>NC_140940.1:103355883-103785883 GCF_014529385.1 Adiantum capillus-veneris | reverse complement strand
ACACCCACAGTGACGCATATATGCACTCACGCCGACACACACACACACACCTACACACTCACCCCAACCCCTCTCTCCCCACCACACCCTCACGCACTCTCTCTCACTCTCACTCACGCTCTCTATGTAGACAAGCAAGCAGCACGTAAAATATATAAAAAATATAATAATAAATATCTCTCTCTTTCTCTCGTTCCCACACACCTACTCTTGTGGACACACACACACAAACACTTACACACACACACACACACAGCCCCATATACATACGCACACACACACACACACACTCACAAGCACGTACACCCTCACATGGTTACATACACCCACAGTGACGCATATATGCACTCACGAAGACATGCACATACATACACGAGTGCCTTACACGTGCACACACACAATCAAACAAACACATCACGCCATACACACGCACAAGAAGGAGAATGAAAGAACTCAACATCGACGCCTAAAACGACAGAAGAAGACGACCAAAATCATGCGAAGGCGACCATCAATCAAGAGATGACGCCGAAGGCATGCCCCGACCGGCCCCGAAACTGGCGAACGTGCTACACCGATGCACCAACAAAGACCTCCATTCACTGGCATCTCTTCCACGACACATCGCCGCAGTAAACATCCTTAGGGTAACCTATTTTCCCATTTTCAAGCCAAATCTTGTATAAAACCCAATTGTATATTGCCACCTCTCTCTAGGTGATGGTCACAAAGGCCCACCTAAGAGATATCATTTTAAAGTTCTCATAAAACAAAGCACTTCGGTAGAGCACTTTAGGAGAGTGGTGTAGCATTGTCGGGGATTCTAGGAGGAGGTCATTTGGGCAACACTGGGAGTCAGCACTTGAGAAGGAAGCCATGCACACACCCTAGCTCCAAGAGAACGCACTATAGGCTCTCTATCTCTCACTATCTCTCTCTCTCTCACCACAGTTGCCATCTCGCCGAAACTAAGGTTTCTGTAAATATCGCTTTGAATTAAGTTTCCCTCACATCCCGAGGGGTTTTCATCACCTACGTCTCTCTCTCTCTCTCTCTCTCTCTCTCTCTCTCTCTCTCTCTCTCTCTCTACGGTGTGCAGTATTTGTGCTATTTTAGATCACCGCTGTTCACGTCCTAGCCGCTGAAATCTAGGTGGTGTCCCCTTGTTCACTTCCCGTGGAGATCTCGGCGTGCACGGTCCTGGCGTTGAGGCCGTCGGGGTCCGTTTTGCGCTTTGCGTTTGTCAGTGTCTACATTGACTTTGGTGGCTTCTTCACCCAAATGCCTCGACATGTCCACGAACAACTATGGGACACCATTAGGGCTGCCATATATGCCCATTGCCTCTACTAAGCAACTCACTTTTGACTAGCTGATGACGCCCTTCTTTGACTCCTGCTACATACTAAACATAGGAGTACAAGAGAATAGTCTTCTTGAGGGATTTCCATCGATGACTTTCCACTTTGCAGACGAAGCCAACCAGATACCTCCCAAAAATGTCCTTAATTTGCTTTAAAGGTCGGGGGTTTCCGACAAGCATATATGCATAAGCTTCACTCCAACCAAAAGCTCTTCACTCACTTCTATCGTTGGAAACATCCACCAACAAGGCATTCAGTTGACCTTTGACGTTGCCAATAACATAGTGGGCTTCACTATGGTAGGTTGAGAAATGAGATGGAAACAATTATAAGACATGATTGTTGATCCTACGTGACCAACACCTCGAACTTGGGTAGTGGCAGAGGGCATTAAACTGCAGCCATTTGAAGTTGAAATGTTGCGGCACAATTGGTTTGTTCTTAAAGACATTGACGTAAGCATAGAGTGCTGCAACCGCAATGTCAGAGTTGGTGGATCTGTAATTAGTGCATTTTGTCCCAAGTTCAGGGGTGGTAAGGAGGTTAGATGGACATAAAAAATAACAAGAGATTTCAAAACAAAATTGCACAGGGAGGAAGCGTGCATGCCACATTGGTGCAGGAGGTAATCATGGTCCCCCACTCATCACATGTGCTCCATGTCACTATAACTGGTTCATTGGAGAAAGGGGTAGATTTTGAAGTTTGAGATTTTGAAGCCTCTGTTCATTTGTGGTTATTTCAGATGTACGACTCTTTTGGGTTGAGGTGTTACTAGAATCCAGCATGACATCATTATTTTATTCAATATACCTTGTGCTCACACCAATTTGTCAGGGGTGATGTTGATATTTGCTTGGAAATTGGTTTCACTCGGTTTTTTTTGTTCATTGATCAAAAACCCTCACTATGAGTTGGTAGGAGTCTTACAAGATGGCGAGCAAGTTTTTTCGAGCAACAAAAGAAATGAGTGAGTCCTTCAATAAAGGTAGTTGTGAATTAGAGATATTTCCACAGGTGATGAGGGAAAAGAGATGGTCGTAGAGTATGACAAAGAAATAGAGATGGTCCTCTGTCCACGTGTAAGTGGCTATCATCCCCCTCATCCACACATGGAGCCACCTTGGACACTATGTGAAAAGGCACAAGCTCCAAAGTACCTTCGTGCCTATTTGTCTCTAGATCTTTAGTCAGTGAACCCAAACCAAAGGTGTGTACTCTCACTCTCATCAACATGATTATCAGAATCATCAAAATCTTCGGTGACAGACACTGAACAAACTTGATCATTGTAGAGAGGATCACGAGTCAAGAAAGACCTTCCCCATCTTTGGGAACCACGACCAATTAGTGGGCTACATAATTAAATGCCCTCATTGTTTGAGCATTTAATTTTTACGTGTATGAGATATACACTTTGAATTGGCCAATAATGTGAACTCATGATACTCTCATAAACACTTAAATCACATCTAGATTTTTCTTCACTGAAACTACAACAATTTTTTCAAAGAATGTATTAAACTTGATCATAGTTATATTAAAAAAAGAAAAATTACAAAAATACCCTTGAAACTTGTGGAAATTCTCAAAATACCTCTCAAATTGCATAAATTCCCAATATTTCCTTGCATCATTTTGGGATGTATTTGCCCCAACTCCTAGTCTCTTTAGCCTTTGGTATGTTTGCGTTCCTCCATTGTGAAACCTTGTATGTTGCTTATGAGCCTGTTTGAGGTAGTATTCGGATTCTTTGGGTTGTAAACATAGTCTCAAAATCCCATCCTTACCGTGCTTGTACAGTCGTCCTGCTAAAAGTTGGAGATTTCTTGTTCGATGTATGATCGATGGTTGTCTTTCTACCTCTATCGATCCAATCGTGAGTAGAGGAACGACCTCTTCACTCCACCTCTGGACCATTTCAATGTTAAACAAATATGAATCTGGAAGATCGTCATCAATATCTTCAGGTGCTTCCCCATGGAACAGTCTCAAAAGATGATTTGATCGTGTGTGCGTGTGTGTGTGTGTGTAGTCCCCTTTTTTACGACTATTGTGAAATCAAACTCAAGCAATAGTATAAACCAGTGAACAATCCTTCCAGTGTTCCAATGTCATAAAAACCTAATATCTACTTTTTCCAAATGATTTCATATTAAACTGATAATTTAATATAGGAGAATACCAGGGGGGGAGCAAAGGTTGGATATTGGAAAGACTCCCAGACCGGTCTCAATAGGGGATCCGAAAGACGGGAATTGGGGATCTAGATGGGAATGGTCTGTTAAAGAGAAAATTACATCAATGGGTTTAAAAGACCTCTAGGTTTAACTCCATTAAGACTTCCATAGGGCAAAAGTTCCAAATTTTTACTCTAAAAGTCCTAGGACATGAGAACTGCTCTTAGTGGCTAAAGTGCTGAATGCTAAAGTCAACAAAGTGGCTACAACAAGAAGACAAGAGAGTGGGCGAGCTCGGATGAGACAGAACACACACACACACACACACACACACACACACACACACACACACACACACACACACACACACACACACACACACACACACACACAAGCTTACCTTTACACTTAAAAGCAAATAGGACACATGTCAGGCATGTAACAAAACCCCCAATTTTGCATGAATCCTATTGGATGGACAAAGAGGTGGACCAATGAGGATTGAGCTAGTGTAAATTCAATTTCTTATTTTAGAAATTCTTGATAAAAGAACCAATGAGAATTAATCTCCCAAAAAGACTACTGGAAAGTCAAAAGGTCCAATGAGAAATAAGCAGCTCACAAATTTGCTTAATTCCTATTGGCCAAAAGACTAAAAGGTCCAATAAGAATTTAGATAATTAAATTAATTATCTAAGCTTTTACAAAAAGGGAAAAATGGTGGACACTTATCACAAGGCTCTTGACTGGGCATCTCAAATGCTATTGGCTAAGCTTTTCAAGGGCCAATAGGATGCCAGCAAGAGTAAATTGGAGAAGGGGTCGCCCAAAAAGAGAGAAAGCCTCACTTTTGTCTAACACAATTACCACACACACACACTCACACAACTCATGTGTAGAGCAAGAAAGTAATCTCCTTGGAGGCTTTAATGGAAAGCTCATCTTCTTCTCCAAGTTTTGAGAATGGAGGCCTACACCAACAACTCTTAAATATGGAATGCGAATCCAACCAAGAGCCAAGCTTCAATGCCATGCTTATCTCCTCTATTATCTAATTACTAAGCTAAGCTAAGATACAAGAGTAATTAAGTGAGGAAATACTTCTTTCTCGCAAGAATAATTCTTCTTCCTCTACATCTAGTCTCATACCCTGCTAGCTCTCACCATCTTTGAAGGTGTGTGAGGTCTTGGGTCTGAGACCGGAGAGAATTGATGTTATGTGTTATCACATGTAAGTTTGGTGCATGAAGCTTCCATCTTCATTGCACCAATGAGTTTTTACCAAGGAACACAAAGAATTGTATTGTACAAAGTCTCTCTTAATGGGAGAAGCTATAATAAAAATGCCTAATGGAGGGGGGACCGGTCCATGTAAATCCGGTCCTCAATAGTTGTCAATTGTTATATTTCTCTCCTTCTTTCAAGTATTGTTATGCCAAACTAATTAGATGTTATGCTAATGTTGCTATCTCCAACCAAGCACTCTTCTATGCTCATTAGGAACTTGCTCTTAATAAATTGCTCACTATGTTAAGTTATTTTCCGCTATTTACAAGATATTTAGACCATTAAATGTTACATTGTTATCAGAGCACAAGGTTTATCTTTTCTTGCTCAACAAGGGAGGTCCTCAAACTCACTACAAATGGTTGGTATTATTAATTGCATGAGGGTAAGTAGAATAGGGATTTATTATACTTGCGGTGCGCCTGCTTCGTGCAGTTAACAGGGTATCACTGTCAAGAGCTATGGTCTTAATAATAGAGTCCTAAGGGGCTTGCCTACGCTTGTGAACTATCTTGTTATTAGGCTTCAACAAGCCATGGGAAATCCATCCCTCCAAGGAGAAGTGCAACAACAATTACGCATCCATGGGATTCTCCAATCTCCTCACCTAGAAGAGGGAGTGACTATGAAAGCTCCTAGTGAGATTTCTAAAAGAGGGCTCTCTACGGTGAGAGAAGAGGAGGACCCATACAAAGGGCTCAAAAGCTTACAAGTTGATGGGGCAATTCCCTCACAAAGGAGAGCCCAAATATCAACGGTAGAGCCCCCACTGAAAGAACGAGAAAGAAGTGAATCTCCCGCCACCTCGACGGAGATGACACCACGAAGACGGCGAGAAAAACGCTCTCCAACACCCCCTAAACGGAGAAGACCATCGCATAGTCCTTCTCACCATAATTCAAAGAAGGAAGAAAGGAAGTATGAGAAGAAAAAGGAGAGAAAGTGGTCACCCTCTTCTCCATCTTCATCATCCTCCTCCTCTTCTGAAGGAAGTGATGGTGCAGGTCCCAAAGAACTCAAAAGGAGAGGCCATAGGAAATCAAATGCCGCTTGGAAGAGGTCGCCTCTCTCTCTCTCTCTCTCTCTCTCTCTCTCTCTCTCTCTCTCTCTGTGTGTGTGTGTGCACACCCCTGGCCCTGAAGGTACTAGACTCACTGTCTTGCCGTGTCCAGTGCACACGCTGAAGGAGCCGGATGCAACAGAGATTTCCATGTGGCCGGGGAGGGCCGGAATCCCTCCCCCTTTTATTATAGTATAGATACCATCAATACTTTTAGTGTGTCCGTTATTTACTTTAAATTACTTCGATCGTGAGAAAAGATTTGGTGCCCCCCCCCCCCCCCCCCCCCCCCCCCCCCCCCCCCCCCCCCCCCCCCCCCCCCCACACACACACACACCCTTTCATTTTGAGACTGTTCAAGTCTAGTGTTAGATAAAAAGTGGGCTTGAGTATATTTTTAATGGTCTGAAATTGCAAAATCCTAGCTAGATTCCAAGGTTGCCTTGAAGTAAATCGCTAAATTTTACTAGTGTCTATATGAACAATTCCTTAAATTTTCAAATTTTATGGCCCTTGAGCTTTGAAAAGCAAAGTTGAGCCACCCAAAATTGGCTTTCACAAGGATAAGGAAAGTATGACTTAAAAGAAAAAGTAAAGTCAATCCCATTTTTTAAACTTGTTAGGTTGAAAGCTGAAATGGTTCACATGTTCCAAGGTTCATGAAAATGAAACATTTTGCAAAGTTTTCTTTGAAGTGAACCTTGGAGTGACATGTGGATGCCTTCTCCTTGCTTGAAAAATTTTGGCTGTTTCATATATAATATAGATGTTGTAGTACGTCTATTTGTGAGTGTGGCTTTAGTGTTCAAAATATTATCAAATCAAAGCTTAGGAATTCTCTTACTACAAAGAGCATGCGTACTTTGATCAAATCCTATACTACATATGAAGCAAGTTAAATTGGACGCAAATCCATGGGCTAAACCGAGCTCTCTACGGGAAGAAGATAGCTGGCTTCCTCGAATTGCTTAATCGAGACATGTGTAAAAAGAGGAACCCAACTATCCTCCTCCCAAACAAACAAGTCAAAACATCAGTATGAATATGAAAAAACTCAATTCCATAACTAAAACGAATTTAAAAAACATTGAACTTACCGCATCTACCTATTTGATATGGCAACCATAACAAACTATCCTCAACATCTGTCCAGTAATAACCAACATCATCTTCCTTATAACCAACCATGGAAACTCCCAAAATTATGTTGCTCATGCCATAACCACCATAACCTCAACATGACCAATTTTGCACATACGCATGACAAGCCATGACCAAAAATATTGTATATCAGTCATTATATTGATAAGCAGTGAACATCATCTTGTGCATGCATCATCAAACCATGATCACCAACCAAACCAAACCATACCTTGCCACATATTTAACCAACAAAAACCTGTCACAAACTCTGTCATAAAGCATCATACGTTGCCATACGTTTTGCCATACATAACCATGGAGTTTCAACGATAAAGTCCCT
Organism: Adiantum capillus-veneris; assembly: GCF_014529385.1. Taxonomy (NCBI): domain Eukaryota; kingdom Viridiplantae; phylum Streptophyta; class Polypodiopsida; order Polypodiales; family Pteridaceae; genus Adiantum; species Adiantum capillus-veneris. The sequence continues at coordinate 103,778,509 of NC_140940.1, read as the reverse complement.
TGAAATAACCAAAACTAACCACATGTTTAGCCAACAAAAGCTGCCACATACTCTTCCATAAAGCATCATAAGTTGCCACACGCTTTGTCATACATCACCATGGTTGTCCAACCATAAAGTCTCCTATAATAACCAAAACTAACCACATGATTAACCAACAAAAACCTGCCATAAAACATCATAAGCTGTCACATGTTGGCAACCATACATAACCATTGTTGTCCAACCATAAAGTTTCTTGGAATAACCAAAACTAACCATGACAAGCAATCTCACAAAAAATGAAGCATCAACCCTCCAAGAGATATGCATCAATCATCCATAAAAACTCCATTCATCCTGCATAAGAACAATGGATAGTAAGATTGGTTCAATCAATGCACGTTGTTAGCTCATCAAGTATGCGAATAACCAAGAACACATTTAAGACACTACCTTTTGGACTCGCTGAAGAGATGGCGACTTGTCTTTGCTCCATTTCTCCACAACTTAATGGCATCTTGAAATGCATAAACTCTCAATGGTGGCCCTTCAATGGATACATGCATGAGAGCGTCTAAATTGCGAGTGCTCAAATGGCTATGCAATTGAGTCTTGATAAGATTTTGGACACTGAAACCACGTTCGCAAGCAGCTGTACTTGCACATTGTAGCATGGCAAGCTCTACTAGTTTCAAGAGGGTTGGATATTTCTCTCTAGTATAGGATTTCTACCAATAGAGAGCCATACATCTTTTAAACCCCTACCCTTCCACTCATAAGGTGCGTGCTCTCTAAAAACATCATACTCTCTTTTTGCATTTACTTTACTAACTAGAGGGTCTATAGTCTCCCCATGCAAGACCTTTGGCTCACCATAAAATGACAAAACATTATCAATCATATCATATCCAAAGTTCCGATATGCAATGCCAGTTGGAAAACAACATGGAGATAAAGCTTTGAAAGAACTCAATAAACCCATATTGGGAAAGCATTGTCGCAAATTAGCAACAATGAATTGTGAAATTTCTTTTGAAAAGAAATAGCAGCATCCATATCCTTACCACATTTTGCTCTTTCAATCTCAACAGATCTATACATGTTTCTCCGAATAGAGGCGTGAAGAGCAGCGAGCGGCCCATTACGGGGTCCATAATTTGGAATCATACGATAATCCAAGCTATTACAACATACATATATATGAAGCACCTGTAGTACCCACAATGTCCCATAAATGCCTGCACTTCTTTCATTTTCGTTGGTCTCGGTAGTGTGGCAATTATTTGTATCTTTTCTTGATCAGTGGAAATCCCGTTTTTGGACACAATGTGGCCCAAAATTTTACTTGTCTTACCATGAAGACACATTTGTCAAGGTTTAATCAAATATGATAAGTTCTGCACTTTTCAAATACTTTCTCTAGATGCGTTATGTGATCGCTTCTTAGGTGAGAATGAACACAAAGATCATCCATGTATATCTCTAAAAATTGTCTGAGATATTCCTTGAATGCATGACTCATTAGTCTCTGAAAAGTAGCAGGTGCATTGGTCAGGCCAAAAGGCATTACCCTGTATGCAAATATACCCCACTCTGTTGCAAAAGTTGTCTTATGTTGATCTTTTGCTTTGATGCATGGTTAACTGGTTGTAGCACAAGAACCCATCCAGAAAACTATAGGTCTCTTTCCCTGCCACTCTCTCAATAACCATGATCCGTTATTGATAGTGGATAGTTGTTCCTGATGGTGGCAGCATTTACCCGTTTGAGGTTTACATAGACACACAATTTTCCATTCTTTTTGGATACTGCCACAATAGGGGACACCCAAACAGTGTGTTCAATCTCGTAGAGAAACTCCGCATCCTTAAGTTTGTCTATCTCTTCCTTAATTTTCTTGGCAAAAGTCTCATTGTATGTGTAAGGACATTGTCTGCGTGGTCTGGCATCACTTTTAAGGGGTATCTTGTGCTAACAGATCTTTGGATCTATCCCCTTTAGGTCTTTGTATGACCAAGCAAACACATCTTTATACCGTTTGAGTGTATCTATCAGAAGTCACTCTTCTTCTTTGGTGAGGTCCGTAGCAATGTATATTGGTTTAGGTTCCTCGACTAGTTCTGCTAAGTTGATGCATTTGGCTTTTTCTGGTCCATCATATAAAGTTCTCGACTCTTTTGGGTCTCGTTTGAGTTTCTGCACCACAATTTTCCTACCTTGAATAGTTTACTTCTTATAGTGGGAAGGTGCATCAAATTTTTCATCGTTTGATTCCTCATTAGTCTCTAAGTCTGTTGTCCAAACTTCTTTCAAAGCTCGTTTTAATTCATTGTACTTGTTTTTGCACTCGGTTTTGGACAACTTCGTTTCTTTTTCGGAAATACTCTCCGTTTGTGGTTTTTGTGTGTTCTTCTTTTTCATTTTTGTTTCGGTTGAGTCAAGTTTTGTGTACCTCTTTGATATCCCATCCTTAAGGCAATCAGTTGCTTCAACCAACCTTAAGTACTGCGTTTTGTTGGTTAACAGAGGTACTGAATATTCTTTCGTCTTATTTCTTTTGTTCATGGGTTTATTCCGATATCTACGCTATCTTCGAGGATTTTGGTTTGGAAAATCATAGTAGATCACTTGTTGATCCTTCCGTTTGATGTCCTGATCTACTCTATTAGAAAGCTCGTGGTCTGTGTTTTCTTCTAAGAGCTCGACCGTGGAGTCTTGGAATGCTTCTTCGTCCGTTTGGTCAAGGTCTCTTATTGAGATCTCATCCAGTATGCATCGGCAATCTGCAACCCCTTCACTATCAGGGACTTCCAATTCTAATTTTGGATTTAGGCTGACACTCATCATCTGGAATTGAATGATATCATATCCTTCCTCATCACAGAATTTGGTCAGGGTCACCTCATTCATGCACACATCAAGAGTGGTCAGTATCTACTGCCATCCAAAAGGTTCAAAAATCTCTTATGGAAAAGGCTCCGGTACATATGCCTCGTCTTGTGTTGACCTATCATGAATGAAATATTCTTTTTTTAAACTACCGCCCTTGGAAGGTTCACCTATCTAATTGTGAGCTCTGTTTTGCAGCCAAGTTGGTATTTCTCCTTCTTGGTCAGTTGTGGAGTTTAGTTCCTCTCCTGGGATTCGTTCTACGTCTCTATAGCTATGATTTGTGACACTGATTTTCGTAGTGACATTCTTGTTTCTTAGATAGATATAATCGTAACCCCAATCTTGTATCATTTTGAGCTGGCGCATGAACGGTCTACCCAATATGATATCAAAATTGCTGCTCTCATCGAAATTCATAATAGCGAATGTGTGTTCATTTGCAATTCCACAAGAGGTTACTACGATCTGCTCCAAGATTCCAATTGGTCTCTCTAGATACCCATCTGCTAATTGAAGTTTCATTCTAGTTTTTCGGAGAGCAGTTTTTCCCTATTTTTTCCACCTTGCCTTTCCTTCTTCTCCTTCATAATAATCTCCTACCTTGTTCAATGGTATTGGCTCATGTTTAGCTTGTTTCGAGGTCTAGGTATTTAGTGTTTTTGGGGAAGCATTGGGTGGCAGAATTACCAGCCCTATTTTCCCCAAATTTTTTCCCACCTCTTTCCAAAGATGAGATCTTATATGCATCAACTCTAATAGAGTTAGCATACAACGGATAGGAGATGACATCAGCTCATAAAGAGTTTTGGTATCCATGATCTTAGGATTAGCCTTCCTTTGAGATGGTACTTTCTTTACCTCTGATCTGGTTTCATGGTTGCCAATAAATGAAGGTAAAGTCTTCAATGACTGAGGTTTACTGTCTTCCGATACCTCCATACCTGCATCACCATACAATGATCTGATATCATTTGGGTAGAGCTCATGTTCAAGGTGGATCTCCGTGATAGGGACTGACAGAAGTGTTGCACTTCCATATTTTTTGTTCTTGATATGCTCCCACAGCTCCTGTGACAATTGTTCTTCCACTTTTAGAATTGGCAGAGGTGCTTGCAAATACATTCCATCTGTTGTATTGGCTGCCATCCTCGTATCCAATGGCGTTTCTTTTACACAATCTCGTTGGTCTTCATCTCCAATTCCCCGCTCCTTTAACTCTTGATTTTTTTCATGGATTAACACCTCGATTTTTGGAGCAGTCGGAACTGGTGGTCCATAAGAGCTTGAGCGGCTTGGATGAGCTCCTTGCACATCTTTAGCCTCTCTTTTTCATACCCCGGGTGAGGGTACATTAGCCACCTATCCTCTTGGGTTTGGTTAGGCTTTAACCTCGCATCATAAGCTTTTAAGATCGCGTCCAAGGGTTCAAAAACCTTGTCCACCAAGATAGATCCTCCCGACGGTGTTACCGATGGTTTTGCTACATCGCTTTTTTCCTTAAAGTCTCTTTTCATCCTCAACTGTTCCTTCGTTTACAGTAATTTGGTTTCTAAAGCCGTTTTTTCTTTCTCTCTTTTGCTTTTTATCTTATCTCATTTTGCCTTCCAGGACTTTTGAGGGGTTTTGACAGACAAGTTTTCTATCTTAGTTTGGTTGGCTGGGGTGTTCCTTGCAGCCTCATGTGCTTGGGCTCTCGTTACCGCATTTATCAAAATGGTTGGTTCTGTTTCTGATCCATTGAGCTTGGCACAATTCCAATTTTGTTCATGGTGGCTTTCCCTTTGTTATCAGGTTTTTTTGGACAGTGTGGAATGAGATGGTCATTTGTACACCCTTCACAGAACCCAAAAAGTTTGATTCGTTCCCGTTTGTGTGGACCACTCCTTGCCCAATGATCATTGCTGCATTCATAGCATGGTCCTAAAGGTGGTAGAGAAGTTTGTGGAGACCCCATATGCTGTCCTGTTCTAGGAGGATATCCCCTAGGTTTGTAGTTTTAGTTTGCCATGAACATAAGCATATTTTCATCGACCAAGTAATGGTTTTTTGTTGGTTGATTATGTATGAGGACTCTGGCATCTCTTCCGTAATCATCCATGAAATTTGTCCCTCTAAAGCATATGAATTTCTGTCAAACCTTCTCTCATAGGTATTGTCTAAATCTTCTCAGTACGAAACTACCTGGACCATACTCTGATCAGAAGGTGTTTCTATATGTTAAGAAATCCTTACCATGGCTCTATTCTCCTAGGGTAAAGAAGGTTTATTCACAACATAGGTTGAGGTTTTTCCTGCCCTTGGATTGCATTATTTGGCCCTACTTGGTATCTTGTAGTGGGTGGAAACTACTGCCCTCCATGTGGTCCGTATTGTCTCTCTCTAACATAGTTTCTATTATAGAAACATTCGTGGATTTCATGGTTTGTCCATTTTTGTTCAGTAGCACACCACTTCTGTACACGCGGTATGTTTACTCCTGGCCTCTGTTGAAGGTTGCACCACTGAGTTGGATGATCTCCTCCACAAGTGTCACATTTTTGGGTGGGCGGTTGTTGTGTGTTTGAGCTCGTCTTGTTTCCTTGGTTTATCCTTCTGATCACTTCTTCGATCATTTGATCAATGTCTGGAACAGTTGGGTTTTGCCCGCCCGATTTCATTATGGACTCACTAGTGGTTGAAGAGGTGCTACTCGTTCCTTGGTTGGTGTCTTTGGTCACCTCTCCATATGCCTTGCAATTGTCTACCAGATACAATGCCTCTTTCATGACTTGCTCAAAAGTTACACATGCCTTTAAGTGCAATTCCTTTTTGAGAGTGTCATTTCTCAATCCTTCTATGAAAAGGACTGACTAACTCTCATCCTGAGGTAGTTCTTTAGCAGTGCATCTTTCTATGTACTGCTTGAATCGAAGCGAGTCTTCCTTCTCCTTTTGTCTAAATGCATAGATCTAGGAGACAATATTATGCTTAATTCCTCTCTTTGAGAATCCCTCAACGAATTCTCGGAGAAGTTTCTCAATACTTGGGAATTCCAGGATTTTTAAAGGTTGAAACCAGGTTAGAGAAGTTCTAAAGTCAACCCAAAACCTTTATATTGAGTATGGAAATCAGTTACCTATTCCGCCCTCAACACTTGTTTGAAGATCAAAACATGAGCATACGGATCTCCCGATCCATTATATTTTTTGGGTACGCATTTTGCCACTTGAGATGGTCGCATGCGTCTGAACTCCTCAACCATCCTCACAACCCCTGGTCCTCCTGGTGTGGTCTCTAGGTTCATAATCTCCCCTTGGCACTACAAGTGGTATCCTATCCGCTATACGTTCATCAAGTCGATCTCGTGTAATAGCTGGGGGGATTCTAGTGGTGTAAGTCACGTCACGTGTTGTACTGCCCCTATGTGTGTTCATAGAAGCCCTAGACCCCGTTGATCCCATAGGCCCTGTGTTCGAAAATCATTCATGTCCAAAAGAATCTTCCACCTTGGTTCTTACTGGACTTACATGCCCAATTTCTGGTCTCGTGTGAGTAGTCGTGGTTTTCACCTCTTCTGGATTTACATAGTATTGGTGGAGTGGTCCCCCAAAATATGTATATCATTCTAACTCCTTACGACCCATAGGAGAGTAATTTTGGCCATACTTGTCTATTATGACCACCTGAATACTTCTCCCCTCCGTGTACGTAAAAACGTATAGTTTTTTGCGATCGGCAAGTTCCTTGATGTGAGGCTCATCACGTCTATAATAGAGTGTTTGTTCTCCATTATTGAATTTATATAGCCCCACGTAAGTGTTGTCTGTATTAAGCCGCTCTGTCTCATTGGTGCGTCTGAGTACAACGTTTTGCTTATCCATTTTGGGTGGTTCATCTGCTAGCTCTTCATCTATCTTTCCTTGGTGCCAGTCATCCCCCATTTGTCCACAATAAAGGGGTTGTGAACCACTAAGTACATCATTCCCTCTCTCTCAAAATATCTATCCCCGTCATAATCAACATCTACAAGGTCTCTGAACTCGTTTGGCTTATTTTCCAACTTAAGACAGTAGTGGTCCATTCCATCCTTATAGATTTTGGCCTTAAGCACATTTTCAAATTGAAACTTCAAGTATATCAGTTTTACGTCAGATGCAGGTTGAGAAGGACCTGCCCCCATGGAAGCTGTTTCTTTAGGGTTCAACTTGTTGGAATCTTTAGTCATCATTAAGCTGTATGATCTTGCTGACGAGGTGTCAGAAAAGCTTTCCTCTAGAATGGGTTCTAAAGGATGTAGTGGTCTTTGATTCACGCTTCCTTCAGTTGAGTGATTGCTCACTTGGTCTAAGATGCTGGGATTCGTATTCTGGTACAATCTTCCTAATCGCAAATTCATGAAGAATTGATATTGCAAAATCCAAACCGGGTTAAATCATTAGTTAGCCTGAATTCCCTGTTTTGATCTTACTTGTTGGGTAGTATTCTCTAGTACCTACAATCTGTCAAAAAATGCTTGATAGCTGTGAGTTTACATCCGTTCTTGTTAGTTCTAGCTTTCAATCGACAAAATTTAACGAGATTTTTCAATAGCACACAATTTTACTCATAACATCAATAATTAAGGTCCAATTTCAATTTTGAACAAATCACCAGGTTCCTGTGGACTACCTCTATGTGTGGTCAAATTCTTCTCTTGTTTTGGCTCAGAGTAACAAGGATCGAGATCCATGTTGGGAAGCCAAATTGACTTTTCTTGGTACAACCAGATTCAACATGATTAGTAGGTCCTATGGTATCAAATTTTTTGGAAATGGACCTTTGGATTGAATATTAGGTCAATTCTGACACTTTGCTAGAGTTCCTATCAGTTTTGGGCTTTTGGTCTGATTTTTTACATCCAAATTCAGTTTTGGAAAGACCAATAGACTCCCTGTGATGTCCTCTAGCTATGGTGCAAATTTTGTATCAAATGGTGTCAGAGGAACATGGATCGCGATCCATGTACCTCAATGCCAAAATGTATTGAAACTTGGCAGATAGCTATTCCTTGGTCTACTGATGCTGGCTATATGGTTTTTGAGTGTTTTGGAGTTTTTAGGTCAACTAAAAGTCAGTTTTAGGGTATGTTCCAGTGGTTTCCCTTTTGATCTGTTTCTTGCCCTTTTGGTCCACTTTTTGACCTTTTTTATAAGAGTGGTTTGGGAGAAAGTACTTCAAATGTTATCACTTTTCTACTTGCCCAATATTAGCTCAAATCCAAAAAGGTACATGGATCGCGATCCATGTTTGGCAAGATTTTGGCATGACCTTTGGTGAGTTTGTGACAGAGCGTATGGTGATGATCTTCCCCAAATATTTTTGGATTTGACCAACTTTTTCGAAGTCAAAAGCAAGATTTTGTGTATGCTTTGTGGTTTTTTGCAAACAACTACTTTTTTAGTATTTTGATCAGGTTTTTTTCACTTTTTTGTTGTGGCTCATTTTGGAAAAGTTGTTTCCTTATTAATCAGGAGTGCACTGGTAAAATTTCTCTGACAAATGTCTACCAGGTACATGGATCGCAATCCATGTTGGGAAGCATCTGGTAATGATTTTTGGTTTTGCTGGTTGAACCCAATTCTCACCCCTTTTTGAATTTGGACAATTGAAAGTTCAATTTTCCCAAATTTTCTCAATTTTCAAGGTTTTCCTCTGCTTATCCCAATTTCTTGATTTAAATGATCTTTTAGCACTCTACTTCTGGACAAACTCAAGGTTCTGATGCCTGAGAGTCTATTCTAAGCACAAAAAACAATTTCAGCTCATTTTGCCAGAAAGGTACATGGATCGCGATCCATGTTGGACAGGCAAACTGGAAAAATTATGCACAATCTGTCTCTAGAAAGCTTGTATATCCCCTTTTTGTAAGTTTTGTTGGGGTTGGTTCAGCTTTGAAGCTCTGACCATCAGTTTTACAACTTTTTAGAGTTATGGTCTTCGGCACCAAAATAAGGTTTTGGACAGTTTTTTTCCTTGATCCTTTTGGCCCCAATTGATGGTGTAAATTGCTACTTAACCTACTCCTATAAACTGAAATAGATGCACAAACATAAATGAATTTAACAATACAGAATCGAAAACAAATTGTATGGTGAAAGAGTCCTTTCCAAGCATGGGAAATTCAAAGAATGAAATACTCTTTGGTACTTCACTCACAGCTTTCTTTGCTCATAAGGAGTAGCACTGGCTAGTCTCGGACTCCAGTCTTTGCTAAGCACTAAACCTATGTCTAGCTGCTTTATTGTCTATGTGTAAACGGAATAGGTGTCAAAAGCTTTGGAAGGGATTTTTTGTACACTGAGTCACTCACCACCTAAGGATCGATCTAACCGATAGCGGCACCAGTGTTAGCGGGTCGCCGCGACAGATGTCTGCAACATAGCTTTTTTAGTAACATAATGTCAATATACAAGGAAGCGACTCAGGATGGGGCACAGAGACTTGATGAGAGTGTCAATCTCACCAAAGTGAACTCAGAGGGCTACTCATACTATGACAAAAGAAAATTAACCAATTCCTAGTCAGAAAATCAGTCTATGTCCAATCTCACCACTCTAGGTCATTATGCCTTTTCGACATCCAAACGAATTTGGAATGCGACAAAACTTAAGGAGAGGTATTACAACACCTAGGGGCACAATCCTACCAAGTTCTATAGACATATGGGAAGGTACAAGATGGGATATCGTCTCTGGCACCCGGAATCTTGTCGAGTCATCCGTAGTTCAGATGTGATCTTCAATGAGTCAAAGATCCATAAAAAACCTATCAAGGAAATAGAGGTTTGGAGAGTTACTTTTGAGGATGTTGCCTCAGAGACAGTGAAATCAATTGAGCGGACTAGTGATGTACCTTCCACTAGCAATGCTCTAGAGGGAGCGAATAGCAATGGTCAAGGAGTGAGATGGTCTACTAGAGTCTCTCGTCCACCTATGCGTTTTGGGCCAGGTCTTGATTACATCATGCTGACCGAATGCGGTGAGCCAAGCTGCTACCAAGAAGCCATGATGACGGATGATGTGGTGAAGTGGGAGAAGGCTATGGAATCTGAGTATAACTTGATTTTGGCTAATGACGAACTTGGTAGAACTACCAAATGATGCGAAAGCTTTACCTTGCAAATGGGTTTACAAGAAGAAGTTTACCTCAGGTGATCCAAATCCAAAGTACAAGGCTAGACTTGTACCAAAGGGTTCAAACAACAAAAGGGAGTCGATTTTGATGAAATTTTCTCGCCTGTGGTTAAGATGACAACACTTAGACCTGTACTTGGTCTTGTAGCGATTGAGGACATGGAACTTGTCCAAATGGATATAAAAACAACATTTCTTCACGGGGATCTAGATGAGGATGTTTACATGCAGCAGCCTGAAGGGTTTGTTCAGCAGAATGCATATTGTGAGGAGCTAGTATGTAAGCTCAAAAAGGCACTTTACGGCTTAAAGCAAGGGTCAAGGCAGTGGTATCATAAATTTAATGCATGTATGAGGTCTCAAGGGTATAAAAGGAGCAAAGAGGATTGCTGCTTGTACACGAGAAAGCTCGATGATGGCTCGATGATCATTCTAGTTCTATATGTTGATAACATGCTTATAGCTAGGAAATCCATTGCGGCGATTGCCAACTTGAAGAAAAAACTTAGCAACAATTTTGCAATGAAAGATTTGGGGGATGCTACACACTTTCTTGGCATGCGAATCAAAAGAGATCGCCAACGTCGTATTCTTGAGTTATCTCAGGAACATACATTGAGAAAGTTTTGCAGCGTTTTAATATGCAGGGGGGAAAAGCATTGAGTACCCCAATGCAGGCTTTCTTGAAACTCAGCAAGGAAGATGCACCCAAATCTGATGCTGAGCGAGCAAAAATGGCTAAGGTACCATATTCTTCGACAATGGGTAGTCTCAAGTATGCTATGGTGGCCACAAGGCCAGACATTGCTTTTTCAGTGGGAGTGGTGAGATGATATATGGAAAACCCTGGAAGCAAGCATTAGAAAGCAGTGAAGCACATTCTTAGGTACCTCAAAGGTACAGTCGATAGGTGTTTACACTTTGAAATAGTGATGCATCCATCGTGGGTTATGCGGATGCAGACTATGCGGGTTGTGTCAAAAATAGGAGATCGACATCTGGCTATGTCTTCATATTTGCTGGAGCAGCAGTATCTTGGAGGTCATGTCTTCAAGATTGTACGTTGTCTTCCACTACGGAAGCAAAGTACATTGCGTTGTCGGATGCAAGTAAAGAGGTTGTATGGTTATCTCGCTTGGTCATAAATCTTGGCATTGATGAGACTCCAATGATATATTGTGATAGTCAGAGTGCTCTTCCATTGGCAAGGAATCCCGTGTTTCACTCCAAATCGAAAGACATTGAAGTTGGGTATCATCTTGTGAGAGATTTCTTGGCCAAAAAGCTCATTGATTTATTCAAGGTACACACTGACAACAACCTAGCAGATGCTTTGACGAAAGGCTTAGCTTTAGAGTGGTTTACACATTGCAGTGAGTTGATGGGTATAGGTTGAAGCCACTAGATTGCTTCACGGTTGTACATACCAGGTCACTTGAGCTGCGTTGGCCTTCAAGTGGGAGTTTGTTGGGATTCAGGCCAACTGGCTGAACATCCCACTTACTACTAACCCATCTATTTACTTAACCATATATACACTTATTATTTAATACAAAGAGAATAAGGAGTTGCAACAAGATAACGTTGTTGTGCGCTCCACCCAACAATAGGTCTCTCTCTCTCTCTCTCTCTCTCTCTCTCTCTCTCTCTCTCTCAGCTCTCACACTTGCATTCACACACGCTTCCCGCGGCACCTTCAATAACCTGAACAGAGATCTATTTCTGTAAAATAGCATGCTCCCTTGAGTTGATCAAACAACTCATTTACACACGGAAAGGGATAATTATTCTTAATAGTAATCAAATTAAGACCATGGTAGTCAATACATAGACGCATTGAACCATTTTTTTTCTTCACCAAGAGTATGGGTGAGGTCCAAGGCAAAGAGCTAGGGTGAATAAAACCTCTACTGAGATATTTAGTGAGCTGACATTTAGCCTCAATAGCTTTACTATGACTAAGTCTATAAGGTGGCTTACTTATAAGCTTAGTACTTGGAGTAACCTTGATTCCATGATCTCTAGGACATTTAGAAGGAAGGCCTGTTGGCAAATCATCAGGAAATACATCTTTGTATTCCCGGAGTAACTCTTAAAGGTATAGACGTTCATCTTTACTTAACTGCATTTGACTTTATAAGTGGGAATGTTCTTAACATTCATAGTGTGAGCAATTAAGTGTTGTAAAAATTGGTCATGTTCTTCTTTAGATTGGAAAGTTCTCGTAGCATTTGTACATGCACTCTTAGTATTTAATTCTTGAGAGGCCGTTGCAGAAGAAGAGAGAGAAGATTGTGGTGTTGAGGAAGTTCTTTGAAAATCATTATTGCACACATCAATAGATGAATTAGACAATAAATGACACAGGGAATAACAAAGAAATACTTATTCTATTTCATTCTTGGGAGAGAGTGTAGAAAGCTTGGCATTACAAATAAGTGGAGAGGCAAGTATATTCTTCTCTCCCAATAGTAAGACATGTGTACCATTGCCATCAAACATGAAGGAATTGTGCTCGTAGCTACACTTAAGGGAAGGTCCTAAACCATGCAGCCACTCATGACTAATAACCACATCTGTACAATCCATGTTCATAACCTGGAAAGTCAGATTCAAAGTGTGCCCTTGAACCTCGAGAGGCACATCATGAACATATGTGTCCCAAATCTCCGAACCTTTTCCATTCATGAGTTCCTCCTATTAGCAGTGAGATTTAGGAGATTGAGGGAGACAAAGTTTCTTAACCAACTTATAATTAAGAAAGTTGTGGGAGGCACGATCATCAACCAGGATGTGCACCTTGTGACCCTGAATAAATCCGTGCATCCTCACAAGCTCATGTGGTCCAAAAGTTGGTTGCCACATAGAGGCCGTCAAACAACAGTCATGAACTGCCCTCGTATGTGATAATTGCACAATTGCATACTTGGAGAATGATTCCAAGGAAAGAAGTTGCATCATGTGCATAGCTCTCTCTTTGCCTGGCCCTGCCATCTTCCCTTGAGGACAATCCTTCTTAGGATATTTGCTCAGGCAATTGAAACAGAGGTTGTCTTTCTTTGCTCTCTCAAATTCTTCCTTTGAGAGAGTACCTCCTTGAGACCCCTTGGGTTTTCTAGTGTGCTTAAAATGTGCAGGCTGAAACTTTCTTTTACGATGAGGAGAAAATGAAGAATGTGCATTAACAAGAGAAGTGGACATAGTGCATGAAACATTGTTCGGTGTTTTTTCATGCTCATCATCCTCCCGAGGATCTCCATAAATGTGGGCTTGCTTGATGGCCTCATCAAGGGTCTTGGGACCCTTTCTTTCAACAAACTTGTGAAAATCCGGTTCAAGGCCACGAATGAAGCCACTTACCTTTTGAAATTCATCCAAACCATCTAATTTAAGAATTACATCTCTATAATAATAAATATAATGATTAAGTATATGATGCTTCATCTTACACTTGTCCCATGCTCTCCAATTTGTAGTCTTCTCATTAGCAAGTAGAAATTCTTGACAAAAACAAACTCAAACTATACCCACAATCTAGGAAAATTGTGGGGTTTGATATTCATCCACCACTTGTAGGCCTTTGCCTTCAAGTGCAAGACTCATGATGTTGGCCGTGCCAATGTCTAGAGTCTTACATATATGATAGATATCATCCCACTTACTTAAAAATGTGTTAACTGTATCCTTGTTATAGCTTTTCTCTTTTCCCTTGAAGTTAGGTGGCTTCATGCTTCTCAGCAATTCTAACATCTCCTTGGGATCTAGAGACTCCAATAATTGATCCCGGGTAGAGAGGGTATTTGCACCCAGGGTAGTAATTTTGTGGACATTAGCCCCTATGATGGCAGCCTCATTAGCGAAAGCATGTTCATGATTTGCAACCCCCTTGGATGCTTTTGTAGTTTAATCATGCATAAATTTAGCCAACATGTTTGTTAACTTGGTAAGGTTGGTATTCATTTTATAGCACAATGTTTCTAATGCATGGTAGCCTCATCTACGGAAGCATGTCCATGATTTGCAAACCCCTTGGATGCTCTTGCAATTTAATCATGCATAAATTTAGCCAACATATTTGTTAACTTGGTAAGGACGTTGGTATTCACTTTATGGAACTATGTTTCTAATGCATGGTGACGTGCTTTTGATGCTTTAAATGCATGCATGTCCACCAATCCATCGTCATCCATGAACTCTTGATCTCCAAGACCATCATCCATATTGATGTCAATTGGAGGGGGTGAGGACCATAAGTGGGAAAGCCCCGCTCAAAATTAAACACATGTGTGGGTGGTATGTATGATGCCATGGCACACAATGAAAAATTGGGAAGCAAAGAACATATACCCAAGTTCACTCCGAGGAAGCTTTGCCTTATTGAATCTGCTAGCTCATGTGGAAGTCTTCAAAAAAATTAGGAGCAATTACAACTAAAATCAACCAATTTTTTGCAAAACAGTCCAAAATGTTGCACAAAAACCAACTGAAGTTTGAGCACAAATAAAATATGGAACTTTTAGAAGCTTCGTTCACTTTAACGGCCTTGCATGCTATCAACTAGAGTGCTTCGTTAGCCTGTATAACCGGAAGTGGATAAGAAACTGGTATAAAGGTACAAGCCTTCATGGCGATTGCAATTAGAGAGAGCAAGCACTGAACAAGAGTATAGATCCGTAAAGAAGATTGTAGAAATAAAAGGTGTGTGTGTGTGTGTGTGTGTGTGTGTGTGAGAGAGAGAGAGAGAGAGAGAGAGAGAGAGAGAGAGAGAGAGAGAGAGAGAGAGAGAGAGAGAGAGAGAGAGAGAGAAAGAAAGAGAGAGGGGACTTACTATTTGTTTTGCACAAATGTTGTTACGCCAAGTGAGTGTAAGTGACTGAAACGATTTGATGAAAATAGTATGCCAAAAAGTTGATGAATTAAGAACGGAACTTTGAATGTAGCATGCAATGACTTCTTTACAATGAAATGGACAAAACTTCTGTGGAGAAGAGGAGGACTATATCAGTAAGATGGTCTTCAAAGTTGTACGTGTGGGTAACTGGTTGACAGAGAAATAGCACGAAACGAATTGTTTAATTGACTGAAGGTGGTTGGGGACCACATTAGAGTAACTTAATTCTATAGTCTTGAGTAGGCCGAGCACGTCCTCAATCTGCACGAACAACATACAATGGTGTTTTGTGGAGCAACTAGCCAGCACGGCGATGTTGATGGTGATTTTTCGACTGAGTGTATTCCAAGTGATGTAATGAGGATGCCATGGGGTAGGTGGTTGAACTGGCCATGGAATGAACTCACTCCATTTATGCATGTAGTGTTTGAGCACCCGCTCTTGCAAATTTGGGTAAAGACAGTATTGGAATTTGTACATTGCAGTCTCAAATTCTGGCTGCTGCTTAATCAGATCAGCTGGAATTGGCCTACCCATTCTAAACTGAAAAGAAAAAGCATTTAAATCAAAGCAGTTGATAAGTTGTCATGTCTGTCATAGTTTGAATGGAAACAAAAATACATTGTTGTAGGCAATGATCAAAGTTATGTGACAAAGACAGTGAGCAAAACAATGAAATAAAGACGGCAGTAGTTCGCAGCTATATTTTCTTGTGATTTTTTTCAAAAAATAATATATTCTCAACCTTGGTGGATGTCCGGAACAAACGTAATAACCTAATGCAGTTGTTGTTTTGTGTTGTTTAATATAGAAATGTTCTAAGTTTCTAGCTTTATGTATATTGGTACTAGTTGCTGAAGTGGTAATTTCAAAATTGTCCACAAAAAGACATTGTGTGGGCAATGATCAAAGTTATGTGACAAAGACAGTGAGCAACACAATGAAATAAAGACGGCAGTAGTTCACAGCTATATTTTCTTGTGTTTTTTCAAAAAATAATATGTTCTCAACCTTGGTGGATGTCCGGAACAAACCTTATAACCTAATGCAGTTGTTGTTTTGTGTTGTTTAATATAGAAATGTTCTAAGTTTCTAGCTTTATGAATATTGGTACTAGTTGCTAAAGTTGTCCGCATGTCCGCTCGCATTCTCTTTGAAGGATTGCGCTTGTGCTGGACAATGCGTTTATGGATGTTATTCGTAACTCCGATATATCTCCTATCGTTTTTCGTGCAGCGTATACTATAGACTATGTATTCTTCCCGCGACGTTGCTTTTTCTGGGGTGGAAGGACGATGCTTGTCTCTGGTTGTTGATGAGTGTCTAAATCTGCAGTCCATGCAGATTGGTTAGGTAAATAAAAAAATGACGGTGCTACGAAGAAATGAATGGAAGCTAGTGATACTTGTTATCCATACTTGCCTTGGTATGTTGCAACTAGCTCGTATGGGGAGGCTGGTTGGCCGTAATTTACTGCCTTGTGTTCGCTGTAGTACCATGCTACCTTCTGGATTGTGATAGGTGGAGTAGTTGCGTCGTGCGTGTGGTTTGCCGAAGTCATGAAATTTGTCAATATAGCGGTACATTTTTCTTGAGTAGCTTTTGAAAGTTCAGCCAAATCAATGTTGTAACCAAACCGCAGCTGCTTCATCGCGTACAATGTAATTCCTTTAGTTTTTGTGTCGAGGAGTTGTTGTGCTTCAACATTACGCAACATACTCTCATCATCCTCATACTGGATATCAAGCTCTTCAAGTATTTGCTTCATGAGACCTGCAGGATGTAGGAGCAAGCAGGTTAGCACAACAGACAGAAGGCATTATATTTTCCTTTTCTAATAGTACGTGTTGTCATCCTGTCTGTGTTTGGTGTGGCCATCGTTTGGTCTAGAGCTTTATATCTTGCGTCGCACTTATTCATGAAGTTGCGACGCTCTTGAAAAGTATGGAATCCCTCAATATACGTATGGGGTTTCTCGCCTGCTGAGTTTGCCAATCTCATCTGCTTAGTCGTGAGGTAAAATCTCTTAGGTTGTATCATTGGTTGCGTTTCTTTTGCGTTGTTCGTGTATTGCTTGAAGAGCTGCACAGTAAGATGAGTGATTGATTCGCATGTGTATACACAGGCAGATGCAAGATTAGACAAGCGTGCAAAACGTACCGTGTTGTGATCCATTGTTTGATTTAGTTTCCTGCATGTAAAAAAAATTATTTTGATGACCTCTTATAGTATTTTCGAAGCATAAGATCCGACAAACGATTAAACACAAATGAATGAAGTGAGGAAAGGAAGAGTAGTAAATTTATAGAAGGTGGATCAGAGTGAGCAGGGGTGGTAGGGAAGATGTCTCAGCAGTGTAACATATTGAACATGACAAGTCGATAGAAGAGAAGATGAGCAGTTGAACAAAAATTTCTACTTTGTATAGAAGGCAGTTACAAGGCGATTCAATCTGTTTAATAGAAAGAGGAATTGATCGTGAAGAGGGGAAAGGAAACTTTCACGTTTAGATGGTCAAAAATCTAGATGGTGTGAACATATCTAGCGTAGGGAGCTCTAGTAAATGTAGCCGGGTTCGCTCAGTGACACATGACAACATTACGTGACAGCATCACGTATAGAAGGCCAGGGGCGAAAACTTCTTTTACAATGAGCAAAACGTTGGTGTTGATTGTTGCGCCTTGGGACTTGTGTCCAGTCATAGCATAGGCGAGAGCTACTGGGAATGTGGATTTATGGTACCAGTGCCCATTGAATGTCCTCCTGCTATGCTTAGACCGTCGAAGTGTAAGTTCCTGTTTGGATGTTTCCAGTGTGACTTTGATTGCTTTGACGCCTCCTTCTTCATCTTGGAGGATTTCGTCTACGCGACATATTGATCCATTGGCTGCTCCAATTGTTAAGTCTATGTGCTCTGTTACCAGCGCCTTTGCTCCTTCTGCTATTCTGTCAATTGTGTGGAAGTCAGGATCTTCATGCCATGCTTGGAGCTCAGGGACATTGTGTGCATTCGTTTTGAGGCCGATTTGGATGATATGACTATGCCGATGGAAGCGTTCCAAGAGAAGGTTATTATAATAACGAACGTCACTCTTGTGTGTGCAAATGATTGTCATATTCCTATCCATGTGTTGCTCTATTTGATCCTGCTTTATGATGCGGTCACCGAGCGCATCGTGGATCTCTTTCTTTGTGGGGAGCCTGACTCTTATTGTATTGAGGAACTCTAGGAAAGAGATATCTTTTGCATGGTGCACTGAGCAAGACATAATATACGTAGTAGCAGTGGACCAATAAGTGGAGCTTGTGATGTGGCATGAGTAACTGATCACTTTTATGCCTACATACTGGTGGCAATTGTGCCGAATCACCGAACAAGAAGACCTTTTTATCTTTGAATGGGTCCAGCAGTGTGCCGTTGGTGACATTCACAATTTGTCGTACTATGAAATAAAAAGTTTGCTTTGTCAACATAGAAATCTCATCTATGATAATCGTGTCTGCCTCTTTAATACTGACATATCTGTCATCAGTTTTGGAGATTGACAAGGGATATTGCTGTGTGCGCATTGGTATCTTGAATTGGTAATGGACAATTGTTGCGATGCTACTTAACCTCGTGGCTGCTACACCAGTCGAAGCAGCGACTGTGACAGTTTTTCCTTGCATTATGAGTTGGCTTGTGATATATCTAATGAGGAAGCTTTTGCCACTCCCAGGAGTGCCTCTGATCACATGCAGTCCACCCTTTGCCGCTGTGAGATTCTTATAGGTCTCTGCTTGTTCAGATGTCAGTGATGCGTTTTGGACGTTTTGAAGCTCGTTTAGAAGGGCAGAGATACGAGATGATGTGTCCTGTTGCTCGTGGTCTGTTTGCACATCTGGAGATTGAAATGAGGCACCCTTTGTTGAGGATGTCTTCTATAGTATCATGTTGTGAAATTGGTGTGTTTAGTCTGTCGTGAGTATATTTCGCTGTGTGTACTATGTGATGTACGTCTCAAGATCCTCATCTCTCAGTATCAAATTTCTAAGTTTGCACTCAAGATAGTATGACCTGGACGTGTTCTCTAGTGAGAGCAGCTGGGATTCGTTTCTGAAGGTGATGCTCTTTAGAAGCACGTTGTAAAAGAAAGCCTCCAGATGATGCTCTGGGTGAAAGTCTGTGAAACTGACCAGTCGATGTTGCCGTTGCAGTGATTGGCCGTAGGTATTCTCCTCTGCAATATTTTTTTTCCTTTCTTTTCCCTTTGTTACTATGTAATTCTTGTGGAAGTCGTAGAATGTAAGCTTCTCCAGAGTTTGTGGTCGTGCGCAATACAGATCAACAGGGTGCAGGACGACATCATTGTTGTGAGAAATGATTCGTTGTCATAGTGCTGGGGGTGATGAGTCAACGTATTGGATGCTATCGCTCTTTGAAATGATTGGGATTTGCAAACAATTTAATGCCACTTCTGTTGCTGAGATAGGTTTCGACAGTAAAGAGGCTAAGATCAACTTCAATTTTACAGTGTCAAGGACAGCTTGGCCTAAGCGCTCTGCATCTTCTGAGCGGATGTTGAGATGGCCCATTGGTTCAGTTTTGAGTGCATACTTCAAGAGGTAGTAGGACATACTTCAAGAGGTAGTAGGACATCAATGAATTGGTGACCCGCTGTATATTCATATGTGCATACTTCAAGAGGTAGTAGGACATCAATGAATTGGTGACAAGCTGTGTATTCATATCTGCACCCCATAGCAAGAGCAGTGTAGGGTGGTATGGTACGACATTTCTGTCTTCATGCCGGGGCCTAAAGTATTGCCATCTGTGATTTTGTTCGTTGAAGATTGGGTTTGGATTTGGCTGCGCATGAAATGGGAACCCGTGTTTACATACTCCATCTCTTTGACCGTTGTAACAACTTGTACGGCACTTGTGAAGTTGTTTCCTAAGTACGAGTTCTCGAAGCCTGCTTACTTCTGGCAAAACCACAGAGCCAGTTTCTGTCGGGATATATGCAGCTATTTCAGCAGATAGTTGCTCTTTGTATTCTTCATGGATCCACAGTATGACATGAGCATGCAATGATCCTCTATTTTGGACCTCATATCTAACCAAGTGGTGTTGCACACGGCCCAACACACCTTTCACAAGTATATATTTGGACAAATAAGCATTTGGAACTTAGAGTGGAAGGTGACGGTGCATTCGACTGGGCAATCTGTCCAAGTGAAGGAGGCGTTCAACTGACGTGCAATTAGCTCGATTGTGTCAATCTCAGGCCATCTTGTGTCTGTGACCTCATCGACAGTGAAAGTCAAGAAGAAATCAGGCATTCCCCATTCGTCCACCATTGCTATCAAGTCCTTTAGGTTCTTGCGGTGCCATGAGCAGGAACCTGGCATGCTGGAAGGGGTGCTGTACCGAAGACCATGTCTCACAGTATCTTCATCAGTTGCTGTATGATTGGCCCTCTTGTAGTTGTCAATGTCCTTTTGCAACAAGCTCGTGTGTGTATTGTTATCCAACATAAGTGCCTGCTTTAGTTGGTACATTATGAGCAGGTATGGATTGTACAGGGTGTAAACGGAGAACAGAGTCGATGCACGTATCTTTACATATATACTGAAGTTGATTTTACCATCATACTGGACTTTCCCAAAAGGGAACAGGAATGAAAACACTGCCGTCTCTATTGTGATGTCGTTCACAGAGCTTGATGCGGCAAGCATGCCGTTGGGCTTGAAAGTAATTGTTCTCTCAAGCAATTGTTGATGGCCATGGAGCTGCAGAGAAGCAAATTCGTAAGTATCGCTAGCGGTGAATGCTCTTCTCTTGGCTAGTTCAACGATCTTTTCGATGATACCAAACATCAAACTTATGTCAAGCTGCGCCATCAATGCAAACGATGCATTGTCTTGTTGTTGCTGAATGATCTTGCGCACACTATCTTGACTTAGTATGCAGAGGCCAAGCTTCTTATTCGGTCGTTCAGCCATCGACATGTACTTCTGTAGTACGAAGTTGTTCTCAAGATTGAATGCAAGTATGTCTGCCACTTGTGATGTAGCTAGGTCTTGCTCTGTGAAGGTTGTTCTATGCTCTTTACTCCATGATAGCAGAGGGTTACCTAATATTGAACGTCTGTCTAGTGTACCTCGTGCAATTGCTCTCACTGTTGGAATTAGGGTTGCAGAGAAACACACACAGCTTGGAGAAGATGAAGGAAGCTCAAGGCACACAATAGAGAGTGTGTTACTTAGTGTGCAATGGAAAGATAGATAGCCCTAGAGTGATGGGCGTATATATAATGCACGGGGGAAAAAACCTCCTAAAGAGGGAAAAAATGCCCTGACGGTCCTAGTGTGTTCACACACATCACTACCACATGTATATGGTAACAAATCCCCCCTGGAGTGATGCGGTGAATGAGAGATGGCACATGAGTAAAGGGAAGTGCCATGCCCTGAGGACAGGATCAGTCCACAAAGAGGAGTGAGCCCAAAGCTTTGCGGAAAGCTTCAAGCTTCTCACGAGACAATGCCTTTGTGAAAAGATCTGCAAGGTTGTCCTGTGTTGGCACATAAGCCAAGCTGATCTCTCCTGCTGAGAGCCTCTCCCTGACATAGTGGTAATGCACCTCAATGTGCTTTGTGCGAGCATGAAAAACTGGGTTCCTCGCAACTGCCAATGCGCTCTGACTGTCAGTGTAGATAGTGTTGGCAGTGTCCTGTCCAACACCCAAATCAGCCATAAGGCGTCTGAGCCATACACACTCAACCGTAGCTGTGAAGATTGCCCTGTACTCAGCCTCACAACTCGAAGTGGCCACAATAGGTTGCTTCTTGCTCAACCATGATATACATGAAGTGCCAAGCATGAAACAAAAACCACTTGTGGACACTCGCGTGTCAAAACAACCAGCCCAATCTGAGTCCGAAAAAGCATGTAAGTCTGGCGGCAATGATCCCCCCTTGGGATAAAACAAGCCAAGATGTAAAGTGCCACTAAGGTAGCGGAAAATCCTCTTGACATCCTGCCAATGCTTAGAACCTGGGCTATGCATAAATTTGCTGACCTGTGAGACTGCAAACTGAATATCCGGCCTCGTGTTGCATACATAAATGAGGTAGCCAACAACAGTTTGGTAAAGAGTGACATCAGCAGGATCGCCAACATCATGTAGACTCAACTTCAAACCTGTTTCCATGGGAGTGGCAATAGGTTTGCAATCCTCAAGTCCAAACTTACATAGCAATGTCTCTATGTAACTTTTCTGACACAAGGCAATACCACCATCACACTGCTTAAACTGTATACCCAAATAATGATGCAACAGCCCCAAATCTTTCATCTTGAAAGTAGCATTCAAATCAGCCTTAAATTCAGCAATATGTCTCTCATTTGGTCCAGTGATTAGCAAATCATCAACATAAAGAATCACAATGAGAAGTACATCACCCTCACGCTTTACATACAATGTGCTTTCTGTTGGACTATTACGAAAGCCTTGTTTGACCAAATGAGTGTCATCTTTCTCATACCAAGCACGAGGAGATTGCTTCAACCCATACAAAGCCTTGTTACATTTGCACACTTTGTCCTCTTGTCCTTTTATGACAAAACCGCAAGGATACATTACATAAACTTCCTCAAATATGTCACCATTCAAGAAGGCAGTAACAATGTCTGATTGATGTACATCCCAACCAAAATGAGCTGCCAATGCACATAGAAAACGCACAGTAGTCATACGACAAGTGGGAGCAAAAGTCTCTTCATAATCTATGCCTTTTTGCTGTGCATAACCCTTTGCAACAAGTCGAGCCTTATGGCGATCGATCTCACCATCCGGCTTGCGTTTCAACTTGTAAACCCACTTCGTACCAATGGCCTTTTTGCCAGGAGGCAAATCACATAAAGTCCATGTGTCATTTTCTATAAGTGCATCATATTCTGATTGCATGGGAGCCATCCAATTTTTTGAATTCTGTGCTTCATCAAAAGACAGAGGCTCCTCAACATCATGTAAACTAGACACAGCCAAAGCATAACAATCTCATGCATAAGATGCATGGCGAGAGCCTGAACGAGTACGACTAGACAAAGGTACATCCAATTTACTGTCACGCAAAGTGTGCACCAGCCATTTTGGCATACCTCTAGCCAGCTCATTTTCAGCCCTTTCCTCATCAAGTACATCATGTACATCTGCATCAGTAATAGGCTGATCTAGAACATTTTTAGAAACCCCCATACACTGTACATTTGCCTCATTGGAACTTACATTCGTATTTCCACCACTAAAAAGAGGCAACAAAGTGTCATAAATGTCCTGTGAGCTTACATTACTGTCTCTAGTACATGACAGCAAGGGCTGAACAGAATCTTCCACAAACACTACATCCCGAGAAACCAGAATACGTTTTGTTTGCGGATGATACAACCTGTAACCTTTGCTTTAAGCACTATAACCAACAAAAATACATTTGACAGCCTTATCATCCAATTTTCTGCGCTGCACTTGTGGCACCAAAGCATATGCCAAACAACCAAAAACACGCATGTGCTCAATAGAAGGCTTTCTATCATGCCATGCTTCATATGGAGTAATAGACTGCAAAGCTTTCGTAGGACACCTGTTAAGTACATAAGTGGCACACATGATGGCCTCAAGCCAAAAAGAATGCGGTAAAGCTTGACTTTTGACCATACATCGTGCCATTTCCGTCAGTGACCTGTTTTTCCTCTCAGCAACACCATTTTGCTGAGGCGTATAAGGCACTGTACATTGGTGTTTTATCCCACGACTAGCCAGAAATGCATTAAATTCATGAGACATATACTCCCCCCCTCGATCGGAACGGAGGGTGCCCATAATACATTTCGAGACATTTTCAGCCATAGCCAGAAATTGTTTGAAGCACATAAAAACTTCGGACTTCGCTTTAAGCGGAAATACCCATGCATGCTCGGAGTAACCATCTATGAAAGTCACGAAGTACAGGTAATTGCCCAAGGACGGAGTTTGCATGGGCCCACTGTTAGGAAATAAGACGTAGCTAAATAGATTTTTGAGTAGATTACTTAATGGAGAGAGATAGATTTCACACACAAGAGATTATAGAGTAGAGAGAGAGAGAGAGAGAGTACACACGATATATACGTGGTTCACCCAATGTGGGCTACGTCCACGGGAAAGCAGCCACTCAATGGCTTTAGCACTTCAAAAGAAGAAGTAGTTTACAAAGGGATTAAACCCTTGATAGAGCTCCCGCCTTGCTTCACTCTCACCACCTCACACTCACCTTGTTGCATCAACTTCACACTATGAAATGTGTGTAGAAATGGCCTCCTTTGATAGGCCAAAAGGGCTGCCCTCTCTTATGAGAGACAGCCATGTGTAGCCGCCCTTGTGCGAATAAGTCCAAATCGGACCCTCCAATCCGCCCATGTGTGGCCGCCCTTGAGAAGACAAGTCCGCTTTTGAATTCTGCCACCGGTCACCGGCGATTGACTTCCGACCACCGGCCACCGGCCATAATATTCCGGCGAAAAAAAGTCTCGGGGGCCTCCGTCCCCAAGGCCTGTAAAGTTGCCCCTGATTCTTGTCCGTTAAAATTTTGGTTTCCGGTGAGTGATTTTACTTCACGCACGATGGCTTCTCCTCATAATGGGGGCCTTACAAATGTGCGCTTTTACCACAGAAAATTACAAGGGTAAATCAGGCCCCATACTTAACACCCACAACCATCACTATGCACAAGCTGCAACCTTCATGTGGCCCGAACTGAACCATCCTTTGGAAACTTAGAACGCTGCATCTTACCCAAAATACAGCCTTCACAAACATGTTTGACAGGTGCTTCAAGAGGTGGCAAAGAAGCAACCATATCAGATTTCTGCAAACGCAGCAACCTGGCAAAATTCAGATGACCAAAACGTGCATGCCAAAGTTTTGCATCTGAAATAGCCCTTGAATCTGCAACAGCATTTGCAAAATTTTGTCCACACTTGTCATACAAAGTGAGCTTATACAGCCCACGGCACAAAAGCCCAGATGCAACAATTTCATCACCGAAACTGAGATCATGAACTGTACATCTGTCATCCACAAATTTTACTACAAGTCCAAGTCTAGCAAGTGCGGATACAGACAAGAGATTCTTCTTGATCCCAGGTACATAAAGTGCATCAACAAGTGTGAAGGAACTGCCATTAGCAGCAATGATCACAATCTTTCCAACTCCCTGAACTGGATAAGAGGCGTTGTTGGCACAAGTGGCTGAATTCCCATGAGGGACAGACTCGAGAGAGGTAAACAATTCACGATGTGAGGTAATGTGCTTTGTAGCACCACTATCAAAATACCACACATGTGAATCTGCAGCAACTGACAAGCATGCATCATGGACAGCAGGATTGTAAGTGCACTCTGCGCTAAAAGCCCATTCTGCATCAACATCAGCATCACAATCTCCTTTCACAGAAGACTCAACAATGGCTGCATTTGTAGTGGAACCAGCATTTGCAGTGGAACCACCCTCTTTCTTCTTAGCCTCTTTGGCCTTCAACTTAGGACACGACTTGATCAAGTGATCATTGGCTTTACAATAATGGCAACGCATCTTCTTTTTGCCCTTATCACCAGAATTGCCAGACGAAGTACTGCCAGCAGAAGCATTAGGAACAAAATTTTTGCCACTCACACAGAACCATAAGAAGTGGCTGCATTACTGTTACCACCCTTTCTTTGAGAAGCAATAAAAGCCTGTTCAACTGCACGCTGCCTAGTCCTGTTTTTTCTAGAAAGTGACTCTTGCAACAGCAATGTGCATAATGCATCAAACTTGACAACTTCAGGATTTCCTTGGGTCATCAGTCTCCAAGTACTAGCAAAAGTCTGGTAGGAATCTGGTAAGGCATCAAGAACAGTCTGCACAAGGGAACTGTCTGAAATGACTTCACCTGCAGAAATAAGCTGCTCATTGATATCCTTGACACTAGCAAGGAAAGTGTCCATATCATCTTCCTCCTGCATAATCTTCGACTCCTGCTCGTTACGCAGCAAAGCAATTTTAGCCTCATTGCGGCTTGCATAAAGACCTGCTAAAATATCCCAAGCCTGTTTTGCAGATTTTGCTGAACGGATGTGAGGAACAATGGTGCGCTTCACAGACAACGCAATCAATGCATGAGCCTGCGCATCCTTAACATCCCAACGAGCTTGTTCTGCCGTAGGCAAAACAACTCTAACAGCTGCAATCCTTGTAGCAAGACCTGCAACATCCTCAACATCGCCTACATCCTCAAAACCAGGACGTACATCAATGCCCTGCACAATGTTCTAGACACCCTTTGACACAAGAACATGTTGCATCATATAAGCCCACATAGGGTAGTTGTCCCCATCCAACCTGTCCTCTACAGGAAACATCTTGAACACATCTGTGTTTTTGTTGTCAGGCATGGTAAATGCTGCACCTGATGTGAAAACTGCCCGAAAATAGGAGAAACGGAGCGGGAACAACCTGTGCTATATAGCACAAACCGTAGAAGACTATAAGGCACCTGTAATGCAGAAAACGGCACTGACAGAAATTCTGCACAAAATGACGAAATTGCCTGTGCAGTACTGCCTGTAGTGGAAACGGATGCCGAAATGAGCCCAAATCAAAATTTTGAGCAGACCAAGCTCTGTGAGCTTTCCCAAAATTTTTGTTGACCTGCGAAAGCTTGCCAAAGCTCACTGAAATCGAAGAAAGTGAGCAGGCGTGTGTTGGAGCAGCTGGCGACTAAGCCCGGGAGGACGTGACCTGCTCTGATACCAATTGTTGGAATTAGGGTTGCAGAGAAATGCACACAGCTTGGAGAAGACGAAGGAAGATCAAGGCACACAATAGAGAGTGTGTTACTTAGTGTACAATGGAAAGATAGATAGCCCTAGAGTGATGGGCGTATATACAATGCATGGGGGAAAAAACCTCCTAAAGAGGGAAAAAATGCCCCGGCGGTCCTAGTGTGTTCACACACATCACTACCACATGTATATGGTAACAGTCACTATTGAGATGGTATTCAGAGATATGTCAATGACGCTCAGTAGCTGTATGTGAAGCTGATTTTCGTTCAGTATTCTTCTTGTGTAGTCTGGAAGTAACGGCACACAATATCTGCGACGTGCACTTGAGTTCTCACAAGTGGAGCACTGCACCCATTGCGTTTCTATGTGTGTAGTCTCTAAGCTGGATACCAATAGACTGCTAGCAAACATTGCAATCGATGTCTCCTCTGGAGCTCGAGTACAATCAAAAGAGGCACTTCTTTGGATGAAAACTACACCACAAACAAAGCATATGCTTAAAGGTCTGAATACCGTTGCAACGTCTGAACTCCATCGGTATACTAAATCGACGATATCAATCCATGATTGTGAGCATGGTAGACATCTAGACTTCTTCTTGATTGAAGTGCGATGTCTCGCTTTCGATCTGCTGAGGTGTATCCTACGCTTTCGATGATGGTCCATTGAAGGCTTAAGTCGAACTCAATCTTAATGATTCAATGTGATGAGAACCTTGTGATCTTTACTTACTAGTCATGTTTAAGCAACGAACAGTTCAAGCGTTTGAAACAACCATGTACCTGGTGCTGGATTGCGCTGTTGCGGGGTTTCGACCTGGGAAGAGGCAAGCGGCAGCTGATTTTCTGAATGTCCCTTGCACAGAATAAGTACGAAGCGTTAGAAAAGTAATAGCGCAATGTTTAGGTTCTGAGAGCAATCTAATTATTTGTATGTGTTCTTTACTTCTTATGTTATAAGAAAAAAAAAACGTGCTGGTGTCCCTGCACGGGGGAATTTGCACAGTCCTCCCCAATTTTTATAATATGAGGGAACGTGCCATTCCCACGGCAGCATGCAATTTTCGGTGTGTTCCTTTTTACTGTGTCCTCAGCGTTCAAGATTAAAATGTGGCACTTTGTACTTACCGCACGCTGCAATATGTCGCCGTTGCAAATGAAGAGGAGATTTGTCCAAGTTTCTCTTGATCTGTTTGCAGTGAAACACAATAGAGCCAGGCCATAAATAGTTGTGCCTACAGAAACGAGTTGAGTAAGGTAGTTGAACGTGGACATGATACACACGAAGTTGCTATAATTGCCAGTGAGACCCTTTTATCCTCAGCATGGACACCCCCTACCCGTGCATAATAACTCTCCCCTCCTAGATGTTGCACAAGGTGGACATGGTCTCAAAACATCAAATTAGTTATCCATGCAAGATGCACTAGCAAGTAATGAAGATCTATAGGACAATTTGCAGCATTGTGAAACGAGGAATCACCAAGCAAACAATTAGAGCTGATAAGAGGGATTTGCTAGTAGTGTTGTGCGTTGTGACTAGCCCTGGTCTGCTAACGTCATTTGTGTACTCCATGGCCCTCGAGGTCTTCCAACTACTCCTACCAACAACATGTAGTAGATCGTATTGCATCAACGCTACTACCACACCCTGCATCATCGCCACAAACCCTGGAGCATTGAATTTTCGAGAGATGAATAGTGCAAAGTGGGACAACAAATTGCCCAAGATCTGATTGGAAAAGTCAGCAATGCATTGTCACCCAGTTGAGCCCCTTAGAGCTCCTACGTATCCACAACGATAATCACCTACACTTGCATGTGCATGGCTACTCTAGAACAAGAACGCAAGAAGTAGATTTCGAGAGTATTGCTCTTTGTCGAGTTGCAGGCCCAAACTCAAGAACGCAAGAAGTAGATTTCGAGAGTATTGCTCTTTGTCGAGTTGCATGCCCGGACTAGCTCTGTGACACCTTGATTTATAGAGCCTCTTTGTCATCCCAATCCCCTTACCGGCTTTTGAGCAACTTGACATGTTTGTGAAACCAAGTCTAGCTCTGTGGCACCTTGATGAGACATGTGTTTTACTTAATCTTAAATTCACTATCCGATGGCATTCTTGAAGGCCTCCCATGGTTCCTCTAAGGGTGCCAAGCTCTTTTTCCTTTACGGTGCTGCCTATGCCGCTACAGAAGGCTGGATTGGAGTGAATGTGGAGCCCAGGTCAAGCCCGCCAAGCTCTGTTTCCTTTACTAATTCGACCACCCGCAACAAGATTGTTGATGCTCTAATTCGAATGAGCCTCTACGACACTTGTAAGCCACATGCCTACTTACGCGGAGACTTGCGTTCAAGGGAGATGGAGACCCGGGGAATGGAGACACCGAACAAATAATCCTTCAAGGAGGTGGTCTCGAGAAGAAAGAGTAGAGATATCGCAATGGCTCACCAAGGCATTGTCCCACAGATCTATTGAAACAGAGTGGGATAGAGTCGATGACAACACAATAGAGTAAGCTCTCCTTTGCTTAATGAGTTTTATCTCTTTCAACTCATAAAGGTTGGGATCGCTTCCATACCACTTGTGGTACTCTGTAAAACTGTGGATAAGGGAGAGGAGAGAGAGAGAGAGAGAGAGAGAGAGAGAGAGAGAGAGAGAGAGAGAGAGAGAGAGAGAGAGAGAGAGAGAGAGAGAGAGAGATATATTTTTATCTCTTTCAGCTCATTAAGGTTGGGATCGCTTCCATACCACTTGTGGTACTCGGTAAAACTGTGGATAAGAGAGAGCGAGAGAGAGAGAGAGAGAGAGAGAGAGAGAGAGAGAGAGAGAGAGAGAGAGAGAGAGAGAGAGAGAGAGAGAGAGAGAGAGAGAGAGAGAGAGAGAGAGAGAGAGAGAGAGAGAGAACCTGAGAGTGCGAACTATGAAGGCTGTCAACCTGTGAACTGTGAAGCGCTGTCAACCTGCGAACTTGAAGCTGCTGTCAATCCGGCGACCTGTGGAGAAGATCGACTGTTTTTATTACTTCGTTTTTGACGGCGCAGCTTTTGGCAGGAGCTCTTTTTTTTTAGCGCTATAAAGCGCTGCCACGTGGGTGAATGAGAGGGGAGGGATTGTGAAAACGCTACTACGCTAACAAAGTAAAAATGACATTCAAAGGGTCCTTCCCAATCAAAAACTTGTCATGGATAGCCATACTTGCATGTGTATCAATCTTAATAGAAAAGGAACTTTGTTGGATGTCGTCGTAGTGGAAGAGAGCTGTTGCCTCTTGAGCATGGTCCACAAAAGAAATAAAGAACTAGTTTTGCTTGGTGGGCCTTTTCCGTAGAATATACTCTAATAGATTTTGGAGCCTAGCTGGTTACTTGGTCAGTTGGTTGTGATTGTTGTCACCTTGGGTTTTGTTGTGGTGACACGAGAAAATGCGTAGAACCAATTGATAGGCACCAATAATAGCTCAGCTTGGGACTTGATGAGCATTGGGGTTGAATCCCATAGTGATTCATACATGACAAAGAGCTACTAAAGAGGGTAATTGAATCGAGCAAAAGGGTTGCAACTTAACCTACTTTGGTAGTTGTTTGATTGCACCATTCAACCTAGTAATATAGACCATTTAGTCTATAAACCGTGGAACCATCTTTGAGACACCCATCTTACCATCAATCAAGCCTAGTCAATTTTCCTTCATTTCAATATATAGGTTGAATTGCCAAACTGTGAGAAAAGAAATGCATGTCTATTTGACATATATATACGATGATCGAAATTGAGAGCATGCACTGGTAAGGAAAACATGTGGCTAACTGAACTTAAGGAATCTTTGACAAGCTCAAAAATACATAAAGCATAAACAGACTATCAAAATTGAAGTACACTACCGACCTGATAATCGTGTACGAATGTCATCCAATTGTGCAAGCCGAAGGACAATGTTTGAGTCAAGCTACAAAAAAGCAATGTGAATAGTTAAACATATCGTCTTGCAATCAAACATCATAGACTCAAATTACAAAGTATACAGTGCACGTCATGCAAAGGTGCCATACAAAAGTATGATGGAGAGTTGGCACTGTGGTCTCTCCAAAAATTATAAGAAACGGAAGTCGTGCCCTGCCCCGTAGCGTTTATGTGTTGCGCCAAGCAAACGAATAGTCATGGGGTGCTGGATACAGATAACAAACCTTGTAGTGTTGTCGAGCTAGAGTCACACTTGTGCAATTGAAACGTCCAGTGCTGTGAATATATGTCCTCCTTGCTAGACACAAAACATGCATTAAGACAAATACAAGAGATGTGGCATATTGATTAATCTTAAAGAGAAGCAGATTCAATTTTATATTCTACATTGAAGATTTGCTACATAAAGAGTTATGGATGATTTCGATATATTTTTCCTTGTTAAAATATTACTCTCTCTCTCTCTCTCTCTCTCTCTCTCTGTGCTCGACTGTCAACTCTTTCTCCTGCCTTATATTAATGAAGCCACTTTCCTAGCCCTCTCCTTATAGACCAAGCATGGATTCTCCTCAATTATGCAACTCGTCGGCCATGCAGTAGCATCCTATCATACATAGGGTCTATCCTCAAGAAGTCTAGGGGTCCTTTGCTGAGGATGAGAGGCCAAGGTATCCATTCTAGCTGGTTGCAGAGGATTGATGGCACATACAGGATCCAAATATCTGCGCGATGGTTAACATCCCTTGATATCTTCAGAGGCTTGGTGGCATGAGGTTTTAATGCAATCCCAAAGAGTCTCTCCAGGAGCTAGGGCTGTCGCCAAGCCAAAATAGCAAGGACTAGGTCTTACGTGTTGCTGTTGTCGATGTTGCAAAAGAGGATATTGTTGGTTTGTTGTCACGATGGATGATATCATGGACATGGCAACGTGCAAGGGTTCAAGCAAGGCTGGCGACGATGGGAGCAGCCTCACGATCATCAAGCTTGAAGAGGGGAGGGCGACAGTCTAGCTTGGTGAGGAGATCACCAGCATCACAGAAGGCAGTGAGGAGATGGAAGCACGTGTCATCTCCCTTGAAGGTGAACACGAGGGGGAGGATTCTGGGTATGTCCCTCAAGTACTCGAGCACTTGGGCCTTCCATCGGAGTTCGGTGCATGATAGTTTGCTCAGAGTGTCCTAGAAGATTACCATTGATTAGGAACTTACGCAGAAGCCCTTTGCTCAATTTTGAAAGGCTGGGCATACAAGCCTGACAACTATAAGTGCTATCGGAAGCGGAAATGAAAAAAGTGTTCAGCTTTATGAGTACACGGGCAAGAGAAAGAGTTAAACTTGGTCATCTCCCTTTGCTCCTAGACCTCTACATCCATGTGAGCTTAATTGTAAGCCACATCCAGCAAAATCCTAGAAACAAGTCCAGATGCCATGCCCATTTGCTCTTGAGAGAAAAAGCAGCGGTTTCACTTCCAAAAAACATCAGCCTCGAAGCCCTCGCACTCACGATTCTTGCCGCGAGTCCCCTGAATGGGCGCTGCTCTCGTGCATGCAGCTGCAAGGAAAAAATATGTCTGCTAGCTCTATAGATGATCCTTTGATTATCATACACTATCCTTTGGTCGAAGTTCTTGTCACACACATGCGTTGTCCCCATCAATTTGCAGAGGTATAAACTGCCCCAGACATGCTGAATATAGCAGTTGAATCTTCTATCGCTACTACAGCTATTGAGGTCTGATTAAATGTCATAGCTCTCTTCCTTCAGAAAGCGTGGTAGCTTGTTGTGCTCGACCTCCACATTGTGCAGGCACGAAGCAGAAGAAGCCCTTCGTGGGTGCAGCCGCAATGTCATGCAGAGACTAGAAGAACACCAGGAGGAAGACATAAAAGAAAGGATCTCTCTCTCTCTCTCTCTCTCTCTCTCGTGCTGATACATTCAAGCAATCAAAGCACAAGGAAACAATAGAGTGTCCAGAGACAAACCTGGAGAATTTTGAATGCGATTTTTACTTCTGCTTCTACCTCTTGCTTGCGATTGGTTACTTGTTACTTCGTTAGCGTAGCAGCCTCTTTTGAATTCTGGAGCTCTCAAGCCTCCACATGGTCAGAGCTTTTTAATAGGCAATGTCGCTTGTTATTGCAACTCTCTCTAGACTGTCATCACTTGCAACGTGTTGGTTGCAAGATGTGCCCAATATGCCTTGGTGGTGAAGGATGTCATGCTTGGTAGTGATTGGTTGATATGTATGTGAAATGTGGTATTGTCACGAATGAAAAGATGAAAAGTTCTTCATTGGCATTCTCTCTGGAATTTCATCACCTGCAACGTGTTGGTTGCAAGATATGCCCAATATGCCTATCCGCAAGAAAGCTCCTAACTGTTTTTACGGAACCTCTTTCTCTAAATACATTCACCTATGCTTGCACCTTGAAGGCATGTGTCCTTATGAAAGACTTTCACATGAATATCAGAATTCACGATGTGATTGCTAGTCAGGGGTTGTTGGGAGAAGGGTATCCTCCCTAGGATGTCGTCTCTTGCAGCGGGTTAAGTGCAGGAGATACCCAACATCGTTGATGTAAGGAAGTGAATCGGCGATAGACATTCAATTGCGCGGTGAGTAAGCATTATCATTTTTTTATTTTTGACACTGAGAACGTAGTTAATGAACACACTGAAGATTGCACGTTGCCGTGGGAATGGCACGTTCCCTCGTACTATAAAAATTGGGGACGACTATGCAAACTTCCCCATGCAAGGAGACTTACATGTTTTCTTTTTTTAGAAAGCATAAAATGGAACAACAAACAATTAATAACATTGACATCTTGTACGATCATGGACATTGAGCTTGAAAAAACTCTAACACTCCTTGTGGTTTTTAGCGAGGTACCCCTCTGAAGCACTACAATTTGTATCCAATTTATGCGGAGGTACACCTGTGAACCACGATGATCGGTATCCCAAACACTTTCAAGTAGAAAAATCTAACATGCTTTCATGAAAAATCTTTCTCTCTCTCTCTCTCTCTCTCTCTCTCTCTCTCTCACACACACACACACACACGCACGCACACACACTCAGTTTCCAATGTTTTGTTCGATCTCAATTCAATGCGAATGTAGCTAACGAAGCACTCTAGTTTATACAGTAGAGCAATCTATATATAGAGCAGCATGAAACAATGAACAACGTAAAAAGCTTGTCATGGCACAACTGCTTTTCTTTGGTTGGATGCGATGTGCTGTTTTTTTAAATGTTTTTTTAACTTGATGAGTTCTGCATGTGCCACGTGGTGGCTTGTGGGTTCAAAGAGGAGAGAAAGGACCTTTGGCTCACCAAGTAAAAATGGTAAAATATGGCAAAGAAACTCCAACCCTTGGCTTATAAGAAGGGACACAAGATATGGCAAAGAAGCTATGGCCCTTGCCCTTGCCCTTGGCCGGTGGGAAGGGATTTGTGTCAGCCTGGAAGCTACGACCCTTGCTGGTGGGAAGGGATGCTTGGGGAATTTGGCCACCCAATAGGGTTGTTTTAACCCTTATAGTATGAATGCAAGAAGTCATGGCAAAGTTGACTGGCGGTAGAGACATCACGCATGGAAGAAGCACTCATGGCAGACAAGAGAGTGGGTATTTGGAGACACTGTAGTGTTTGAAGATTCTCAAAAAGCTAGGGCAATCATCTTTGGACCCATGGCCGTGGGATTTTACTCAGGTGACCTCCCGGGTTGCGTGTGTGCTAGAGTTGTTGCTTACAAGCTTTGAGCTTCAACTCTGCGTGAGCGAGAGAGAGAATACGGCCGACTTCTCTTGCATGTTCCTCTCTACCACAATTAATATAGGCGGCTCCTAGCCCTTTCCCCAGATAGATTCCTGTCCACATTGCCTAGTCAGGCCAACTTGGCCTAGGTCCATGACCCCCTTGGTTGGGCCTTGCCCCATAGGAGTCTTGTCCTTACATGAATGGTCACGAGAAATTGTCTTTAACGGTACAATTTTTTGCCACCTCAAAGCCCTGCTAGGATTTAAAATTTTTAACAACCCAAAAGTTTAGTCGGTCATGGAGAGAATTAATAGTAAGATGAGCAGATGGAAGTACGTCCTCCTTCCCTTCCACAATAGAGTGAAGGTAATCAATTCATTCATGATATCATACTGTTCTTTACTCACCTATCCTAATAAATTGCTAAATTCAAGCAGAAAGAGTTGTTGAAACCAATCAAAAGTTACTTTTGGAAGAAGAACACAAAAGACAAGATCCCTTGGCAATGGGAAAAATGGGACTGAACTACTAGGCCAAAGTCATAGGGGAAGTGGAATATGAAACCTGGCAGTACATGCTGAGGCTCACTGTGCCAAATTTGCAGTGTTGCTACCAAATCAAGGCTAGGCTTGGGCCATGATGTCTTAGGATATGATAGAAAACATGAAGCTCTTCCCCAAAGGGGGCCCATAAAAACAAGTTAAAGTCCATGACATATTATTGACACCAATCTTGGTAAGCATCAAGCTAGGAGGCAGCATGGGTGAGATGGTACAAAAATGTATCCAAGCATTCGACTCTCTAAAGTGGGGAAGGACAATCAAATACTTCAAAATTTCCAATACTTATCATTGGTCCTGTGGCTGTCTAAGATTGGAGGTGTTCACTTAAACAATTTTTGGAGAGAAATAGCCATTTTTATCAACAACAAAGGTGTAACCCATCTAGCACAATTATGGGATAGAAGCTGCCTTGTCTAGAAAGAGGTTGACCATTTGATCACTTAATTCAATCTCAATGGAAATGAAAGGTTTTTTATTATCAAATTAGTAGAAGGATTAAGAAGTGTTTTAGTGCTAGTTAGTGAGGCTTAATTTGATTGGAATGCACGGTAGTGTCCTGTGTGCAATAACTTAGTGAGGCTTAATTTGATTGGAATGCACGGTAGTGTCCTGTGTGCAATAACTTAG
Organism: Adiantum capillus-veneris; assembly: GCF_014529385.1. Classification (NCBI taxonomy): domain Eukaryota; kingdom Viridiplantae; phylum Streptophyta; class Polypodiopsida; order Polypodiales; family Pteridaceae; genus Adiantum; species Adiantum capillus-veneris. Next base: position 103,742,829 of record NC_140940.1, on the reverse strand, counting down.
CTCTTTCAAAGGAAACATACAACAACCTAATGTAGAAAGAAGACTAGTTCTATCCCATTAACAAAAAATGGTGGATGCAATGGACAAAGGCTAAGTGGACGAGGGTCATAGGTAACATTTGGGATCCTCGCCGGCGTAGCTCAATGAAGGTTTTCTCGTGGAAGGTGCTTGGGGGGCTATTCCAACTGAGAACAAGATTAAAACCACAAGAGTTGGCACGGATTTGTGCTCGGGGTGTAAAGCTGCCAATAAAGATCCCTTACATCTTTTCAAAGAATGCCTATCCACAAGGGGACTTGTAGGCAAAATTAGCAAATGGGTGTAAGGATTCGGAAAATCATGTTCTTCAAGAATGATCTAGTTATAGGAGGGATGACAGTCAAGAACCAATCTACTTTGGTAGCAACACAGATTATCCATTGATGCTATCTCAAACAAGTGATGGAAGGCAATGAACCTACGAGTATTTGAGAGGAGCCATCATAGAGAGGAGTTCTACGATGGTTGTATTGATATAAATCATTCAGGAAAGCAAAAAACTAATTTATAGTATAGGAAAAAGTAGAAACTTTGAAGATTGGACAAAAACACTTAACATTCTAGAGAATGTTCTTAAGCATTTACAGTGAGCTCGTAGGAGATATCCAGCTCCCAAGCAACAACAAGAAATACGTGGGTGAAACCCAAGGGTGCTCGATTAGTTGGAAGAGGGTTGGACTTGCATCACCAAGGTGTTGGGTTCACAACCCACACTAAGCACTGTTGGCAGTATTTCAAGTCAAAGGATAGTCCCGAGCGCCCGGTCTCATGCACAGTGTTGGTGGAATAAAAAAGATGACTTGTCAGCACTTTAAAAAAAAAAAAGGACATAGGTGGGATCCCTTGGGTTCTCCCTATTGACTGAAAACTATTTTTGTATCCACAGAGCCCTCAAGGCATATGAAGTGCTTGAGTTCTTTTGTGCATTCATCTTAGAGTCGATATAACACTCCCACTCACAATTGTGAGTACGGCAAAAAAAAACAAAGACTACGAAAGATAAAGCGTGGAAATTTTAGAAGAAAAGAGAGCTTACACTCATAGATGTTGTGTCGTATGTACGTCACCTTTTTTTTTAATAAAAATGGTATCAAGACATGCTCACATGATGTTAACAAGGTGAGGGATCACGAGGGCCTGCCCAATGGAAGGATTTGTGAAGGTGCTTTTAGGAAGTAGGAAGAGGGGGGCATTGGAATGTGTGTGTGTGTGTGTGTGTGTGTGTGTGTGCCACAGCCAAATAAGTCTATACATGCCTATATGCGAACGGTGGTCATCCCTCTCTAGCCTAGTCTCTGCTCCTTTCTGCATCACCGCCTGAGGCTGTCCTCGTGAGCTCCACGGGACTATGCTTCATGCGGGGTGTCCATCTCTATTATCTAGTGTTCGAGGAAAATGTGTCCTTGCTTAATATCGTGTCGTTTTCAATTTCCAAAGTGTCGGTTGGACGCAAGGGGAAAAGGAGAAATTCCGTCCCAAAATAGAGGAAAATAATGTAAAATCTTAAAAAGCAACACAACTTGTGAAAATCTCCTCTTGGCAAATCCAAGCAAAGGAATTTTGTATGCGTGAAAAATGCTTTTTCTCGAACACTGCTATTATTATAGCTTTATATGACGACGGTGTTGACGGTGACGTCATGTTGCTTGCGGTGGGAAGCAGGGCTCAACTTTCAAGTCGCGATGCGAACTCGCAGAGGAGAGGAGTTTTCTTGCGCTACGACCATTGTTCAGGGAAAATGTGTCTCAGCTTAATATCGTGTTGGTTACAATTTAAAAAATGCCGGTTTAGGACAAGGGAAAAAAGAGAAATTCCACCTCTAAATAGAGAAAAATAGTGTAAAAACCTTAAAAATCTATACTCTTTATAACGCAGCTTAAAATTTTCAAGGAAGGAGAGGGCTTCCACATGTCACCCCCTGGTTCATTTCAAAAACCACCTCACAAAACATCTAATCTAAAATGTAAAAGTAAAAGGTAAGATTGTAAGAAATGACAGCCTTTTATCTTTTACTTTCCAGAATGTAAGAAACACCTCATAAAACATCTAATCTAAAATGTAAAAGTAAAGGGTAACATTGTAAGAAATGACAGCCTTTTCCTTTTAGGAATATAAGAAGTGACAAGCTTTTTCAAATGTAAAATAAAGAGACTTTCTATTCCACATAAAATAAATGTTGAAGCTTGATAGTACATTGGAAAAAGGGGATAACTTTAGTGGAGGTTTTGTTAGGTAATGTGCATTTACTTTCTGAAGATATAACAAAAAAAAACTTTTAATGTTTTTTTTGTTTAATGGAAAACTAAATTTTGAAGATATATTTGGTTTTATCTTTTCGAAGGATTTTTTTCAAGACCAATATTGATATGTTTTAGAAAATTTAAGAAATATGTATTTTTTTAAAGAGCTTGAGAAAAAAAAAAAAGCTCACCTAACGTCGACTTGGGGTTGTTTCGCTTTGAGGACATGCATGACATGCAAATGCAGGGAACGTTATCCACATTATTGACCATATGAGTGAGTGAGAGAGAGAGAGAGAGAGAGAGAGAGAGAGAGAGACCACCACATTGCTTATGTGTGTGTGTGTGTGTGTGTGTGAGAGAGAGAGAGAGAGAGAGAGAGAGAGAGAGAGAGAGCATCACATTGCATGTGTGCATACACATGTACATTTATAAGGGAGAGAGAGAGAAAGAAATATTTTACCGTTGAGCTCACGCACTTTTCAAATTTTCAAGATATTATGTTTTGATATTAGAGAGAGAGAAAACAGGAAGAAACTTTTTAATGTCATCGGAACAATCCCAAAAGATATATCTCACAACATGGGTAAGAGTAAAGTTATTTTCGTTTCATCTTCTCTCTCTCTCCTCTCACACACACACACACTCGTTTTGAAGGAGAATTTGAAATGTTGTAGGAACATCCAATAAGATCTCAAATATCTATCCGATGAGAGAGAGAGAGAGAGAGAGAGAGAGAGAGAGAGAGAGATCATAGCCATCTATATTTTGCTCTTCAAAAAAAAGAGAAAAAGGAGTTCGCTTCTCTTTTTTAAATGTCCACCTCGGATAGTCACTTCAACTAGAGGGTTTTGGGGGGGGGGGGGGGGGGGGACGAGGGGAGCATAGAAACTTTGAATGTCATAGTTACTGTATTGGAACAATAGCAAGATGCCTCTCTGTGACAAATGTGACAAACTCAAGACATATGTGACAAATCTTTCCTTCAAGCGCGTACACACACACACACACACACACACACACACACACACACACACACACACACAAATATGTATATATATATGTGTGTGTGTGTATGTGTGTGAGCGCGCTATGTATACATATAGACATAATTGGAACATATCACGATGTCTCAAGACCTATGTGACAAATCTTTGCTTCAAGCATATATATGTGTGTGTGTGTGTGGGTGTGTGTACTATGTGTGTGTGTATATATATATATATATATATATATATACATACATCCATACATACATACAAAGATAGAAACATGTAAGAGAGTGGAGCAGACATATTGAATCCAATTGCGTTCCTATCATTGAAACCAATTCTAGAACTCACTCCATTTCTATAAAAAAAGTTTTATTATTACATTGAATTCTCTTAGATTTCATCTCTTCACACCATCTAACTTATCTAATCTCTATAATCAAGCTTGGTAGCATTGCTAGATCAAGGTAGACCAAATGAAGGAATCTCTCTCTGTCTCTCTCTCTCTCTCTCTCTCTCTCTCTCTCTATATATATATATATATATATATATATAATTTATTTATTTATTTATATTTATATATATATACACACACACACACACACACACACACACACACACACCCTAGTAGAATTAGAGCACTTCTAAGTTTGTTGAACAAGGGCTAGCACCTCATGAAAAATAATGTCTATGAGAGGTTTCAATCTTGGTATCAAAGAATGCTTTGCATCATCTATTAAGAGGTCGTGTCATGCATCACTTTTTTAAATGCGATAGACTATACATGTAGGAAGAGAGTATTGACAATGTTCCACTTGGAAGAGAAGATAGCCCTATGAGAATAGAGGCATTGTTTCCTTGGCCGCAGCAACGCGCGGGTCACATACTAGTTTATTTTCTTAAATTTCCTCTTGGCAAATTCAAGGAAGGATTCAATTATCAAGCAATCACAAATTGTTGTGTAGGTAAGCTGGGAATGAAACCTTCATTAAAAACCCAACGCTAACTACTAAAGTCTATACCACCTGTCAAATCTCCACCCTCCATACTAAAATGAAAAGCTTATTTTTGCCAGCAAGGCAATGTCCCTTTGTACGTGTGATCAGCTTGGTAGTGCGCATATTATCTTGGAGAACATGTCTCTCTCTCTCTCTCTCTCCCCTTTTCCGCCCTTGGGCGCCAAGAGCACTCACTACATGTGTGCACCCTGATATCTCTTACACACTCATCTATCTATACTGCCAACTTGATATTGCTGGCTGGAACCGCTAAAGGAACCGTCCTAGCTTGTTTGATTAGAGCTGAAGACAATGTCAGCCTGAGCCACTCTATTGAGCTCTCGCGTTGTTGGCACAAAACGTGAGGTGATGCAACACGCAAGGACACGTCAGACTCGTAGCTCTCGCGTTGTTTTTCCGCGTCCTTCAAGATGAGTCGTGCGAAATTCTGCCTTGAGCCGTCGACTCTCAGACTTCGGCCCGAGCCTCGCGAGTTCACCTGCAACGAAAGTCCTAAAAAAATACTGATCGTCCACGTGGACGCCATGGGTTAAAGTACGCCTAAGCTGACCCAATACTATGGCCTTTCTTTAGCAGGCCAAAAATGCACCTACAAGTATTGGTAGTCACTTTGAGGATGTGATAATTTTTTGGATTTCTAAAAGAAACCCTTAGTGTTGTTATGGGTTAGGGAGACGTTCGTTGTTTTCATGCATGATGGAGACTTACCTTTCATTTCAGATCGTGACATGTCTTTACTTTTTCTTGAATTCTATTGTTTTAGAATGCTAAAGTGAAGCTTCACCTTGCATAATTTTAGTAAACTTTACAGACATATATGTTTTGTTTTGGCATTCTATTATTTTAGAATGCTAAAGTTAAGCTTCACTTTGCATAATTCTAATAAATTCTATACAGACACATATATTAATTAGTATTTTTTATTTTACCTTTCATTTCACAACTTCACATGGATTTATATTTATTGCATTTTATAGCTTGATTCCAATGAGTGTTAACGTTCGAGAAAGTTTTTTTTATTAATCGAGTTTTCTCCTCACAAAGAAGAAAACCGGAAATACTAGCAAATTTTTTGAGATTTATAAAATTTTTGGACGACTTTCTCACATATTTAATCGGTTTTTCTTCCGTTTACCATGGTTTGCAGCTAGCTAGTCTCGATTTTCAATCGGCTCAAGACTAAGCTAAGGCAATACTTTCCCAAACACTGATACCAATTTAATTCAACCTAACAATTTTATCACTTTCTTATTGTTTTTGAAAGCCGTCGTGACCCTTTCACTTGTTACAAATGCAAAGGGCACACAGACACTCAGGTGTTTGGACAACAAAGTGGTTGCTGAGATGGATGCATAAGGTAGAAGGGAGAGCTCTCGCTACCAATGCCAAGTCGATTTACAGGGGGGGGTATTGGATACCCTTGTGAGAAGAGCAGGCAGGAAGCATCTAAATGAAGGTACAACCTTAGTAATTAATTGTCATTTAGGCACTTAAGAAAGTAATCAGCGTTCTTGCCTTAGGTACTAAGCACTTTCCTTGTCTTTTTGCCGTAAGAAAATAATCGTTTATTAGCCTTGCAAAATAATATTGGGCTTGAAGTTTGCCTAGAAGCTTAAGACTTGGTGAGGGTACTCCTGGAAAAAAAAAGCTTTTGAACCCTTGATTTTAAGGTGTAGGGAATGGTCTTGCTGACCATTCCTTGTTTTCAGGGCGACCGCATGGCGATTGGCGGATGCCGGGAGCCATTGGCGGGAGCATTGAAAACAGGGAATGGTCAGTAGGGGACCATTCCCTGCCGTCAAAGGTCCAGGGCGAGGGGGGACCAGACAGTGACGTGCGAGGTTGTTCCGGGCAATGAAAGCAACCTACTATAAGATTACGCACAGTGAAAATGACGGCACATATTACACGTGCTGATGTGGCATTCTGCATGCCGAGCTGGGCAGCGTACATTGGTCTACAGACTATATGTGGGCTCTGATGATTCTGCCTGCTCACTTGGCAGCCATCCAACGGCCTTGGGTGGGATTCGGCAGCAGAAAGGACACTAAACAGAGGACTGGGATGTGCAGTCCCCCTCCCCTGGACTTTGACGGAAGGGTGCTTTTCCAGCTGTAGCTTCATATTTTGTCAAGCTAAGAGAGTAACTTAATTCTTTCTTTTGTATCATTACTGTATTGGTTTGTGATAAAAGAGTGTCTAGAACCTTGCAGAGCCCTTAGGAAAATATTTTGGTGGGTGGGCAAGAATAAGTTGCGGGTTTTATGTGCGAAATTGTTTGAAAGTTGGCAGGAGAAGCATTGAGTGATAAAGGTTCTGTAAAATATCAATCTGTAGTGCAACATTTATTGTTTCAGCAGCTGCTTACATGAATTGCCATCTTCTTCCTATCCTTCATGGGAGCTACAACTGAGGAATGTAATGTTTTCATCTGGGAAGTGGGATTGCTGGTATGATCCATAAACAAGGGTCTGACAAACATGAAAGACCACACAAATGAGTGATATGAATGGTACTGATGTTTGAAGGAAAGAGCGAAGTAAAATCTGTGTTCATGTCTTATTCGTGGCAAAAAAGTCATTTCGGGGCTAAGATGTTCAATGTTTAGTGTTTCTTGACCTTTTTCTTGAATCAAAATGACTCATATGCTCATTGACAATCCATGCAAAGTGGTACATTTATGCTGCATGTCATAAACTGGTGATGTGGTAGGCCTCGGGACAAACACACATACACATGCAAATGTCGACGTGATGGTACGGATAGTTGCTGATGTGGCAGTACGACCACCCTTGGAAATTTCACTGACATGATGACGTGGCAATTTTCGTACAGTGCTGACGTGGTAGGGCCGGATTTTACGCTGGCTGCTGTACAGATTTTCCACAAATCATGCTGATGCTTTTTTTTGAAAGATTTTTGGGATCAGTTGCTTTTGGAACAATTGCTTTATGTTAAAAGCTTTTAAAGCTTGAATGCTTTTGAGTTTAACTGCTTATGGGGCTCTGCTTTTGGCATCCCTTGTAAGAATAGAAGAGCCCTAAGGGCGTCACTCTTCAGAGCATCTGGACGCAGAGTTTGAGAGTAGAGGACCCTGCGGGAGTTGTTCTTTGCTCTAAGATTAATATAAAAGTAATACCGAAAGGGGCGCCAGTCTTTGGGGCCAATCTCTCTTGGCACGGAACTACATCAAGCCGTGTCGACCAAATTGAACTGTGATTTTGAATTTGTGAAGTATTTTAAGTTATTCTCTCTCCTGACGATAGAATCTAGACTTGGGGTGTCCAAGTTTGTTACAGTGGTATCACACCACAACCGATTTCTCTTCTACCAGGAAATCCGATTCTTTTCTTGCGACACTTACGATTCTAACAAAGATCACTTGACTTCTTCCGCATCTAGGGATGTGGGAGGAGATCGCGGAGAAGATTCTCATGAGCAATCAGAGGAAGAGTACGGCCCACCTCGGCCTACTCAGGCAGAGATTGAAGAGATGGAACGTCGACCATTGGTTGACGACGCGGCAAAGATGATGGTTAACATTGAGAAGGATCCGAAATCCGCAAAATTTTTGACTCAGAAATCCTTTGACAAAGTGTACACCCAGGCAGAAAGCCACAGAGCCACCCATTAAACCGGCACTCAAGAAACCTCCTGCTCCGAGGATGTTTACAAAGCAAGAACTGGAAGAGGAGGTTGATACACGGATTAGTCAGCTTTTGGATGCAAACAATAAAGTCAAAAAGCAGGACAAAAAGCAGAAGAAAGGAATTGACTTCCCGGGTTATTTGGGTCGTCAATCTACTTTTACATCGGCGAAAAAGCAGAAGAAGCGTGTACGGTTTGAAGGACTACCCAATTCTTCTTCTTCTGACAGTTCTTCTAGCTATTTTGATTCGAGCGCAGAAGACAGAAAAGGAAAAAAGCAAAGCAAAAAGCAAAGCTTTGGAAAGGGCAAGAAAAAGGCAAAGAAGACTAAATCTTTCCCAGTTTCTGACAATTCTAATGGAGGACTCATCCTTCGACAGTTCGAAGTCCTTCGGACTCTGACGATCACAAGTTTTATGTCACAAACTGGTGACGTGTCAAAGCCCTAAATAATGGAGCCAACTTATAGATGCCGGCTGAGGGGCCTAAACCCTAAGAAGAACAAGTAACAGAAGAAGAAGTCCTACCAACTTATGGGGACCCCATACGATGGGGCCCCAAGTGACATAAAGGAAATAAAGCAGGACCCACACACACACAAGAAATTGTGCACCTATTGATGACGTGGTAGATTTCCAAAAATTACGTTGGTTGATGATGTGGCAGGCTGTACGGATTTCCGCATTTTGCATTGACTGCTGATGTGGTAGCTATATGGATTTCCGTAAATTACGCTGACAGCTTTTTGGCATTGCTTTTGGGACCAGAAGCTTTTGAGTTTGAAGGCTTTTCATGTAAACAGGTTTTCATAGGCCAAGGGCCTTTAAATATGTGCTAAGGGCTCATTCTCGGGCATGCTTCTTGGAGAAGGTGCAGAGTCTGGAGTACCGTCTTGTACTGTGTTGATGCAATATAAAGAAATACCAAAAGGGCCGCCAAGGTTTGGGGCCAATACTCTTTGGGGTGGAATTCTGCCACTCCGTGTCGCATGTCATCTCTCTCTTTTAGTTCAGTTGTTCTTGAAGTGCTAAAAGTTTTTTCAGTCTGTTCTTTTCTATTGGGACGTGGTGCCCGTCTTGTGACAGTGGTATCAGAGCATCAGGTGTACGCTTTTCTAAAAGCGTACCGGTTCTACAAAAGAGAAGACAGAGCTATTGGAAGTTTATTTGAAGTATCTTTGGGTCCTGACCCTGGACTTATTAGCCACTCCCACCCTTACTTCATCACACATCGGGCGCGCTCTCGTCTTCATTGTTGTGTCTTACAGGTCATAAGCCATAAAGAACCCAAGACATAGAATTCAGGGATTCAACAGAATATTTGCAGTTTCTGCTCAACAAGCTTCACAACATTCTATCACGGCATCCTCAACAGAATCTTCCGATGTTGCAAAGTTTTCAACAATTTTTGAACTACATGTTACCCCCTCTAATGCCCCAGGTGGCACCTCCTCCTCCGGCATCAGAAAGTATGAGGGCTTCCAACCGGCAACCTTCTCAACCGTCTGTTCCGATCGGGGGAGTTTTTAGGAATATGGTGTAGCCATTTGAACCTGATCCAGTGCAACCACCTTTGCCACCTCCATTGCCCCCACCACCACCACCACCACCAAGCTACAATGGTTGTAGCCCATATAGATACCCTTATTATCCATACCTGGGATATGCGCCTAACCAACCCAAAGATTTCAAAGATGGCGGTATGACAGTCAAATTTTTCACTTTTTTCGGGGTGAAAGATCGCAAGAAAGCATTGCAGTTCCTACAGTAATTTGACAACATCTATGCTTTGGGGAACTATACAGAAGAATTCAAGATTTCTCGAGCAACGAGATTTCTTAAAGATGATGCTATGCAATGGTGGAGTTCAATCGCAACACAATCGCATGCTCCAAGGACCTGGCAAGCTTTCAAGTCAGTTTTTGCACGTAGTTACATGAATTCAATGTTTGAAATCCGGATTTTGGCAGAGTGGGGCAGCTTGAAAATGCTTGCCACCGAAACAATGGACGACTATAATCAAAGGTTTCTCCACGTGTTCCTTCCGGTGTCCTCCTTCAAGTTCATTTCCTTGGAGGACCAGTGTGAGCACTAGACCATTGGACTACCATCACCATTGCAGGAATATTGTCTCTCCAAGCAAGTCTCTACCATGCAAGAGCTTATGGACCATGCCGCGGTCGGCTACAAGCTCATGAAGGGAAAGTTGGAGTTTACCATAGAAGAACCTCCAGCCATTAACGAGAACTCCCGGCAATAACGAAAAAATTCTTGGGAATCCCATGAAAACCAACCTCAACGGCCTCGCTTGACACAACGTCAATGAGACGACTTGTTACAAGAAGGCCGATGCTTCGAATGTTTCCAAACAAAACATACATTCAATACATGTCCTGAGCGAGCCTCGACGTCCTCAGTGCAACCTTCTGCTCCCACGTTAGACAGATCCCCAGGGCCACCTACGGCCAAGAGGGATAGACCTGCTATTGGACTAGTATCCAATATTTATGGTATACACCTCGAGAGTTTTAATGAATTATGCAGATGAAAGGCCGGTGGTAATGCGTGTGCTAGTCTCCAGCCAACTATGCTATCTTATAGCCTCCCCCTAGCGTACACATTGTCCGGTTGTGCCGGTGGCCTTGCCCATAGGACCCATGTACTTACATTACCCCCCCCCCCCCCCCCCCTTGGAGAATCGTTTTTGTCCTTGAAAACGAACGTAGGAAAACATTTCTTAAGTGCGGAGACATTCTCCCATGTAGAACCTTCTTCAGGTCTATCTCGCCATTTTACCAACACCTGTCGTCTGACATGATGTCTGGTGTGAAGCTCATGAGAATCCAAAATCTTTTCGGGCTCATGAGAAATGCTTGGCGGTACAATAAGGTCAACCAACACACCTGTTTCAATGACATTATCATTCTATCCTAGCCGTTTTCATAAACGGCTAACATGAAAAACAGGATGAACTCGTGAGTGCTCTGGAAGAGCTCACTTATAGGCCACTTGACCTATATGTTTGAGAATGGTAAACGGTCCACAATAGCGTGGTGAAAGTTTAGCAACTTTTCCCATCTTCAGACTTTCTGAATGCTCCGGAACTTTGAGGAAAACCTTGTCTCCTTCTTCGAAAGGAGCAAGACGTAGATGCTCATCTGCGTACTTCTTATATCGATCTTGAGCTTGCTTAACATTCTGTCAAGCAACTCAAAGTATGTCAAAATGGTCTTGGAGAAAATACTTCGCTTGTTGTATCTTCTCCTTAGCCAACCCCACTGTAACGGGTGATCTAAGTTGAAATCCATACAAAAGCATAAATGGACTAAACCCTGTAGTCACATGCTTTGAACTATTATAAGAAAATTCCAATATAGGTAAGTAGTCTTCCCAATTGGTTTGCTTCTTGCTAACATATGCTTGTAGCATATCCTCTAGCACTTGATTAACTCTTTCTGTTTGACCATCTTTTTTTGGATGATCAGCCGTCTTAGATTAAGTTTAGTTTCTAACTTTTGGAACACAGCTCTCCAGAAGTGATTATCGAACTTTCGATCTCTGTCACTAATGATACTAGTTGGAAGACCGTAGAGTTTATATATATGCTCTACAAATAGCCGTGCTAATTCTGGTGTCTTAACTGTAGTCTTAGTGGGAATGAATCGACCCATCTTTGTGAGACGGTCTACAATTACCCAAATGACATCATGGCCACGATTTGTAGTAGGTAGTCCTACTACAAAATCCATAGAGATACTCTCCCACTTACCTTGTGGAATCTCGAAAGGATGTAAAAGGCCACCTACCTTGAAGAGATACTTTCCCACTTACCATAGAGATACTCTCACACTTACCTTGTGGAATCTCGAAAGGATGTAAAAGGCCACCTACCTTGAAGCACTCTGCCTTATTAACTTGGCACTGTTGGTAGTTTAGTACGTACTCTTGAACATCATGATGTAAGCCCGACCAATAAAATTGCTGTCGAACTAAGGCATACATCTTACGGATAACTGGATGACCAGCACTTGGACTATCATGGCACTCAAATAAGATTTGGCACCTAGTGTCTGAGTCCTTTGGCACACATACTCTACCTTTGTGGAGTAAGTAGCCATCATCAATGGAAAAATTCTTCCATCGCTTAAGCTCTTCTTGAGTAGGGGTGGAGCTCTGTGTGTTGGAGTTTCTATTTGCGTGTGCAGAGACATGTTGATCTGGCTGTTCAGAGACATGAGTGTGAGGGATCCCTTTTTAAAACTGCACTCCACACTTTAGCATATGATTGATCTTGTGCACACTTGCCACGTAATGAGTCCTTTGGCACACATACTCTACCTTTGTGGAGTAAGTAGCCATCATCAATGGAAAAATTCTTCCATCGCTTAAGCTCTTCTTGAGTAGGGGTGGAGCTCAGTGTGTTGGAGTTTCTATTTGCGCGTGCAGAGACATGTTGATCTGGCTGTTCAGAGACGTGAGTGTGAGGGATCCCTTTTTAAAACTGCACTCCACACTTTAGCATATGATTGATCTTGTGCACACTTGCCATGTAATGACTCCAAAAATCCACTCTTTAGTTCCGTGAAAGCAAGTGAATTAATATGAGGCATCCGACTTAGTGCATCCGCTACTACATTATATAGCTCCTTGCGATATCGTAGCTTACAATCATAATCTTGAAGGATTTCTGCCCATCTAGCTTTATGGCCCGAAAGTTTGAGTAGTAAACCATTTGATACTCTAATGGTCAAAAACTACTTCAAACTCGGCACCATATAAATAGTGTCGCCACTTTCGTAAAGCGTGAATTATGGCATAGAGCTCTCTCTCATAGATAGAATAATTCTGTTGAGCTCTCTCTAACTTTTTACTTTCAAAGGTTATAGGTCTTTCCTCCTGGAGAAGTACCGCACCGATGGTTTTATCACTAGCATCAGTCTCTACCACAAACGGCTTAAGTGGGTCGACGATTGCTAGGATGGGAGTAGTGGCTATAGCTACCTTGAGCTGTTCGAAACTGTGTTTTTGGGCTTCTTCCCAAGAAAAGGTCTTACCTTTTGCTTTAAGTTGATCCATCATAGGAATAGTGATTTTGGCATAGTCATGGATATACTGTCGATAAAATCGAGCCATGCCTAAAAATATTTGAAGCTCCTCAACCATGTTGGGATGTGGCCATCGAAGAATGGCAGCGACCTTGTCAGTGTCCATCTTGATGCCAGAATAAGAGATCACATGACCGGGGTAATGTATCTCTGATTTTAAAGAAATCGCACTTGCTTTGCTTAGCATACAACTCGTGAGCTCGTAGCTGTTCAAACACTAATCGTAAGTGTTCTATGTGTTCATCTTCAGTCTTACTGTAAATGTGAATATCATCAAGGAAAACCACAACAAATTTTCCAAGATAGAGACGTAAGACACTATCCATGAGTTTCATAAATGTAGCTAGAGCATTGGTTAGACTAAAAGGCATAACCAAAAATTCAAAATGCCCAAACCATGTTCTAAAGGTAGTTTTGGAGATATATTGCAGTAGGATACGTACCTGGTGGCATCCTGAACGAAGATCTATCTTTGTATAGTATCTTGCCCCGTGGAATTGATTAAACAACTCATCCACTCGAGGCAGAGGATACTTGTTCTTGATGGTTATCGCATTTAATCCGCGATCATCTATACACATGTGCATAGTACCATCTTTCTTTTTTACCAATAGAATTGGTGATGCCCAAGGCGAAGTGTTAGGTCTAATGAAACCACGAGCGAGGTAGTCAGTCAACTGACTCTCAACCTCCTTGGCTTCTTTAGCACTCATACGATAAGGTGGTTTACTCACCAGTTTAGTGCCTGACAAGACATCTATTCCATGCTGCACATCACATGTAGGGGGTGAACCCTGTGGTAAATCACTTGCGAACACATCACTATACTCCATGAGTAAGTGAGTCAGCTTTTGTCGTGCAAAAGGAGAAAGTAAACTAGAGTTGTGCTGGGATGGGGAATCTTGTAATTCCTATTTACAACAGTTGCACGTTGCTCTATAGAATTAAAATTGAGAGCACTTTGCTCGTTAAATTTGTTAACACTTTGTTTATCAGTAGAATTCATTGCACTTTGCATACCATTAGAATTTATTGCACTTTGCATACCATTACTAGAATTCATTGCACTTTGCATACCATTACTAGAATTCACCGCACTTTGCTCTTGAGAATTCACAAGACTTGGAGACAAGAATTAACACAAAAAGACTTCATCTATTAAATTTTCTTTTTGCAAAATAGAAAGCTTGACTGTACATATAAGAGGTGCAGATGGTTTATTTTTCTCACCAAGCAAAAGCACATGTTTACCGTTGCCCATAAAGGATAAGGAGTTGTGTTCATAACTAGTGTGCAATGTGTTTCCTAAACCATGCAGCCACTCCCGTCCTAAAACTACATTAGCACGGTCCATGTTCATAACTTGGAAGTCAAGGGTTGTCGTATGATCTTGAACAATAAGCTCAACCCCTTGAACTACCGTGTCCCATACTTCTTTATCATTCCCAGACATCTGCTCCACCACATACTTGTGAGAGCAGGGAGTCTGTGTAAGCTTCAATTTCTTGACTAGCTTATAGTTCAAGAAGTTATGAGTTGCACCATCATCCACTAAAATACGAACACGTTGTCCGTTAATAGTGCCATGCATGCGAATCAAATCATAGGGGCCAAAGGTGGGCTGCCACATTGAAGCAAGCACACAACACTTGTGCTTTTCTTCCATATGAAGAACCTCTACAGCACAACATTTAGGAGATGAATCTAATGTGAGGCGTTGCACCGTGTGCATGGCACTTTTCTTTGCCTTGCAAAAGAGGACAATCTTTCTTGTTATGTTGGTCCGAAAGACATCTAAAACACAAATTGTGTTTCTTTGCACGCTCAAAATCAGCAGTGCTGAGAGACCCACGCGGAGTATCTCGTGATTGCTTAGGCTTCTTAGCCTCTTGCGGGCGTGGAGAGGTAGATTGTCTCTTATTACTCTTGGAACGTGTGGGAGATCTACCTCACCATTGGCTCTTATCCACATTGCTCTTAGCAAAAGTATTCTTAGAGTAGGGAACATTTCCTTTCCTCTCTTGGTCATCATCATATCTTTGTGCATGACTAATGGCTTCTTCCAAAGTTTTTGGATGTTGCGTCTTGACATGAAGACGATAGTGTTTGTCAAGACCACTATTAAAATCCCGTATCTTTTGGAATTCATCTATACCTTCTAGTTTTAATATGATTTCTCGATACTTTGAATGGTACTATGTGAGAGAGAGGCCAGACATGCGGCATGCACCCCGTGCTAACCAATTCTTATCTTCTTCATTGGAGTCCAAAAAAACTTTGGAGAAAGAAGCTTGAAACGCAACCCAAGATGGGGGACGAGCATCTATTGGAAATGTTATCCACCACTTATAGGCCTTGCCTTTAAGAGATAGACTTTTTTCCACAGCTGTCTTTGTATCCGGGGTGTGTCTTAATCTATGAATATCACTCTATTTGTGTAAGAACGTATTGACCGCATCCTTGTTGCGATCACGCTCTTCCCTGTGAAACTCAGGAATGGTGATATTCTTAAGTAATGCATTGCTACCTTCTACATCTTCTGCAACACTTGTCTCTTGGACTCCTTGAGTTGTGCAAGCTTGGTTTCCTTGAACCGTGTCACTTGTGGCTCCTTGAGTTGTTTGTGAATTCATAAATTTCACAAGTAACTTTGTAAGATTAGTAACTTTTGCATTGAGTGCAAAGAAGTCATTTTCAAGTATGCTTTGGCGATGTTCCAAAGTCTTGAAAGAAGCCATATCTACAAGCCCATGATCTCCTAGATCATCATCATCATGCATATTAGTGTCAGCAACACCCGTGGTGCCCTGATTTTGATCTACGTGCTCAAAATCAAACGTGTGTGTAGGTGGGATATCCTCAGTGGCCATGGTAAACACACACTAATGCAAAGAGAGAAAAAGAAATGACAACTTATACCTTGAGAAATTGAAGTCTTTGTGTTTTGTATGCTCCGCGATTTGCGTTGCATGCAAACCTCGCTTTGCGGGAATTTGAGCGCTTCACTTGTCGTTCCTTGTAAGAACACCTTTGATGATTCTTCACAAAAACTCATCATTTTTGTGAAGGCTTTTCTTCACTTTGAAGCTACCTCCTTTAGGAAAAAAGAATTTTTAAAGGAAAACTTGCCTTCCTCCAAGAAGTGAAAAGGAAGGATAAAGCTACTCCTTGAAGTTTGAAGCTTTCCCTTTCCTTCTAGTTTTCCTTTCAACACAAGTAGAATATATTTCCTTGTTATACACAACAAGGACCAATAGCTTGATGGTAAAGTGTTGCCTCTTACCCTCATGGGGTGGGTTCAACCCTCCTTCATGCAAGGGTTAAGTGGGCCTTCCTACGTGTGCGGCCAATGGAAGCCTTCGGAGCCTCGTTGCCATCGAGTTGCTGGTCGAATTTGCCTTGGTGGTCCGCCTTGGTTGTGTGTAGATGGAGCAGCCGCGGTCGATTGTTGCTGTTTGTCCATGTGCTGCTTGCATAGAAAACTGTGGTTGTCTTCTTTTTGTTGCACAACGCGGGGACGTCGTTGACTGTGGAATGTGGGAGAGAAGCAGGGCATCGCATGCACATGCAAGCCGCTTTTAGCCTCCTCCCAAAAATAGCTCTGATACCAGTGAAAGGGTGGTGGTAATGCGTGTGCTAGTCTCCACCCAACCGTGCTATCTTATAGCCTCCTCCTAGCTTACACACTGTCCGCCCGTGCCGGTGGCCTTGCCCATAGGACCCATGTCCTTACAACAGAGCTTATGGAAAAGTTAACGGCTTCAAAGCCCTTATTTTCTTTGACCCCGGAGCTATGGAGAACTTCATCCATCCAAAATTCTTGAAGCAGATGCACTTTGATTATGATGTAGAGGGTGGAGAAATTGAAGTTGAGCTAGCCACGGGGCAAACTCAGAAAGTGGTACCGCTCAGTGGTGCTCTTCCAGTGACTATATAAGATTATAATGGAAAAGCCGATTTCCACATTATGAAGTTGGGCAACTGCAACGTTCTCTTGGGCATGCCCTTGCATGACAAGAATGATGCAACTCTCCAAGTTCAAAACCAAACCATCACCGTGATGCAGAAGGACAAGCCAGTTGTTCTCAAAGTTCGGTTGTCCAAACAAAGCCCTGAATGACGTCTCTAGTTGTTTTCTTGTTAGATACTTTTGAACATTGTTTGAGAAAGTACTGTTTGAAATTTGTTTGAAATGGATGCTATCTGTTTTAAACCTATCTTGGTGCTGATTTGAATTGTTTGACTCTGGTTTTAAATACTGGTTTCAATGATTGGTGATTTTACTTCCGTGTGAAGAAGTGAGAAATATTGTTTTGGTATTGTTTGAACCTTGGAACGATGGAGGCCGATGCCTGGAGAGAATTTCTTTGTATGTTTGAAAACCTTGGAGCGACGCAGGTCAATGCCTGGGGAGCGTTTTTTTGTATGCTTGAACCTCCAAGCGACGCAGACTGCGGTCTGGGGAGCGTTTGGTTGTATAGTCGTCTGAGCTCATGGCCCGGACCTTTTTAGGTTATTTGTGGGGGGAGTGACGAGGTAGTCGTTGAGTAGCTTCATACCGCAGACCGTTTGTCTTGGGGGAGTGCTCAGCGGCACTGTTTGTTGTGTCTTGTAACATGCATATGTAAGCATTTGTGTTGCATTGTGATGAGCCAACTACTGAACATTCCTAACTGGATGAGATTTCCTGCTTATGTAAGTTTAGTGCCTCAAGACACTCGTGGAAGATCATGTGGTCTGGGTGTGATGGCTAATTTTACTATGCCGGAATATCAAGAGTTCCGATCTGGACGAAAGGAGAAGCCAACTCCTTGATGAAAAGAGCCAAAAGGAGAAGCTAACTTCTTAACAAAAAGAGCAAACTGAATGTCCCTCGGAAATATTTGAGCTAACTTGAGTTGTTCTGCATATATGCTATAATTGCGAACAATTACTCTCTTTGAAGAAGGGGAGATGTCACAAACTGCTAACATGTCAAAGCCCTGAATAATGGAGCCAACTTACAGATGCCGGCCAAGGGGCCTAAACCCTAAGAAGAACAAGTAACAAAAGAAGAAGTCCTACCAACTTACGTCCGATGGGGCCACAAGTGACATTAAGGAAATAAAGCAGGACCCACACACAAGAAATTGTGTAGCTGCTGATGACATGGAAAATTTTCAAAAATTACACTGGCTGATGGCGTGGAAGGCTGTACGGATTTTTGCGTTTTGTGCTGACTGCTAACGTGGTAGCTGTACGGCTTTTCGTAAATTATGCTGACAACTTTTTGGCATTGCTTTTGGGACCAGAAGCTTTTGAGTTTGAAGGCTTTTCATGTAAACTGCTTTTCATAGGCTAAGGGCCTTTAAATATGTGCTAAGGGCTCATTCTCTGGCATGCTTCCTGGAGAAGGTGCAGAGTTTGGAGTATCGGCTTGTATTGTGTTGATGCAATATAAGGAAACATAGAAAGGGGCACCAAGGTTTGGGGCCAATACCTCTGGGGTGGAATTCTGTCACTCCGTGTTGCGTGTTGTCTCTCTCTTTCAGTTTAGTTGTTCTTTAAGTGCTAAAAGTCTGTTCAATCTGTTCTTTTCTATTGGCACGTGGTGCCCATCTTGTGACATTTTATGCCAAAAGAAAGCATTTTTATAGAGCCAATCAATATGATTTCCTCGACAACAAGGGCAAAAAGCCCAAATAATTCAAGGAGGGAGGACAGGCAGTAAAGTCTGAGCACTTTTCAGGGTTTCGAGATGCTCCCAAGACTTCAACCTTTATCCAACAGTTTGACATAGCATTCTTTGGAGGTCGCTATACAGAGCACTCCAAGATTAGACGGGCGATAACTTTTCTGAAAGACAATGCACGGATATGGTGGTCCACTCTGTTGTTAAGGAAACAAGCGCCGACAAAGTGGTTGGAATTTAAGAAACTCTTTATTTCTTCATGGCTCACACAAGAATACAAACGCGACTTGATTACTGAGACTGAAACCATGTTCGGATGGTCAAGACAGAATCATTGGATTCTTACTGTGAAAGATTTTGGGAAATTTTTCTACCCGTTTCATCCTTCAAGAAGATAAGTTTCAAGGAGAAGATTGAACGATTTAGTTGTGGGCTTCCCAAAGAAATTCGAGACTACTGTCTCGAACAGAAGTCTGAGTCTATACAACAGTTGATGGGACATGCGAAGTGCGGATTTGCTATACATTCAAGTAAATTGACTTACCCATCAGATGATGTCACAAATTGGTGATGTGGCTGCCCAATACACACACACACACACACACACACACACACACACACACACACACACACACACACACACACACACACACACACACACACACACACACACACACACACACACACACACACACACACACACACACACACACACACACACACACACACCTTCTCTTGCAGGAACCCCCGCTGAAATGATGACATGGCGTATCGTACGGACAGGCCTGCATTTTGTGACGTAGATCACGGAGATTCGTATAGCTGACGTGGCAGCTTTAGCGTGGACAGTTTTTGTAGCAGCTTTTGGCCAGCTTTTGGCTACGCAGTAGCTACGAGAGAGAGAGAGAGAGAGAGAGAGAGAGAGAGAGAGAGAGAGAGAGAGAGAGAGAGAGAGAGAGAGAGAGAGAGAGAGAGAGAGAGAGAGAGAGAGAGAGAGAGAGAGAGAGAGAGAGCCTTCATGCCTTATTTTTAAAAGGGTTTTCAGCTTTTAGGGGCTCTGCTTTTAGCATCCCTTGTAAACCTATATAATAGTGGCTTGGGCTCTCACTTCTCAGAGCATCTAGACGCAGAGTCTGAGAGAGTCCCAACCACTCCCTTTTACTTTGAGTTGTAGATTAATACAAAACGAAATACCGAAAGGAGCGCGAGTCTTTGGGGCCAATATCTCTAGGCATGGAACTCCGCGAGGCCAGTGTTGAATCAAATTGTGAACTGTTTTGAAGTGAATTCCTGTCGTGTCGTGGTAGATTCTTGACTTGGGAGTGTCCAAGTCTATTACAGTGGGACGAGTTCACGAGGAACTTGGACTTGGTTTGGAAGGCTTTGGAGAAATCTCAGAAAAAGGCAGTAGATCGACATCGTCGCTATTTTAAATTGAAGAAGAACGATTGGGTGCTTTTATATTTTGGGAAGGCACGCCTGAGAAAGAAAAAAGGGAAAGGAACAACTTTCTTGAAAGCTTAGCATGAGACAGTGTGGACCTTTCTAGATTTTTCCAAAAAGATAATTGATGTCTCCTTTGGACTGAAGCTGCTCGATACTTGGAGAATTCACAATGTTTTTCATGTGAGTCTCTTAAATCCTTTTGAAGGCGATGTACCCGATGATGGGAAGCCAGATGAGCAACCCAAATTGGATGAAAATGAGCAGATACTTGTTCCAGAACAAAAATTGGCACAGAAAGAAAGAAGGTAAAGTGAAATGATGGTTCTTGGTTAAATTCAAGACCTAATCCGCATTGGTTGCGATGTGAATGGAGGAGGAGGATCTAGCAAATGCTCCTCAGAATGTGAATCTTTACCTTGAAGCTTTTGGGTTAGCATTGTCTAGTCCAAATGGAACCCTGAATTCAGCTTGGTCGGATATCTGGTGCTACGAGTACGCACAAGAGAGGAGTTACTCCGCTCCTTTGTCAACAAATGCCTCGATTTTTGATAACAGATGCCTCGCTTCAGGGATACTAAGAGCTGACGGTATTTTGTTGTATGACTTTATGAACTGGAATTCTCGAACATGATACTGACTTGTTCTTGACTTGTTTAAGTGCGGGAACTGATAGATAAAATGACTGCAACATTTTGGTCTGAATGATCTCGATAGACATGGTTGCAATAGGTATTTGTCAATCGGGCATTCTATGAGGTCCTGAGTGGATCTAAATGCGATTGCTAATTGCATTGTCGATAAATCATGGTCTGAGATCCAAATGAATGTTGAATGTGATTTGTCATATGATGTCCTATGATGTCAAGTGATGTCGTGTGATGTGACTGTTGATTTGGTACATGTGCTAGATGTGTGTTCCTAGTGCGTCGGTACTAACAATTAGTGTCTACTAAGACAATTTATGGCCTTTGTCTATTTTGCAGGCATAATCGAGGGCAATCACAATGCTTTCAAGAGGGGGGTATGTCACAAACTGGTGACGTGGTTGCCCAATACACACACACATCCTCTCTTGCAGAAACCCCCGCTGAAATGATGACGTGGATGCACCGTACGGACATGCCCGTATTTTGCGATGCAGATCACGGAGATACGTACAGCTGACATGGCAGCTTTTGCGTGGGCAGTTTTTGGGCAGCTTTTGGCCAGAGAGAGAGAGAGAGAGAGAGAGAGAGAGAGAGAGAGAGAGAGAGAGAGAGAGAGAGAGAGAGAGAGAGAGAGAGAGAGAGAGAGAGTCTTTATGCTTGATTTTTAAAATGCTTTTCAACTTTTAGGGGCTCTACTTTTAGCATCCCTTGTAAACCTATATAATATTGGCTTGGGCTCTCACTTCTCAGAGCATCTGGATGCAGAGTCTATTTTGGGCGAAGACACACAAGTATAGGTATTTGGAATTCCATTGTGGCAGACAAGATGGATGACATTAGAGAAGAGGATTCTTCTCCACATGGTAGACATGCTATTCCTATTGTGCATGAGGTTGGTGAAAGTTCACGGCCACCACTGTCTATACCCTTAACTGATGTGAATGCATTGCGGGATCAAAGAGCAGGGATTGGGAAACAAGAATAGGACACGTTCTGCACCCAGCTTATTACGTCTTTGATTGTCTTGAAACAGTTAATGAAAATTCTCAGGTTTATGGAGTTTTTTCAACCTTCACCATTGTCACATCAAGCTAGGGAGCATCCTCAACATTCAGAGCATGTTGAAGCTCAAGTGCAGATCCCGAACGTGTCCCAACAGGACAGGTGTTGCAGAGTCACGTGAGGCTCCAAAACAAACCCTTTCTGTCCATGAATAGGTGGCTAAGATGCCAATTTCTCAAGCTAAGCCAGTTCAATTTGCCACCTTTGAGCGTCAAAATGTTGGACTAAATGGACAGGGAAGTGTTTTCCAGGCTATGCATCAGGTATATCCACCACCCATAGTACATCCTAGGTATTTTGGAGGCGGATCTGTGTTTCAAAGCATGGCTGGTTATGCGCATGGAAGTCAGCAGTATATGCAAGGAACAATGTTTGGGGATATGCAAGGCGTGATGCCAAACCCCATGTATGCTAATGGTAGCTTGCAGCCAAGGTTTTAAGGTGCTCAGGGTGAGTTTGGGGTGCCACAAGGCAATTTTGGTATGGCTGGTCTTTCCAACCCATATGGCACAAGGAAACCAAAATGTTAGTGGCTAGGAATCACATACAATTCCCATCAGTGTCTCCATATTGCAGACAGTTCCTTATGACAATTTGACATCACTCGATAAGCCAAAACCATACAAAGAAGGTGGTCAAACTATAAAGTTGGACACATTTAGTGACTGATGTAGTATTTTCTTTCTATTGCAATGTATAGAATGTACACAAATGGTACCTTATGCAAGATTCTCTAGACTATGAGAATGGGGAATATGGCACCGGTAACTCTCCCTAAAGGAAAACCTCCAATGCTGATATGGATGGCCGGAGTGTATCCTAGCTAAAATCAAAGATGTTCCTTAAGACCTCTTTGGTGACATGAAGATGGAAAATTCATGCACCAAACTTGTGCTTGAAACAACAATTAATCGACTTGCAATAAACAAGAAATTGGTATAACCCTCAATCCCTAGACCTCAAACACCATGAAAGGTGGAGAGAGCTGGCAGGGAGTGAGGAAGCTTGGTAAGCTATTCTAGTTAGCATTGGCCCTGCGTTCATGTAGCTTTTGTTTTTTGCCGAGCTTTTCAAATTTGCTTCGACCAGGTTCTCCAAGATGTAAGAACCATAATTGCAGCGAATGGTTCTATTTTCGGCGGTTGCTAGAGCCATGATAACTGCAATGTGCAGGATTGGCTCGGTGTAGCGAGGAGGCTTTTATACTCTGAAATGCTGAGAGATCAATCTCATTGGTAATTCCAGCTCTCCGTATATCATGTCGCTGTATTTGTACTTGTTTCCTTTTGCTTTGATGAATGCCTTCTCGTTATCTACTGACTTGGTTTTTTCCAGCAGATCATGTTGCCCTGGAAGGAAATGCAAAGCTTCGTTGATCATTTCTTTCGTGATATTTACTTTTACCTTCGATCCATCTTTGTCTGTGAGCATTGCCTGCCCATCATATTGTATCGAGCTCATGAGCTCGTGGGCCCTCATGTAGTCTGTTCCCCATGGCTGTAGTCTAAAAAACTGGTCCAAATGTACCGCCCGCACTACTTCTGTGACCTCCGGCCTTCAGTGGAGATTCCATGTTTCCCGTGGCATGATGGTCGTCTTTACCATGTCACCATCAGCATCCCTAAACTTCCCGATGAAAATGTGAGCAGGGATCTGAGCTAGTATTCCATCCGAGATGTGAGCTTTTTCATTTGTAGCGAGCTCATCCACTTCATATGGTGCTGCTGTCCACTGCCTTTCTTTCTTTTGGCGAGGCATTCTGTGTCAGTAGAATCACAAGCTGTCAGGATTTTCCTTTCGTTATCAGTCGCATTTAGACTTTTAGTAAAAATAGTTTAAAAGATAAAACTGATCATAACTTGAACAAATTTCATCCATTCTTGTCCATATTTCACGAGTGGGACTAGGAAGACTGAGAGCTATGATTGATTAAAATCTGAGCCAATTCTGGGCCTGAGGTACACTGATCGCGATCATAGTACAAGGGTCAAAATTAGATTTGATCACATGAGTGGGTTGCTGATGGTTAGAGGGTCATTTTGGTCCACTCTGTGTTTCATTTGAACCACTTTTGAGTTTATAAGTCCCAATTTTGGGTTACAAGGGAGTTTTGGACTAGACTTTGACTTTTCCTGAGTTTTCGATGTCCAAATCGCTTGAAACTTGATGGGTGCCTTGAACAAGATGTGTATAAGGGATCTGTTAGGTTTTGGTCAAAATCTGATGCTGAGGTACACCGATTGCGATCGTAGTACCTGGGATTTTTTGGGTGAAAACTGGATGGTCATGGTCCCCTATGCCTGCCTAGCCCACTGATGAATTTTTTCCAAGTTTGGACTTAAAATGAACAAATTAGAGCAATTTTTCACTGTTTGACCCTATTTTACTAAGACTAACCATATTGGGTTTTCCTGATGAATTTTGGTTGGAATCTGGAGTTAGTTGAAGTTAGTTTTAGAGCTTTCACTGCTTCCATGATGTGCTGCTATCATCAACCTACTCCACTGTCTGATTTTGACTTGATCAGGTACTTTAGACCCCGTCTATGAGATTTTTCAGACTTGTGCATTTTTCAGGCATTATTTGGATATTAATGTGATATTTGAGCATCCCTAAGTCACCTTTTAGTCTTTGGCATTGGTTCGGCCAAAATTCTTCCTTTATGTGATCATTCGAGACTGAAATGGTCATATCTGTACTTGTAGGAGATTCTGACATCCATTCGAGGTTTTCTACAACTATACTGACTCCTAGTCGGACATGTATGCCTTTCAAACCATCCATCATTATTTTTACCCGAATTTTGGTAGTTCTAGGTCAAATTTTCCCGTTTCGGTTGTGTTTGACAAATTAGGCCCATTCTATGCGCAAAATTTGTGCATTTTCCTTGAAAATTCAAGAGAGTGTATCTTTAATTGAGTTCTAAGCCTGGGCCAAATCAAAAGTTGCAAAACCTGCATCTGGGGGCACCGATTGCGATCGTACCACAAATGCCAAAGTGATTTCTGACACCTGCAGATTGTAGGCGAGGCTGAGGGGAGGTTTTTTGCAGATTCTGTCCCAAGTTTTGTCAGTGGGGTACACCGATCGCGATCTTTATACCACCACCAAACTGAGATTTGCTCACATGGCTTTGTTCCTGACCTTGTGGGGAGCACATTGATGTGTTCTATGCTTGAAAAAAGTTTTGTTGAGATGCCTCTAAGGGCCCTTGACCTATTTGACCCAATCTGACTTTGATTTGATCCCTTCGCCCGTTTGTGCAATGATTCGTGCTTGTATGCGTAATAGACTTAATCTTTACTTGACAAGGAACATACCTGTGAAATTTGGTATGAAATGCTGGCTTTGACAGTCCGTAGGGGGTAGAAATGCGGCAGCTCGCTCTAGGTCAAGAAGCTCTCTTCTTCTCTCTCAAAATGTGAAAATGAACAATGAGCTAGAATTTGGCCTACCTGACCTATATCTTCCCGAGGTTTTCGTGACATAGGGCTGATTTTCCTTACCTTTGATCCCGATATAATCTGCATACCGCCTATGGGTCGAACCGCTTGTCATTCCGGTGTCGTATGCCCATTTGATGCGATTTTGGCAAAATGTAGTCATGATCATTAAGGCTGAAGTTCGACATCTTCAGATTAGACTCATATCTTCCATGCTCGATACCCTTATCATGATACTTCGGTGTTTGCTTCCAGAACTTGATTCCGACACTTGTGAGCGATAATTTTTAATTTTTGATGTTTTATTAACGAAAATCAAACAAAATAAATTGAAATTACTTATTAACTGGAAAAAATTAGCCAAGATTATTATACTCACTCCTAAGCATATATTTTCACTAGAAGCATCCCAATGCTCCGGATTTTGTTATTACAACTCATTATTATGCTGGTCGGATGATAAAAATGCTAAAAATGCCATATTTTGATCAAATATGTTCGAAATTGAACTCTAAAAATTGAAAAACACACACATTATGTACATATATACAGGTTGGATCCCTTAATGGTTCTGATTGCTGCTAGATTGAGCAGTTACTCCCCCCTTCCTAGACTGAGTCGTCCCGTACGAAGGTTGGGTGTATGTGCATGGGTTTTGAAATCTGTGTCTATGCACGGCCGTGTAATGTGGCCCTATTCTCATGTTTGAGATAATGCGTTGGGTAACGAGGTGCTGTGCAAGATGCGGAGACTGAATGTAATTTTTAGTGGCTTTTGATGGCGAGGCTAGCTGTGTATGGAACAAAAGAGCATGCAGTCGAATTGTTTTTTCCCTGATTGTTGGTGTTTTGCTGGTAACTCTTTTTGGAACCCATTTGTATGCAGTTTGTTGCACCTTTAAAGATTCTAAGTTAGTTTCCTGAATTTTCTTAGGTTTCCAGTGCCATTTTGGTAGTTCAAGCTTCCTGTTTTGACTTTTGGGTTTCCCTTCGAGCTTTGTCGCCGAATCTTTGGCTTTCTCCAGCTTTGGTTGCCATTTCCACTCTGGACTAACTCCTGAAGGTCTTTGATATGTTGTTGCTTTCGTCCGGAGTTATTCCTTGGGTAGCCATATTTGGCTTTGTTTGTTCTGCATGATTGTTTTCTTTATCCATACTTTTCGAACAGCCGTTTTTGGTGTTTTTGGCTGATGAGTTGGTTGCTTTTTCCCAATGGGGATACTCGGCCACGAGTGATCTGTTTTGGCGAATGGAGTAATGTACGTGTTAGAATTGTGTGTGTACATCAGCGCATGTTCTGACCATTCAGTAACTGCATTGTCCGTTCTCATCCATGGAACTCCCAAACATAGTGATTCTATGATTTCTCCATCTTTCATTACGAAAAATTGATGAGGAAAACTATTTCCATCAATATTGATTGGTAAATTTACTATCCCCAATGTTGGCATTGTCGCCCCGTTTGTTGCTTGTAAACCACGTGTGGATTGCACTAGGGGTTCATCTGTTAGCATTTTGTAAGTGGAGAAGTTGACCACATTTACTCTTGCTCATGTGTCAATCAATGCTCATTGATATCTGCCATGCGGAAGTCTGACATTGATGGGAACATCGATTCCCATTTCCCATTTTTCATCAGTGTGAATTATAAAAAGAGTAATTTGAGCCGTATCTGCTGGTTGAGGAAGTCTTTGTTGTTGTAAGTTCCGTTTTCGTTTTAAAATCCTGATTCTGGCCTCCTCCTGCGCTTGAGCTTTTGTTGCATTTGCTTTGTTCTTGCACTCCTTGGCGGTGTGTATTTTGGCAAGCATCACTGAGGTTAGTGGTAGGTTGTACTTCTTTAGTCTGCAACCACTAATCCAGTTAGGCATCTCCTCTCCCTCTAATGTCGCAAGTTTAATGGCACCACTAGATGATATGTCATGAATCACATAGGGTCC
Source organism: Adiantum capillus-veneris (assembly GCF_014529385.1). Lineage (NCBI taxonomy): Eukaryota > Viridiplantae > Streptophyta > Polypodiopsida > Polypodiales > Pteridaceae > Adiantum > Adiantum capillus-veneris. The sequence continues at coordinate 103,715,579 of NC_140940.1, read as the reverse complement.
ATTGCCTCGCCTTTTGAGTTTCCGTGAATGTTGTTTCAGGATATACATTAAGACGTAATCCCCCGTAGCAAATTCCTTGCTGATAACATGTTGATCAAAGAATGATTTCATGTTTCGTTTTTGTGCGTAGATTGATGCAACCGCTCTTAATCTAGTTTCATCCAGTTTTTCTAGGATATGTACCTGATTGGATAATTCATAGCCCGTCCATTCTAATTCTTTAGCGACCCGATCAGCTCTCGATTCGCTAACAATTTTTGTGAGAATTGTCACCAAAATCTTGTTCGTACTTTTTGCTTGGCCGTTAGCTTGTGGGTGATAAGGAGCTGACTTCCTGTGAATTACCATGAATTCATCCAATAGGAATTCGATCACTTCATTGACGAAGTGAGTCCCTCTATCGCTTACTATCTCTATTGGTAAGCCATATCTGGTGAAAATGTTCTTATACAAAAACTGTGTTGTCGTTTTTGCATCATTTTTGGTTGTTGCTTTCGCTTCCACCCACTTTGTTGGATAATCTGTTGTCACAATAATGTATTGAGCGTTCGTTTTATATCCAGGAGGCGCAATTGGTCCTACAAAATCTATTCCCCATTTCGTAAACGCTCTTGCCCCCATCATTGGCCTCAAGGGCATATCATCTCTGGCTCTAGGAATCTTTGTTCTGTGGCAATCGTCACATCATTTCACAAACTCTTCGGCGTCCATGAATAGTGTAGGCCACCATATGCTAGCAATAAGGATTGCTTTTGCCGTTTTGTCAGTTGAGAAATGTCCTCCAGCTTGTCTGCCATGTGCTTGCTCCAAGATAGGAATGTATTCCTCTTCAGTCGCGCACATTCTCAATGGATTGTCTTTTCTCCTCTTGTAAAGATTGTCCTCAATCAATACATAGTTTTCTGCCTCTTTTGTGATCGTTTTGATTCGCGATCTACTCATCCCTTCAGGCAGTATCCCAGTGGTGAGGTATTCAACAATGTAGTTACTCCATCGGAGTGCTACAGATAATTTGAATAGAGTCACGTGTTCTATCGGCTTTTGAAAAGTGCAGCTAACACATGATTTGATATACATATGAACACTTTGTTGCATTTTTGGCCAATACACACCCATTCTCATCAATCTTTGATACGTCTGTGCATGCCCATTGTGAATCCCCGTTGTTTTTACATGAGCCTGGTTTAGATACAATTCCCGTTCACTCGATTCAACACAAAGCCTAAGGATTTGATCCGATCCCTGTTTGTATAGCCTTCCCGCCAACATTACCAATGATCTAGATGCTGAAATGGTAGATGGTTGTCTTGTCACATTCAATGACCTAATAGTCAACAACGGAATTACATCCTTGCTCCATCTTGGAACCATTTCTATGTTGAAAAGATATGCATCTGGAAAATCATCATCAACTCCTACAGGGTTTTCTCCATGCATCATTCTAGATAAATGATCCGCTCTTTGGTGTGTAGTTCATTTTTTGACTACTACCGTGAAGTCAAACTCAAGCAGTATGATGAACCATCATACAATCCTCCCTGTACTGCAAGATTTGTTTACTAAGTACAACAGTGCTTGGTGATCAACGAAGAATATAAATTTATTGGAAAGTAGGTAGTGTCTAAACTTTTTCACAACATAGATCATACCCAAACCCTCCCTCTCAAGTTTTGTGTAATTCTTCTCTACATTGTTCAGTTGTCTACTGGAATAACTGATTGGAAAATCCATGTTGTTCTCTCCAGGTTGTGCAAGTATGCATCCTATAGCATATGCTGATGCATCTACGTGGATGTGGAATATCTTTTCCCAATCCGGAGCCTTTAAAATTGGAGCGGAAATCAACCTTTGCTTCAAAGTTTGAAAAGCTTTCTCGCACTCATCTGTCCACTCAAATTTAGTTATCAACGCGTAAAGTGGTTTTGCAATTATAGCGTACGAGTAGATAAATCTGTGATAATATCCACAATGGCCCATAAATGCCTGTACCTCCTTTACTTTTACTGGACGTGGTAGATCAACAATTACATTGATTTTCTCCATGTCTCTCGAAATACCATTTTTGGACACTATATGTCCCAATATTTTGCCCTGTCTTGCCATGAAGACACATTTCTCCAGATTCAGGCAAATCCGGTATAGTCTGCATTTTTCAAAAACTTTGGTCAAGTGCTCTATGTGCTCCAATCTTACGAGAGAGTGAACGCACAAGTCATCCATGTAAATTTCTAAGAATTGTCTTAGATATTCTTTAAAAGCATGACCCATCAGCCTCTGAAATGTGGCTGGTGCATTTGTTAAGCCAAAAGCCATTACCCTGAATGCAAAAATGTCCCATTCCGTTGCAAAAGCCGTTTTGTGCTGATCCTCTGGCTTTATTGCGAGTTGGTTGTAGCCCGAAAAGCCATCTAAGAAACTATAAGATTCTTTTCCTGCCACTCTTTCTATTATATAAGGATATGGGGACTGACATGCTAATCTCCACCCAGCCATGCCCTATATAGACCCCTAGCCTTCTAAATATAGGGACCCCCTTGATTGGATGTTCGTCGTGGCCCTTGGCTCGGACCCGTGCCTTGATATTACTCCCCCCTTAAAGAAGAGTTTTCGTCCTCGAAAACAAAAGTCGGAAACTTCTTAAGAACACTAATGTTTTCCCAAGTGGCACCTTCTTCAGGTCGGTTGGAGCGGAACCCGGTTTAGTAGGAGGTTCAATGAAACCAAGAGTAACATCTTGATTTTCTACATTGTTGTCCATTTGTAAGCATCTGATGGTACCGGTTCCTATCCAAACGTAGTGTGTAGACTCCATTTAGAACACTCATGAGCATGGTAAACGAGTTTATCACAACACATGTGTACCAAAAAGAGTACCTCTTGTCACTTTCCATGAAAGTAGCATGCTGACATAACTCATCAGCCAATTTGAAGTCCTTGACATTGTCCCAATTTTCATCATCAGTAAACAACCCCATCCTAACCAGTGTTCAAGGTTGAGAACCTGAGTTATACATGAAGAGACTACCTAGTCGCAACAAGCGTTAACTAATAGTAAGTAAACTCCAAAAAGAGCATTAAATGCTTATGAATTTGATTGCTTGGTGCTAATGTACGCACTTTGCATATCCTTGAGCCCAAGATTACACTTTGTAATCTGTCAATCCCCTTGGATACTGACAGTCCTGAGGTGTGTTTCCCCCACGGTTTACAGATAGTCTTCCTAGACGACTGGTAAACGGGAAATCACAATAGCGTATACCATTGTTGAGGAATCAACAATGTACAAAATAACCATCGTGGTTAACTTAAAAAATCCACAAACACCCAAACCGAGCCATGACCTTGATTGGTGATTTAGTAGACTCAAAAGTAATCTCATAGAGATAGTGCACATAGAGTGCCAAATGCTTCATAAGCAACAACCTGAGGAATATGCATGCCGTTCCAAATCAACGTGTGCTAAACACTAGGGCCCATAACGCCTAGTGTGCATGCATTTAGCAAAAAATAACCCAAACCTGTATATCCATAAATATCCTTGCCAATACTTAGCAAATGTGATGCGACTAGCACACATTAAAGAGGAATCTAAGGATTGGGCAATCCTTAGACGCCAGCTATAAATGTCTAAGGATACTTGTGTGTGGAGGTAGCTCTAAACACTTTACGACAAGAGTGAGAGGGACCCTCATTCATTGCTCCACACTGGCTAAACCGAACTCCTGGAGTTCCTAGACCATGTTGTATCCTATGTGACAACATGTGCCAAATTGAACCCTACAAGTAGGTTCGTAACAGCATAATGCAAAAAAATAGATTGGACACTTGGCCCAAAATACTTTGTGCCGACATGCCCTTGGCATGGCTTTGTAATATTCAAGCATAATTATACGTCTTGAAAAACCAAGCAAAGCATACTAAAAATGGAATAACACCAAATCCATAGATGCGTACCTGGAGATTGGAACGTAATGTTCACTTACCCGTATTCAAACGGAGAGGAGCACATCTCCTACCTGAAAAAACAAAAAACATGGCATTGGGAACCATGGGTGTTTCCCTTGCAATCCAACCCCTTTGGTTAAAATCTACATAGTCAAACCCTTTGGTAAGACCCTTTGTAGAAATTACGCAAGTAGCAGGTAATGGTAACCAACATAGTTAACCGTGTACATGATGATTGGAATCAACTTAAGAAGTTGAATTTGTCCTCTACCATGTGGTAGATTGCAGAATTATTTCCTTGAAAGTATAACTGGGAGAGATCAAACTATGATCCTCAATGCTTATGGGATGATTTAGCAGTCGCCCGCCGGGTCGTACCCTAAACAATATGTCCATAGACACTTCGTAGTGCTATAGAGAGAGTAGGGAATCCACACAAGTGAACGGCCTAGCTCTTAGGGACAGCCATGCTGTCATAGCTGATTGCTGCATCTATACTACCCTGTAGAGATCAACTGCTGTGAGTTAAAGATTATCAAAAACTCGACTTGAGTGTCGCACTAAAAACATGTAGTGCAAAAATGTGACCCTAAACATCCGTAATGGCAAGCCTCTTTCTTGTCCATTAACGTCAATGTGTACTCCCTTGGGTGGATCTTGAAAACAATCACCCAAAGAATGCCAATAGTTGGGTCCTACCCGAGATCCAGTGTGTGTGGCTCATAGCCCTTTTCGCAATTAGTGTTCAATCGAGGAACCGATGAAGACTAATTTAGCTGGCGTCTTGCCCAATTTCTAGCTGAGAGTTAGAGTACCTTGTCTCAGGCTGCCTCACCAGCAAAACATGTATCAAAAGCTTCTTAGAAAGTTGTCATTATTGTTGAAAGAAATAAGAAAAAGAGAGAAAAGAAGAGCATGTTGGGCTGAAGATTTTTTCTTAAATTTCGAGAGTGTGTGCCCAGAACGTGTGCTCTTAGGCATCTTATGCCTAATTTGCAGCTTATCCTTTAAGCATACCCCATTTTTCTGGTATGACGCCCTCATCGAGCTAGGTAACAGAAAAACACAAATCAAATCTTGACTATCTACCGTGTATGGGGTCGTGATTGTACTAGGATGACTTGGATAGGACACTTTGCCGATGAATCAATTCCAAGTGTTAGGTTCTTTTTGGTGGTGTTGTGCGTGGACAACAACCAAAAATCATGGCAAACAATCCATAACTTATCTTGTCCATGTCAAAGTGTCTGGTGTTATAGCGAAAGCATATTGCATAAGGTGGTAAAATTGAATCTATCTAGTTATCATTCCGTGCATGCAGAAACGAAAGCCCTTGGCAAAAGTGATGGCCTTAAACGTGAGAGCTAAAACCATAAGTGCCTTCCACAGATGTACTGGTAGGGAGTGATATGCCATATTTTGGCAGTTCCCCAAACTTGTGTGTCACTGCCCATGATGCCAAGTCATTGAGCAGTATCTTGGCACAAGGGAGAAGCCTTACTTCATATTAAATTGGCAAAGCACTTTGGTTTGCACCAACTGAAAACAGTAATTTCCAAGTAACCAGTTGTCATGAAATTTGGAAGGAAAAACCCATTCCAAAATGGCTTATAGCTGTATCTGCACAGACGCCGTCGTATATCCTATACACCCACCTGGTACATAATGAAATAACCTGCAATATGAATTAATCTGCAAACACATTGCCTATGTCTTCGCAATTTTTTATGCTCATAGCATATGCCAAACACGCGAAGTCGCCACATACCCAAGATTCACACATGAACCAACTCTCCAACATAAGGAGTAAGAGACATAGCGCCTAGCCTAGTCTCATCCAACGTAAGGAGTAAGAGACATAGCACCGAGCCTAGTCTCACATTGGACAAGCCTTATGTGTCTAACCTTACTCATGCCCGGCACAAGGAGGTAGCACAATCTAGTGTCCTTGCATCGTACATGCCATCACCATGCCATGCATGTGACGCATGCTTTGACACCTTGCATACCTCAAGCTCTGCTTGATAACTGCCTTTGAGACATGTGTGTATGCCCTGCACACCTTCATGATCTCCTAGGCATGCTTACTGCCTCTTAGGCAAACATGGTGCCTGCTAGACACACTTTTTCTACCTCCAAGACATAGGGGTTACCTCGAGGATGGACCTATCATCGGTTAGGCATAAGGGTAGCTCTTAGGTTTACCCTAGCGCGTCCCAAGCATAAGGGTTACAACTTGCCTCAAGCAAGTGAACAACATGCTCTACAGATATGACACATGCATGGATCAAGTAGATGAGAGTATATGCAACTACTAAGGACATCCCTGCATCATGCTACCAAAGCCATACCCTCCGCAAGCACACATGGTTATGCCCCCTCCGCAAGAGCCATGTCCATGTTGTACATGTAGGGTAGAAGCCGTGACACACTTGCAGTGTATTCCAAAGTAATTCCAAGTGTTCTATCGTAATCATACCATATCAAGCATACAAGGTCGTATGCCTTCTCTAGGGTCATTCCTTGTCATGCATGATATCAAAACATCTAATGTACACTGTACCCCAAGAACACATAACTGTCTCTACGACTACTCAAGCATAACTGCTTGTGTCGAATGCATACGTGAAAGAAGAAAACATAACTTGAAAAAGTTACCTTGGCTTCCAGTCCATCAGCTTTGGGTTTTCTCCAGCAATCAAGCATGTCGAAGCGTGTGCATATGAGCTGACCCAAGCCTAACCAGACATTTGCCATCTTTGGATGCTGCCATTGCCCCATGCATGTATCTATGCATGGCAATATCCTTGACGTTCCATCTTTGCATGCAACGTCTCGGTATGTGGACTCCCCGCAATACCAACAGCCCGCTCGAAGAGCCTATGGCGAATCTCAACCCCGTTCCTCGAGCCTGCGAGTCCTCGGATGTTTGCCTCTCGATTGTGTTCGACAGCTCCTCGGTCCTGAATCTCCGAGTTGGGGAAAACAAGAGGTCAATCTCGGAGGGTGTGTGCCCGGGGTGGGCATGCCCCCCTTCATTGTTTTAGTTTTCAAAGGGCCCCCCCTTGGGCGGCCGCATGTGAAAGAACAAGGGAAAAAAAAGAGAGCTAAAAACCTACGCTGCCATGGTGGCTCTGCGCGATAGTGAAACCCGCTCACCACACGAGCTCGGCAACAAAGTGAGGCTCGGCCCTGTGTCGAAAAGTGCCCATCTCCGCCATGCGCTCCCATCCCGGCCATCTGCGGGATGTTTGGTGGAGGTGGAGCTTTGCTCCCTCCCCGCTCCAAGAGGTCCTTCCCATGATGCTTGGGTCTCGGCCCAGCCTTCCCCGCCTGTCAAGAGGCCGATTCCACTGCCTGCTTGTTGGACCTTGCCAACAAGGAGTCGGGTCATGCCTTCCTCGCCTGTGAAGCCGTCCTTCCCATGGCCTGAGCGCCCTTGAGAGGCCATGCTGAAGTCGATTGAAAGAGATAGAGAGAGAGGTTGCCTCTGCCTCCTGCTTTGATTGAGAGAGAAAGAGAGAGACAAAGAGAGAGAGAGACATTGCATGCTCCATGAAACCTTCCCCCCTTCTCTATGGCTCCTTCTCACCTAGCTCTGATACCAATATAAGGACATGGGGACTGACATGCTAATCTCTACTCAGCCATGCCCTATATAGACCCCTGGCCTTCTAAATATAGGGACCCCCTTGACTGCATGTCCATCTTGGCCCTTGGCCCTGGCCCTTGGCCTGGACCCGTGCCCTGACATATTACATGATCAGTAATGGGTAGGGGATAGTTGTCCCGAATTGTAGCAGCATTAACTTTCTTGAGATTGACGCACACTCTTAACTTTCCATTTTTCTTCGGGACCACCACAATTGGTGAAACCCAATCGGTGTGCTCAATTTCGTAAATAAACTCTGCCTCTTTAAGCTTATCTATCTCCTCCTTGATTTTTTTTGCAAACGTCTCATTGTAAGTATAGGGACGTTGTCTGCTGGGTTTGGCGTCATTCTTAAGGGGTATTGTGTGTTGACAGATACTTGGATCCACCCCCTTAAGATCTTTGTACGACCATGCAAACATATCTCTATACTGCTTAAGAGTAGCTACCAAAATCTTTTCCTCTTCCTCTGTAGGATCCGTGGCAATATATGCAGGTTTTGGATCTTCTCCCAGCTCCGCTAGATCTATTCGTTTGGCTTTTTCAAGACCGTCGTACGATGTACCATGTTCCTTTAATTTCCTCATCGGTTGTTGCACTATGATTTTCCTATCTTGTATGGTATACTTCTTATAATGGGATGGCGCATCCATCTTGTCATAATTCGTGTCCTCATCTGTTTCCAATTCAATCGTCCATATGTCTCGGAGGGTTCGTTTGAGCTTGTTGTACTGCGTTTTCCTCTCTGTTTTGGTCATTCCAAACCCTGTTTCCCCCCCTTTATGTGTCCTTGTCAGTTGCTTCTCGCGTCTGTTTTTCTTGTTGTTTTTCCATGGTTTAGTTTGGATAAACCGACCAGTGACCTCTGTCTTTGACACAATTGTCAGCTTTGACAAGCTTTAGATATCCCATTCTGTCATTGACAAGAGGCATCGGATTATGCTTATTCGCTCTTGATTTTCTTGTTCTCTTGGATTTATACTGCTCTTGTCGACTCGGTTTTTGGTTAGGAAACTTGTAAAACCTCTCCTGTCTTGACCTATATTTCCTATTCGTCTCTGATCCACTTGATCTTTCATCATCAACATTTATCATATGGATTTCATCACCCAGTGAGACGGAAGGCCACCGCTTAGTGAATCTGTGAATACCTCCTCTGTTCGATTCCTATCCTCCACTACAGATATCTCATCAAATATTTTTTTACACTCAGTCTCACGTAGTGGTTCTTCTTGTTCCTCGCTCTCTGATCCTGACTCAAGGATGACGCTAGCCATTTGCAACGTTACTAGGTCGTATCGTTCATCGTCACAAAATTTTGTAGGCGTGCATTCGTTAACACATACATCCAAGATTGTGAGTCCACCCAAATGGCTCAAATAAATGTTCAAGGAAAGGCTCTGGGAGATAAGCATCGTCTTCTACGGATCTTTCCAATACGCATTCCTCTTTGATTATGTCTCCACAATCAGATGCCCCACACATCCAGACATGTGCTTTTGTTTGTGCCCATGCAGGTATTTCTTTTCCATTTACTGTGGTTGAATTAAATTCTTGCACTGGTGTTTTTGCAACGTCTCTATAGTTGTGATCCTTCATGTTGATTTTTGTTATTAGCTCTTCGTGCCTTAGGTAAATTTGGTCGTACCCCTAATCTTGTATCATTTTGAGTTGACGCATAAAAGGTCGCCCCAAGATAATATCGAAGTTGTTCGTTTTTCCGAAATCCACCACGGCAAAGGTGTGCTCATAGTTGATTCCACACGAAGTTACAACTATTTGCTCCAGAATTCCCAATGGTCTCTCTACATACCCATCTGCGAGTTGCAGTTTCATTCTCGTCTTTCTGAGAGCTAGACGGCCCCATTTCTCCCAGATTGCTTTGTATCAATCACATCTCTCGCTCCATTGTTTAGGATAGCTATCATCTTCATATCCTGATATTCAACAGGTAAGGTTGTATTACCTTCCTCGCCTTCACAGTAATCTCCAACCTTGTTTATGGGCACTGGTTGGGCTTCAGGTTGACCTTCCCGTTTGTTTTCTTCCACCGTAGGGTTTGTCTAAAGAGGAATCTTTACTCCTTTGTTCTCCAAATGTTTTCCCATGTCTTCCCATAAGTGTGGTCTGACTCTCAAGAGTTTTGACAGTGTGATTGTGCATGTTATAGGTGTCGACAACATCTCTTGAAGACTTTTTGAGTCAATCATTTGTAGAATAGTTCTCATCTGGGATGGAACTAACCTTATCTCCGATCGTGCCTCGTGTTCACCTATAAATGAAGGCAGGGTTTTCAAGGATTGAGCTTTGCTTTCCATCGAAACCTCCGTTCCCGCATCTCCATACAGCGATTGTATATCTCCTCGATAAAATCCGTTGTCCAAGTTAATCTCAGGAATTGGAGCAGAATGTAACGTCACGCTTTCGTTCTTTCTATTTCTAATGGTTTCCCATAAGTATTGTGGCCAAGGTTCTTCAACTTCTGGAATTGGCATTATAGTCATTGACTTAGCGTCATCAGTGGTGTTCGGAACCACTCGGTGATCCAATGACATTATCGTTTCAGGCCTAGGTCCGTTTACTCGTTGTGGTTCATCGATTTTTAGTTTTTCTCGCTCTTTGTGAATCAACACTTCTTGTTCTGGGGTTCTCATCGCCTTAGGTTCCATCAATGCCTGGGCTGTTTCAATGAGGTGTTTATACATTTCCAAACTCTTCGTTTCCACTTTTGGTTGATGATAAGTCAACCATCTCTGCTCTAAGGTTTGGTTTGTTTTTAGCCTTGCTTCGTAGGCTTGTAATAGAGCATCTAAAGGCTCTAGCACCTTTTCAACCAAGACTGATCCCCCTGAGGAAGCTTTCCTCGGCTTGTTGTTATCCTCAACAGTTTTACTATCTCTCTCTTATTTCAGTTGCTCTTTCCTTTCATGTAATTCATTTTGCATGGCATTTTGGGTTTTCAACCTTCTTGTTTTCATTCTGTCTCGTTTCACCTTCCAGGATTTTCACTGGGTTCTCACAGATAAACTCTCATTTTCTGTGGGTATTGGCAACTCGACCTTTTCTTCCAATGGCTTGTTTTTCTCTAAGTCCTTGGCTTGGGCTTTGGTTATCGCATTGATTTGGATCATGGGATCGGTTTCTGATCCACTGCTTCATTAGGAAAATTTTGAACTCATTTTTGGGCCTTTTAAGAGTGCCACATCATCAAAGTTGTACAAAAGAAAGCAACCCGGTAGACCCCTCTAAATATTGCTTAGAACCCCATGATATGACCTATCATTGGAAAGTTCTTGAAAAATGGATTCTAAAGAGTGAAAAGGGCAGCGAGGCTCCCAATGATCAGTACTTCCATAGTTATAGCACTGTCCAATTGGTGGTTGATTTTGAGGAGGTGGTCCCATAGGTTATCCCGCCCTATTAGGATATCCTTAAATTTGTAGTTCTGGTTCGCAATGAACATTAGCGTTCTTTCGTCCACCAAATATTGATCCCTCAAAGGTTGTGCTACATACGTTGGTGGTGCCATACCCTCGCTATTTCCCCACGGTTGATAGGCTTCGTCTGCGTACATTTGTGATTCAGGTTCTGTTACGTAAGGCTCATTCGATTCCTCATAATAAGAAACTTGAAGTGTACTATTTGTTCCTGACGATGCTTCACAAGGTTGAGCATACCTAATCATGGCTCTATTTTCCTGTGGTAATGGAGGTTGTTGACCCAACACAAGTTGAGGTCTGTCTGCTCCTGTTACCATATTCATCTTTGGTCCAACTTGATATCTTGGAGGAGGTGGCTGGGGTGGTCCTGCTGGAGGTCCATACGGCCTTTCCCTCACATAGTTTTTGTTGTAAAAACACTCTTTCGTACCATGGTTTGTCCATTTTTTTCTCTATGGCGCACCATTTGAGTACTCGTCCGTTCGTAACTGGTGCTTTCAACTGTTGTGTGCACCACGGCGTCGGGTAATCCCCCCCACATATGTCACATTTCCTTGTCTGAGGCTGTGTCATCCACGGATTTGATCTCATATGTTGCTGCATTCTCTTCGTTACTTCCTCTATCATTTGGTCAGCTGTCGGCATCAAGGAAGCCTGAGCATCTTTCTTGGTAGAGGGTTCGCTCTTAATGGATGAAGAGCCACTGGTTACTGAATCAGTATCCTCTGACACTTCCCCATATGCTTTGCATTTATCAACAAGATATAACGCTTCCCTCGTAACCTGTTCAAATGTGCTACAGCTTTCAAGTGAAGGTCCTTTTTCAAGGTTTTGTTCCTAAGTCCTTCAATGAAGAGCACAGACAATCTCTTGTCATGCGATAATTCTCTCCTCGGGCACCTCTCAATGTATTGCTTGAATCTCGAGGATGCTTCCTTCACTTTTTCGTTCTCCCTTTGTTTAAAAGCATATATCTGTGATACATTATTATGCTTTATATCCCGTTTTGAGAATTCTTCCGCGAACTCTCTCAATACATGTTCAATATTTGGACAAGTTTCAGGGTTTAAAGGTTGAAACCATGTTAAGGCCGTCCCTTCCAAGGTCAGACCGAATCCCTCATATTGAGTATGGAAATCAGTGATCTGCTCTGCTCTTAAGACTTTCTTGAAGAGCGATACATGGGCATATGGATCCCCTGATCCACTATACTTCTTTGGCATGCACTCCGCTACCTGAGATGGCCTAATTCGTCTATGGTCTACGATCAATCTCATTGCTCCCGTGTCTTGAATTAATTTTTCTCGTGCATCATGGATGTCTTGGGTTGCTCTCGTTGGCCCCCCTGCCTCAATTCTACTACCAGGAGGCAAATGTGATGGTGTGGCTGTAAATATCGGTCCTACTGCAGTATGTGTAGAGACAGGAACCACACTACCTCGATTCGTAGCCATTGATTCTCTGGAATGTAGCATTAGAATACTGAGGTCGACTGAAAGAATCCGCTACATGAGTCCTCTCTCCACCTGTTGCCATCGGGTCTGGCAGGATAGTTGTAAGTGCTGGTCTTAGTGGGCTTGGAGTGACATAATACTGGTGGAGTGGTCCCCCAAAGTACGTATATCCTTCCAACTCATTTTTATCGATTGCTATGTATCGTCTTCCATACTTGTCGTACGCAGAGATTTTCGTTTCTGCTCCCTCTGTGTAGGTGAAGACATAAAGTCTTTTCCGCTCAGTCATCTCTACGACGTAGGGTTCCTCGCATCTATAATAGAGATCTTGCTCTCCATTATTATACTTGTATAACCCCAAGTAGACATTATCCGTGTTGACTCTCAAAGTTCCGTTTTCTCGCCTTAACCTCGCATTAGGGAAGCTCATTGTTGGTGCCTTCTCCTCATGTTCCTCATCTATTTTGGCTTTCGTGCCCATCAATCCCCACTTGTCTACGATGTTAGGATTCAGGACTACCAAGTATATGATACCCTCGTCATCTAGGTATCTATCTTCGCTATAGCTCATAGGCACTAAGTCCCTGAACTCACTTGGTCTATCTTCTATTTTCATACAGTACCGGTCCATACCATCTTTGTATATCTTGGCACCCTGCTTGTTGTCATATTGATTCTTGATGAACAATAGCTTCATTGTGGCCGAAGGGTCTGATGGTCCTGCTGCCATGTTTTCTCTTCCGTTTAGTTTTAAATGTCTCAAGTGTTCCGTGAAATACTCGTAAGATCTCTCTGAAGAAGTATCATAGATACTCTCTTCAAGGATCGGCTCTAACGGTCGCACTACACCTTGGTTTACACTCTCCTCCGTTGATAAAACACTTGCTTGATCCGCTAAATTTCGGTGTTGGATGTTGATTTATTTTCCCGATCTCAAAAACATGAAGAAAGTGGGATTTACTGACTGAATCCAAACCTCTTACCTGGAGATGGAGTGATCTTCCAACTTCCGCGACTGCATGGATTATTACTTGATCGGTCTCTACAAATGAATACACTCGATGGCTATGAGATCACTGTATCATTCCAATTGTCAGCAGATTCAACACTTTCACAATGACTTCAACACAATTTTGCTTGCAGATTGTTGGCAGTATGTCCAATTTGGGTTTTGACAACTCCTGATATGTTAAATAGTCTAGGTCTATGAACATGTCAAAAATGAGTCAATTCTGGCACAAAGGTACACCGATCGCGATCGTAGTTCTGAGCCCAAATTAGATGAAACTTCACCAGCTTGTTCACTAGGCTGTTTTAAGACTACCTCTCTGCTACTTTTGTATTCAGACTCTAAAAAGTCAAGCTTTTACCAGTTCTTGGTTAGAAGTGTCTGTTTTTCCAGAATCTGTCAGTTTGATCTGATTTTGGTGCTTGATTTGGGATTTGGAAGTTATCTGGGGTTGTCCTGTGTACAGGCTATCCCTCTGTATGCTTTCTTTCCAGTTTTGATGTGTTTTGGTCTACTGAAAGTCAATTTCTATGCCAGTTTAGCAGTTTTTTGACTTGGATTTGTATTCAGATGGTTTGACAGGTATTTTGAGGTTTCTGGCTCTAGGTCTTTTAGAATTTTATGTTTGTATACACCTGAGGATCCCACAGATGAAATCCGGTCCAAATCTGGCACTGAGGTACACCGATTGCGATCGTAGTTCTGAGCCCAAATTAGACCAAATTTGGCATGCTTGTAGACACTGATGTTTTAGAGCTATCCCCCAAGTCTTTTTGCATTTAAATCATCAAAAGCCAAGATTTTGCACTTTCTGGGTCTGTCATGATAGTTTTACCCAAGTGGCATGATTTCCTTGATTTTTGATGTTTTTGGGTGTTGCTACTTTAGACAAACTTGTTTAGAATCTTATCAGGAAGGCACACAATAAATCTGGTCAAAATCTGGCACATAGGTACACCCATCGCGATCGTAGTACCTGGGCCAAATTTGATGAAATTTGGTATGCTCCCTCTGACAAGTATTTCCCAGTGTTTGGTGCTACCACTTTGTGATTTGAATCAATTTCAGCTTTGTTTGGTCAGATTTCCAAAATTTCAGAGTCTTATGGCCTTTTTGCCAAAGTTATGGTTTTCTGGTTTCTCGACTCTAAATTTTGCCCCAAATCTGATTGGAATGTGATTTGCTTAACCTACTCCTAAGTACAAAATTGAAAGAACATAAGAAAATGAATCAAACAAAACAAACATGACGGATTTCGGGTGAGATTTCAGTACTCAATCGAATTAGAGAAATTGAAGAGCAAAAATGCTTTGAACACTCTCACTCACAGCTCCCTAAATCTCCTAAGAGAGGATCTAGTCGGTCCACTGACTCTAGACTCCACTAAGCTCTAAACCCCTGTCTAGCAGCCTAACTTAGGTGTAAAATGGATTTGTGGATTGATCTTCTTTTTAAAGAATCTAATTGCGCACTCGGTCACTCATCACCTAAGGTGCATTCCCCGGCAGTGGCGCCAATGTTTGCCGATCGCCGCGACGGACATCCATAGCATAGCTCTCAAGCATCAACATATTTATCAATACAAGGGAAGTGACCAGGATGAGGCATGGAAACTCACTAGGGCGTCAATCCTAATGAAGTGAACTCGATGAGATGCATCTACTAACTCTACAAGCAAATCAAATGCACTATCGCCAAGTAATCTGCCTATGTACTTCTACATAGCTCTACAGTCGTCATGCCCGTTTACTATGCAATTCTATTCGGAATCGCACGAAACTTGAAGGGAAGCTACAGGGGACTATCAGGAACATATCCTATCACTGTCACAGCATTCTGGAGAGGTACAAAGATCACGATCGTTCGTCCCAAAGTCAGAAAAAACAGCGAACAGGTGATCCTAATGGGTCGTTTTAGGGTCCCTAAAGCCTCTCCTAGGGTCAAAACAACATAAAATACGCATATAAATACTTAAAACAACGATTTAAGGTCTCAAACTCGTAGTTAAAAACCTACTCCGAATCTTGAATGATTACACTTGAATGGAAGAGCAAAAAGTAAGAGGAACACAATGCAATAAACGAATCTGAATTTGGATTACCGTAGCCACAATAACGAAGATTACAAGTTGGAGCAAGAAGGAGCTCTCAAACGTACGCTGTCTTCTCAGTTTCTTCTCAAAAAGATCCTCCTCCAACTTACAAAAAATGACCTTTATAATTTAGGTCTTTACAAATGGCTTGTCCGGCCAAAAGCTCCTAAACTTCTAACTGGCTCTCTAATATACAAATGCTCCCAGAAAAATAATCATAAATTCTTTGACAAGTTCTCGGCTTAGAGATGCTCTCTTACAAAAGAATTTTACAAGGGTTGCTCATAAAAATGTGACTCCTTCTCTGGAATCCGCAGCTTCGTCGCTTCGTCCGCCAAACAAGTGTCCATCAAAGTTTTAGTCTTATGACACCTGCTAAGAAATCTAAGGAGGATCTTCAACCCATTTAGTGGTGGTTTCAAATAGGTGAAAGGTTGATATGATGGTTTCTAGATCCATCCATGAATTGTTCTTATATAGATCCTTCCAAAACCTTAAACCTTTTTTGAATCATAGATGAGATCTCCTTGAAGGCTTAATGTTCAGCTTGCAAGATAGCTAGCCTATCCAAATGGAGTCTTGCAAAATAAAGTGATAGTCATAAAGAATTTCAAGCTTTCCCAAGATTCCCAAAACCTGCAAATCAAGGTAGACCCTCTGTATTTGAATTCAGGTTGGCACAAGAAAATTTCCTTATAATTAAGGCATGTCCAGGATTTGTATCCCTGTAGGTGGAATGAATTGGAGCTCTGTTGTAGGAGTCTGGCCCAATAGTTTTTATTGGTAATGGATCTAAGGATCCATTAGAGAGCCTTTTTGCCAGATGTTCAAGGTTCAGTATACCAAGTCCTCCTACCTCTTTAGGAAGGTAGCATGTGTTCCATTAACTTTTGGAATCTTTGAATTATCCACATCACCTCCTATAAGGAACCTTCTTAGAAGTTCGAAGACTTTATTCATCTAAGTTTTGGAAGGCTTCCACCATGCTAAAAATATATACCAAAGAGGACAATAAGTAGTGGTTTAGCACAAAGACATTGAGTGACAGAGTAGGTTGCATGTTTTGCCAGAGGAGTACTTTAGATCCTTTGGTCCCCTTTTGTGGATTAACTTAATGACCCTAGTGTTTATGTTGGTGGGAAGAGCTCCTAATCTAACAACTTCTAGCTCCATTTTTGAGCAGGTATGGGATGATGAAGACCGGATAGGTTTTATAGAACCCATTAGGGATACCATCAATACATGTAGTTTTGTCATCTTTAAGAGCCCTAATAGTCTCGAGAATAGTCTCCTTGATCTCCCTCTCTGAAGTATGATTATTTTTAGCCCTAGCCATATCATTAGACAAGCATTTTTCTTGATTTGGGCTATGTGAGCTCTTGCATTTCTTATAGCCTCATTTCTAGAGGGGGAGCCAATGAATGCATTAGAGTAGAAAGCATGGGCTAAATCCAGATTCTCTTTGTGGTTTGAAGTAGTACTCCCATTAGGACTTTTAAGGAAAGGAATGAAGTCCCTGGATTTTTTCATTTGAGCAGGTTAAACATATCCTTATTGGGCTCAATCTCGGGGATAGTTACGGAGCGAGCTCAACAAAGCAAGCTTTGGAGCGAGTTTTTTTTTTCATCCCACCACCACTACCTCCCATTGCCGCCCCTTGGCAACCATCACCACCACCATAGCCCACCATTGGTGGTTAGTGTTGCTAGCTTACTACCACCATGTGCCGCCCCTACTCCTACCACCATCGCCCATCACCACCCCTCCCTCTAGTGGAGTAGCCAAGGACCTCCTCCCTCTCTCTCTCTCTCTCTCTCTCTCTCTCTCTCTCTCTCTCTCTCTATGTGTGTGTGTGTGTGTGTGTGTGGCCCCCCACCTCTTTCTCTACGTCCGCCCCTCCCTCTCCCCCCCCCCCCCCCCCCCCCCCCCCCCCCCCCCCTCCTATAACCTTTCTATCACCCAAGTGTGGTAGATTGGTTATGCCATTTCCCTCTTGAATAACAGATCTTGAGTTCACTCTCCTCGTCGGATAGATCTTTAAGGTCTCTTGGGATAGTTTCCTACGACATTAAAATTCTCTTCTTCTTCTCTTTAAAAAAAAGGCCCCAACGATATCGCTAGTGCCTCACTTTTTTTAATTGGCTCCCCCTCCCTCCCTCCCTCCCTCCCTCCCTCTCTCTCTCTCTCTCTCTCTCTCTCTCTCTCTCTCTCTCTCTCCACCACACCGCTCGATCCTAGAGAGAAATGAAATGAGATGGAATAAGCGTTTTCATAAGGCCAAAATGACCTATGAGACCAAGCTAGGTATAAAATAAAATGAGAGAGAAAGAGAGAAAAAGGGGGGAGAGAGAGAGAGAGAGAGAGAGAGAGAGAGAGAGAGAGAGAGAAGGAAGCGGTCGGCAGGGGAGGGAGAGATAGAGAGATAGATTTTATTATTGTTTTTGAACGTCAAATATGACCTATGACACCAAAGTTACATGTGATGTAGTATGTGGGTGATTGATGAGTGATTCTCGGTGCTCCAAAATTGTGGTGATGAGAGCCGCAATGGAGAGCCCACACTATGGCTGGGAGAGGAAAGTTTATGAAGACTTGATTCGACTCTTCTCATTTGTCCCAATGCACTTTCTTGCATTGAAGGGAGTGGGAGCTAATTGAAATGGATGCGATAGTGTGTATCGTTGACAAGGGGATCATCTCAGGCATGTAAGGGTGAGTATAATTTCCTCTTTCGGCAAAGAGCATGGTTTTGTAGTTGGGGACGATATGGGTGGTGTAATGCATGAAGAGTGACCCCCCGAATTTCTCATGGGCCATAATACATTGGTGTTGTATAAAAGCTTCATTCAATAGGAAGTCTATTGAGGCATCATGTGACAAGTGTAATACATCCCATCTTCCAAACACGGTCTTCATATCATGCCAAGACCCGAGGGGGGGGGGGGGGACAAAAATTGTGAGAGGGAGAGAGGTGTGATAATGTTTTTTAAAAAGAGGAAAAGAGAAGGAGTGTAAAAGAGCTTAATCAAAAAAAAAGAAAAAAAAAAGTCCTCATAGCATTAGCGATATCGCTATTGCTATGAGGACTTTTTTTTTCCTTTTTTTGATTAAGCTTCCTTGCACTCTGTCACGGCTAGGGACTTGCTATGCGCCGTGTGCAAGCCACAAAGGCTCCTAGCACACAGTCATACAACAAACAAGCTCACAAGGAAGAATGGTGTGTCACTCACCTTCCGCGTAGTTGCGAATGAAGGATTCTCGCGCCGCGAAGAAGAGGGAGACGCCGCTACACCACGCTCAACCGCCTCGCCGCCATCGTGCCGCCGTAACGCTCGATCAGACACACACTCTCACACTCTCTCTCTCACACACACACACACACACACACACACACACACAAGGAGAAGGTGGAGATGGAGCAAGAGCGGCTTCTATTGCACAATGAGAGAATGAGTAAAAATTAGGTTTAGTGGCTTTTATATGAGCTCACCCCATTCACACTTGGGTGCCCATACTTAGCCAACTAACTCCTTGAATATTCCAGTTAGAGTACACCTGTCATCGACGATCACCCTTACCCTGTTCCTATTGGTCCGACAAGCCCGGTACCTGACTCTAAACAATACAACGTTTATAGATCATAGGGTGTCCGTGTGCCGTGAGGGTTAACATGCCCCCCTTCCTGATGTAGATTCCGTCCCTAGAAGCTATCCAGTTGAAGCTCGTTCGTCGAGATGGAAGAGCAGTCGACATGGATGTGCGTAGCCTTCTTCAATCACTACAAAATCAAACAACATTGCCACAGTAATTGCATTCTCATATACAATAAAAAATCATATGCAATTTTAGACAGACAAATTGATTGGTAACAGAATTTTAGACAATTTGTCAGCAATAAACATTAAATTGCAATATAATCAAATGCATAAACAGATGTAAAGGTAAAAAATTAAACAAGTCCGGGGTCGCTAATTTAACGGTCAAAAGGCACTAGAGCTCGACTATTAATACCATGGGTAACTTCTCAATTTTTTTTGGTGAATTAAGTTGTTTAATCGCGAGAGCCAAGTATTTGATGTTCGAGGGCTGACTAGAGGCTATACCTAGAAGACCTTGTAGTTAAGCTACGAGAAAAGGAATTTCTCATGAAATCATTGCCTGACTGATTACCTTTTCTTTGACCCCCCAAAGTCTTTTCACATTGATTCAATTTTGCTGTGTGCGCTTATTTTGTATGCCTTGGGTTTTTTGCTTTTCAAGGAAAAGCGCCCACACTGGGAACCTCTAGGGCTCTAGTACCATAGGCGATACATGTGAGTGAAGTACCAATTTAAGCAGGGATTTCTCTTCCAGCTTAAAATTTTACATTGTGGCACTTTGATTTTTTGTTTGTTCATTTTCAGCATTTTAATTTTGTAACTTTGGGGGGTCATATAACACTATTACCCTCCCCAAGCTCATCACATTAGTAAACTCCCTTTATAATACTTAAGCTAAAGGTCAATAGGGTTAAGCCCACTAGAAAGCCCTAGTACATTTCACACAATGCTGCCTAAATCGGATTAAGAACCTAAGTAACCATTGCTTATTAGAAAGGCATTCCCCATGGTATTAAGAGAAGATTTCTAATAGCTAGCTTGGTCAAACTAGCTTAGTCGGACTGCTTGATTTTAAACCTAGACAAGTGATTATGACAAAACATTACATTGAATTAAATGTTTGATACTAAGCAAATGCGCTGAATATTATGCTACCAATCACAATCAAAGCAGACAAACATGGATGCAAAAAGATAAGGGCAATGCTAATGGACATAAAACACCTGTTTGTGTTGATGATCGCGCTTGATTTGAAGTGTGAACGAGAGAAAGGTTCCATGAAGGTCCAAATCCTATCAATAGCAACACGCTCCTGTACACACTAGGAAACAAAAGGAATACCTCCAGGAGGCACATTAGTGGGAAAAGGTACCAACACTTATTGAACACAACAAAAAACATAAGGAACCCTAACCTAATTATTTGCACTCCCCCTAAAGATTCAAGGGAATAGGATATTGTAGAGGTTGGGGGGAAACCCTAAGGCTAAACCCCTATCCTCGTCGTCGAGATAAACAAAGTCATCATCCATGAGACCATATGTGCCATCCGTGTAGTCATGTAAATTTTCTTCTTCATCATAGGTGCCCATGTTTACTAAGAAGGTCACTAGACGCCTATAGTCATCTTGGTCAAAAGGGTAGGCTTGTGCAATGGGAGAAATGCTCTCTACTAAGTATGGATCAGACGTGGTCAAGAGACGTATCAGCCATTCTAACTCCTCAAAATTCCTCTCCCATGCTAGCGTACCTATCAAATCCCATTCACATGCAAGCACTGGAAAGACCATGTGAAACATTTGTGAAAAGTAACAAGGGTACCTCTCACCCAAGGTAGGAGTGGATGACTCTAGCGTACTAGCCATATCTGTACACGCAAATAGATGATGGTTAGAGTGCAAATATTACAAGGGTCGTGTTCTTGTGCATAATTTGTTTTTATTATTTTGTGTTATGGCTCTTGCTCTTTTACTTTTTTATCTTGTTTTTGTGAGTATAAGGCTTTATATATACATTCCCTAAGATTGGAGATTGAGAGGTCAGGGAGGAAGGTTGAGAGGGAAGCATGTGAATGATGGATGTCAGCAAACACTCCCCCCTTACTTGGGTAGATCATACTTTTTGGAATGATGTCGTCACCTTTTGAAACCAATTGTTCCAAGTTGTTATGGGTAAAGGCTTTAACCAATAGTGTTCGATCGCCCTATGTGTTTCATCTAGTTGCAAGGGTGGTAAGGTACTCTCCCATGATTTTATTTGCAACATTGTTGGAGGTGGTGAATCTACAACGGGAGGTGCAAACTCTTTCTTGCTTGTATGGATATGTACAATGGTAGGTGGAGGTTGTGTCGAAGCTTCTATTTCCGTATAGGAACTACATGAAGAGCAAGAAGCTTCATTTGCTTTTCCTGTTCCTGAGCTAGGTGGAACAAATCGTTCTTTCTTTGGTACCCAAACTAGCTCTGGAGCAGGTGTGTCGCATTCCGTGATTTTTTCCTTTCCACGATTTTCAATTTGTTTTGGAGCCACAGGATTGGGTTTACATGGGCCAGGTGACAGGTAAGAGTACAATTTACGTTTGGGCACCCAGATTTGATCATTTTCTTTATAGTATCCTTGGGCTTTTAATAGTCGTTTAGGAATCCAGCGCCAAGTTTTCTTACATTTCTTGGAGCGAGTGGGACGTTTCTTATGAGGCTTCCGTTTTTTAGCATCATCCATGGTTACTAAAGAAGCTTTAGGGACCCACTTGTATGCTTTCTTTGTTATATTAGGATGGTTCTTGTGTGTCTCAAGCTTTCTTTCAACTACATCAGTTGAAGATCTAGAGAGTTGGGCTATGGGGACGTATGGTTCAACCTCCTGGACATGCAATGTCTTGGGTTTTATTTCCTTAGGCAATATCTAAGGGACTATGGCTTGAGTGGTAGGGATAAGAGTTGGTTTTTGCATTGTGACACCCCCAGTCCCCCAATCAATAGTGCATTTGGTGGCTATCATCCACGTGCGTCCTAGGTTTATATTACCCTCCATAGTTCTAGTAGGCATGACCAAAAAGTCTTGAGCTACAATTCTATTGTCATAACTGACAGAAGTGTGCCAGATTCCAAAAACCATAGTTTTTTTCTTGTTGACAGCCTTGACTTGGATAATACTCTCAGATAGAGGTTGCTTTCCTAACTGACACCACACCCCATAGGATAGGAGATTATATTTAGCACCCGTGTCCAATAAGGCGTTATATAGCACTTTTCCATAGGCACTATTTAACTCAATAGGGTATCGTAGAGGTGTGTCAGAGTCCAACCAATCCTCTTCGATTTCCACGTGGAATGCATTTGTGACTCCAAGGTTAGCCTCTCGTTTTTGTCTTATACGTTGTTGTCGCTCCTTAGCCTCAGCTTGAGCTTGTATCTTCTTTAACTCGGTTTGTGCTTTGGCAGCCTTCTTTTGATGAATGGCCCGTAGTTCTTCTTGGCTTAAAGGATCATAATATCTTTTGAATTTACTCCCATTGAGGAATCCAATGGTTTCAACTCCATCAAGAGTTTCCACACGAAGGGTACCTTGTGGGGTAATTTCACATACTCTATATGGTCCTTTACCAGCATATTTCGACTTTTTCTTCTCTTTACATACTCCATACATAAGGACTTTATCACCAACTTTGATGTCCTTGTCCTTCACATGGCGATCAAACCACTTCTTTCTCCTATCCTTTTCCACAAGAGCATTTTGCACAGCCAACTGTCTCTCTTCGTCTAGTTTTTCTAAGATATTCAAACGCTCGGTTAAGGGGTTACCATTCCATCCTTCTTGCGAAGCTACCCTAAGACTAGGAATAACAAACTCCCAAGGCATAACCGCTTCTTGGCCGTATACCATTTTGAATGGTGTACAATTAATAGCCACTTTATAAGCAGTACGATAAGCCCATAGAGCAGATGTCAACTTCAAATCCCAATCAGTGCGATGAGCTTCTACCGTCTTGGTTAAAATAGAGATTAGAGTCTTGTTGGTGCTCTCGGCTTGTCCATTAGCTTGCGGGTAATAAGGTGTAGACTTATGGTGGGATATCATAAAGGTCGTGGTAAGCTCTCTTATTACCTCATTTATAAAATGGGTACCATTATCACTAACAATTTCAAAAGGGCAACCAAATCTTGTGATAATGTTCTCAAAAAGAAACTTAGCTGTTGTCCTCGCGTCAGCTTTTTGTGAAGCCTTAGCTTCAGCCCACTTTGTTACATAGTCCGTAGCAACTAGAATATATCGAGATTGAGTGTTGCGAGCTGCGGGACTAATTGGACCTACAAAGTCTAAGCCCCATTTTTCAAATGGTTGGGTTACTTTAATAGGATGTAAGGGAATTTTGTCTTTGCGCTATGTGGTCTTGTAACGTTGGCACTCATCACACCCTTTTGTAAAAAGTGATGCATCCTTAAATAAAGTTGGCCACCAATAGCCTGATTGCAGCACCTTTCTAGCAATCAGGTCTCCTGAAAAATGTCCTCCTGCTATGCCCATATGTGCTTCTTGCAAGATATACAAATATTCCTCCTCGCGGGCACAACGCCTAAGAATATCGTCCTTGCCTAGTCTATACAGAGTTCCGACAATCAAACAATAAGGTTCACATTCTTTTACTAGCCTTCGAGCGATATCCTTACGAAGTTCCTTGGGTGGAAAACCATTAACTAAAAAGTTAACAATGTTCTCACTCCATTCAGGCATAGTCTCAACTATGAATAGGGAAGTATCAGGTAATTCATCATCAACTCCTGTAGGGGCTTCACCATTGGGTATGCGAGGCAAATGATCAACCATGACGTGCCTTTTACTGGGTCTCACTACAATCGTGAAATCAAACTCCAGAAGAATTAACAACCATCGTGTGATTCTTCCTGTGGAGCATGGCTTGTTTACCAGATACAGCAACGCTTGATGATCCACATAAAATACAAACTTGTTTGCCAGAAGGTAGTAGCGAAATTTCTTTACTACATAAACCATTGCGAAACCTTCTCTCTCTGTAGTGGTGTAGTTCCTTTCAGCATCGTTCAATTGACAGCTTGCAAAGCTAATGGGATAGTCCAATTTATGTTCTCCTGGTTGAGTGAGAACACACCCAATAGCAAAGTTTGATGCATCAATATGCGCATGGAAAATGACATGCGAGTTAGGTGTCCTTAAAATCGGAGCACTTGCTAGTGTTTTCTTCAATTGTTCATAGGCCTGGTCACACTCTTCAGTCCATTTAAATTCAATGAGAAGCTTGTACAAAGGACGTGCTATCTCAGCGAAAAATAAAATAAACCGTCGATAATAACCCACGTGTCCCATGAACCTTTGAACTCCCTTGTAATTGGTTGGTGGTGGTAACTGTAGAATCACTTTAATTTTGCTCTCATCCGTTGAGATACCATTCTTAGATACTATATGCCCTAAAATAACTCCATGCTTGACCCAAAATTGGCATTTGAACGGGTTCAATGAGATACGATATAACCTACACTTTTCAAACACCTTCCGCAAACATGATAGATGTTCTTTCCAAGAAGAGTAAACACAAAGGTCGTCTAAGAAAGCTTCAGAAAACTCTCTCAGATATTCTTTAAAAGCAGTGTTTATTAATCGTTGGAATGTAGCAGGGGCATTTGTTAATCCAAAAGCCATCACACGAAATGCAAACACGCCAAATTCTGTGATGAAGGTAGTTTTAGCTTGGTCCTCTAGCGCTATCGTGATTTGGTTGTAGCCTGAGTACCCATCTAGAAAGCTATAAGCTTCCTTGCCTGCAACTCTTTCGAGTACATGTTCGGAATATGGTAGGGGGTAATGGTCTCTTCTAGTAGCTGCATTAACTTTTTTGAGGTCCACGCACACCCTGAGTTTCCCATTCTTTTTTGGCATGATAACTATTGGAGACACCCATTCAGAGTGTTCAATAGGATATATGAACCCACATTTGATAAGCTTTTCTAGTTCTTCTTGAATGATCTTTGCGTACTTAGGATTCATCGGGTAGGGTCTTTGTTGTACGGGCTTCGCAGTGCTAATCATAGGGATTGTATGTTGAACCACAGAAGGTGGAACACCTTTCATATCATGGTATGTCCAAGCGAATATGTCCTTGAATTCCTTGAGAAGCTCTTTGAGGACCGCCTCTTCAACTTCTGTGAGGTCTTGGGCAATAAAAATAGGTTTTGATTCTTCACCGGGGTCGGCTAATTCTATTTCTTTAACTATTGCCGAACCATCATAGATTCCATTATTCCCATCGATAGGTATTCTTTGGGATTTTGTGTACACAACCTTTGCTTCCCCTGTGGTGTAAGATTTGAAATGTTCTGGTGCAGGATGCAAGTCTGTGGATTTTGGTTGTGCTTTGGTCTGTGCTTCTATTTCTGCTTTCTTGTGTTGTCGAGCTAACTCTTGGTTTTGACGCCTCCTTGCAGTGCGGCTCAACTTTGGCTTGTCTATGATCTCTAATTGGGCTATGCCATGGGGTCGTGGTCTACACCACATAACATTTTGGAGATATTCACCCCAATCGTCTACCAATTTTCGATGAGCATCACATGCTCCTATATAACTGAGCCATTCTCCTGAGGATCTCTTCTTTTTTATCCTAGCACGTACATTGGCTCGATATCGACGCCTCTTAAAGTTTTTCTTTTTCTTATTTGAGACCTGCTTTTGATTTGCATTTAGATCTGGCTCACTAAAGGAGTCCTCGTTGGTGTCCTCTTCACTCTCGGAGGAGCTATCATTGGTTGATGTGCTCGGTCCTTCCGAATGTTTTGACTCTGAACTTGCTCCACTCTCTAATTCATGAGATTCAGAATTTGTTTCACTCTGGGAGTCCGTGTCTGAGTCGTGTTGGTCAAAGTCTTCTATTGAGCTATCGGTGTCACTGTTAGATTGGTCTACAATTGCCTTGCCCTTAGAAGATGCATGTATGGCACTTATCATGTTCAGAGGTGCAATTTGTGGTACCTCTTCCCCCTCTGGTGTGACCCAAGTGGTTCCTCTATTTCCCCAGGTATCTATGGTTGCAGCTAGGTGTACCCAGTCCACGTTGTCTGATTCCGTCATACCCTGTAACACATCCATGTAAGGAGAATCTTGGCCAATGTATGTATCCTTCTTACAAGTGTAACAATATTGTAGTGGGGCCTAGTAAACCGTGGTGTCAGAGCGATGATCAATAATGGTTTTACTCTCTAAGGGGTGTACCTTACCAGTCACCAAATCCACTCTAAGGATAGAGTCTTGGAATTGCAAATAGACATGATTTTTAGACCAATCATGAAACATTTGTGCTTCCCTCATGAATGGTCGTCCTAAAATCATTTCATATGACATAAGGTGTTTAGAGAAATCCATTACAATGAACGTATGTCGTACCTTGTGTCCTAGAACTTTGATCTTAAGATCCTTGAGTATCCCCATAGGTTTGGCTATGGTACCATTTGCCATCTTTACCACAATGTTAGTAACACTGAGGCGGGGTTTTCCCATGGATTCCCAACAATCTTTTGTAACGATGCTAACTCCCGCACCACCATCAAGAATTCCCTTTATAGTTAATCCCTTGGTAGTGATGGGTAGGGTAGCATTAGACTCGTCGCCCTCAAAATACTGCCCTAATTCGTTAATGGGTACCTCGATCACAGACTCGTGTCCATCTAAGTCAAGTGATTGCACATGATTTTCCTCATCAATCATAATCGAGTCAGGCCTATTTGTTTGTGCAAACTGCGGTAATACCGTTTGTAGCTCTCCGTTAAGGAATGCTCGAAGTGCAAAGAATAACTCAGGATCTCCATACAGCTTTGCTATGATCGTGGTTCGGACCTCAGAAGACATGAAGTCCACTAGTTTGGCAACATTCATTGGCATTTTGCAGGGTGTAGGTCCTTTACAACAAGAAAGGTGTATGCTCACTTTCTGATGTCCCATCCTCACTCCCTTCTTGGATGATACTAGGTATGGCTAACGGTCTATGATTCATGTGGGGTGGATGAACTTGCGTGGGAAACACTGTGTCATGAATTTTGACATGCATGGGTTCTGGTTCTAGTTTCCTTTGAGTCTCCTCCACTAAACCTCTTAGATGTTTCACCTGCTCAATCTCGTCTACCGGGTTTGGGTACGTCCCAATCTTCTTTTTACGATTCTTCCCTTTTTGCCCCTGCGGTTTATCTTGGGGGTCTTGGATTGGATTTGGAAACACTTGTGGTGTTTTCAGAGGCTCTTTATGGTTTTCTCTTATTCGGTTTTCATTTGGTTCCATGTTACGGTTTTCTTTGTCGGTATTTCCCTTTGTGGTATTGGTTCTAGTCTCCATTGTCTCGATTGAATCTGAATCATCCTCGAGGTCATTCATATAAACGGGGTCATCTCCTGTTCCTATGTTTGTTTTGGAACTTGGCTTTGAATTTCTCGTATTCTGCGACCTCTTCCTTCGTGTCTTCTTTTTCTTTGCTTGGATAACTGACGCGGTATCTCTCTCTTCGAGGATATGGCCTAGCCCTTGAAGCATGGACCGTGTGATCGCATAAGCGGGTGCGACGGTTGGTATTGGCGATGTCACACTAGCAATTTCGACCAAATTTAGGGGTGTGATTTTAGGCGCATTTGGGTTATAGGGGCATTGGGCAATCAAGTGATCTATGCCACAACGATTACATGTGAGTATTGGCATTGCAGACGTGCTCCCTTGATTCATTTGCATCTGTGCAGCATTCTTTTGCAGCCTAATAGGGCACTCCGCTGCCCGATGTGGTCCACCACACTCGTAGCATTGAAGAGGTGGCCTCCTAGCCTGGGTGTTGATATTTTGACCTCTGGATGCGAGAGCAGCAGCTTGATAAACCGGCTTGACTTGCCCCCAACAATCTTCCATGTAGTATATAGGACACTCTTCCAATGTATCAAGTCCGTAGGCAATACTAGTGTCTATTTCCTCCTCACAGACATCTGCATAAGCATTAGATGGCTCGAAACCCACTTGGTTCATAGGGGTGACTCTTGGATGCGGGGGCTGCGGTCCTAGCACAGGAGGTGGTAGCGGTGTAGCTTGTACAACATTTTGAGATCTAGGGACCATGTGTTGCGGTAGTTGCTCAACAGGTGGAGCAGGCATCAATACAGGAGCTCGAGGCGCATCCGTCCAGGCTACAGGTGGTCTATTTGCCATAATACGTTTGATCATTAAACAATCCTTAGCTTGGTGACCATACCTACCACATGCGTTGCACTCTAAACGTAGGGCACTTACTAGTGCTATGTGGACCTAAGCAAATGGAACACCATTGTTGCTCCCTTCTTGGATACATGTGACTATTTTGAGGGGGTCGATTATCCTTAAGAGACTCTTGGATTGCCTTGGTGAGGTCTGTCAAGAATGTCTCAAATACCTTTGGCTCATTGGCAATGGGCTTTGCAGTCATGGGTTCATACTCAATGGCTTGTGAGCTAGTGGATCTCGTGTCAGTAGACACCCTCATGCCTGCTATCATCAAGTTGTCCTCTAATTGGATTGCATTGGCAGTGACATCTTCCCAGGTTGTGATACCTCTAATCACTAGTCCATTATAGATTCCTTCATTCCTCAACCCTCGAATGAATCGATCAAGCAGTTGGTTATTGTTGAAGCGCTCATTTCTAGGGCAGCGAGAGTTTAAGTGCTTTAGACGACTAATGAAGTCCCTTACTGACTCTCCTTCCTTACGTTCGGCCTTCTGTAGCTGAGATGCTACACCCCAAAGCACACCTTCTCGTATGTACTCCTTTAGAAACAACCTTCGAAGGGTAGGGTAGATTGTTTTCTCGTCCACCCTTATGGTTCTATACCAATCTCCAGCCTTCCCACTTAATGTCAAGCTTAAGGCATTGCACTTATGTAGTTCGTTGCGTTCCCCTAAGGAATCACATACTTATTCAAACACTTCAATGTGTTTTCTAGCATCGTCGTCCCCATTGAATTTTTGCGTGAGTTTGGCAATTTGTACTGCCTTACTTCTAGGCTCTCTATCAGATGCATGACGCATATTTTCCGCGATAGATCGACCTATGGTTTGAGCAAACGCTGCCAAGTCACCTATGTGAGGAGGCAGGGCCGGTGGAGGTACTCTTGGAATCATATGTGGGAGAGGGACGGGTACCGGTCTTGGCGTATGTGTGGATGATGCAGGATATGGAACATAACCGGGCATAGGTCCACTCAGATAAGGGCTAGGGAGCGGCACTCGAGGAGCATAAACAAGTGGTATAATTGGAGGTGTGGGGGCCATGTGTGCATAAGGGGCTAGAGGCACATACAGTCGAGGCCCCATATTAGGTACTACGACACTAGGTAGTGGCACTGCGCTAACCGTAGATGTCATCGGTACATTCTCTGTCAGGTCTATCCCTGGAGTGAGCACTGTGTTTTCCTTAGTAGAGGGTTGAGCCAAGTTAGGGAAGCTAAAGTTGTCGCTCGGAGGCTCAGATTGCATAGAGACCCCAGGTGAAATGACGTAAGATGGGTCCATGGGACTCATTAGAGGAGTCTCCATTTGTGATAGAGTAGGCTGTTGAGCCTTGCTCGTATCCAGAAATCTCATGGGGCCAGTTGAGAGTATATTTACCCCTCGGTTTTGCCTTTCTGATTGAATAATGCCATGGATAACATTACATATCATTTTCTGTTGATCTTCGATGCTCGTGGCACTAGAGGTGGATCGTACAATCTCTATCCATCCTACATGGTAGGCGTGGCCAGAGTGTAGATCGGTCAACACCTCAGTGTGGAGGTCGTATGTCCAATGATCATTAATGAACAATCCTTCTAGAGTCGACGTGTTAACGGTTTCTTGTGAGGTAGAAGCAATGTTGCTCCCCGTGGTTTTACTTGTCACCGACGGTACTCTAGAGGGAACTTCTGAAGGAGGCAGCTCAACACGGCCTTCTTGGTAAGAAGTTGGCAGGATATCCACATGGACACTCCTTGGGGGTGTGGGGTCCACGTGCGATGTGAAAGGAGAGTCCACTTCCCCACCCCCTTCGTGTGCTTCATTTGCATCAGGTTCCGAGCGAGTAGCTCTACCTAATGTCTCCATGAAACGGCTAAACATACTAGTACTAGGCTGTGGAGCTTCGGGAGGTGCATGGACTTCTCTCTCAGTGTTTTGGGTAGGGTATGCTTCCATGATTTCTGAGTCGGAGGAGGAATCACTAGCGGCTATTTTAGGGTCTTGGGTGGTGCTACCTTGTGTCCCTGCTGAGGGTCTAGAGCCTATCGTGGATGGGTAATGGGTGTCCGTATGAACAGAGGCACCCTCAATATGCTCGTGTTCTAGCACCCACCCAGAGCGTAAGTGCATGTGCTTTTGATACCCTAAGGTGTCAAAAAGCTGCTCTAGGAGGCCTTGTGACTAGTTTTTTGCGTGTTTTTTTGCTAGATTTTTTAGAGCGTGTCGTGGAATGGGCCGTGTGATAGCTCAAAACGAGTGTATCGCTAGGAGGGACGCGCTGTGCTTTACAGCCTACCTTTTGGTTCTATTTTGCTCCAGAAAAGCCCGAAACAGTCTTTTCCTAGCTGGGGAACTAGGCTCCAAATAGCAAGTCCTAGTGTGCAATGAAGGAGAGGAGAGTGTAGGACTTATCCCACATTCCTCACTCCCTCCTTGTGAGTCTAGCCTATATATATAGGAGTGAGACTACCCTATATCATAAGATAGAGACAGAGCCTGGGCCTGGGCTTGGGATTGGGATTGGGTCAACCGATCCTGATCTCACTTTTATACAAACCAACCCGTTCGTTTTTATAACCTCCCCCTCACTCACATTTTTATTTTTTGATTTTTTAAAATTTTTTTTGGATATTATTTGGTACGCGTTTTGGTGCGCGTTGACCTCACCTAACTATTTACTGTCTCACCTACCTACTGACCTGCTAATCAGTGGTTCACCTAATTACTAACCTACTTAATTAACTAACTGTGCGCCTAACTGTGCACAAACCAGAAAACACAGAAAATGCAGAAAATTGAAACTTGACAGAACTATGCAGTGCAAATTAGAAAATGCAGAAAACGCAGAAACGTAAGAAATGCTAACTGTGTAAGCTGAAATCTGAGCTTAATAGAACTAGCAAAACACAGCTTAACAGAACACAGAAAACTTGAATGCAGTCAACAACATTGTGTCTTTCTCTACTGTTTTTGCATAACAACAATAATCAAACTTAAGCCGCGCCTTTCCTACATAAAAAATAGCTTCAATACAATTTACAGGTCGCCATTGGAGCTTCACGCGCAGAAGCTCCCCGGCAGCGGCGCCAAAAATGTCACGGCTAGGGACTTGCTACGCGCCGTGTGCGAGCCACAAAGGCTCCTAGCACACAGTCATACAACAGACAAGCTCACAAGGAAGAATGGTGTGTCACTCACCTTCCTGCGTAGTTGCGAATGAAGGATTCCCGCACCGTGAAGAAGAGGGAGACGCCACTACGCCGCGCTCAACCACCTCGCCGCCGTCGTGCCGCCGCAACGATCGATCACACACACACTCTCACACTCTCTCTCACACGTACACACACACACACACAAGGAGATGGTGAAGGAGAAGGTGGAGATGGAGCAAGAGCGGCTTCTATTGCACAATGAGAGAATGAGTAAAAATTAGGTTTAGTGGCTTTTATATGAGCTCACCCCATTCACACTTGGGAGCCCATACTTAGCCAACTAACTCCTTGAATATTCCAGTTAGAGTGCACCTGTCATCGGCGATCACCCTTACCCTGTTCCTATTGGTCCGACAAGCCCGGTACCTGACTCTAAACAATACAACGTTTATAGATCATAGGGTGTCCGTGTGCCGTGAGGGTTAACACACTCCGTCCCATTTCCTCTTAGAAAAGAAAAACATCACCTTCACTCTCTCCCTCTCACAATATTTGCCCCCCTCTCCCCCCCCCCCCCCCCCCCCCCCCCCCCAAACCAACCGTTTCCTTCTTTCCCTCTCTCTCTCACACACACACACAAACACACACATTTTATTTTGTACCCGGACATTGTATTAGATCCACCTATATTGTATAATTTTGGTCTCATGGGTCATTTTGGTCTTTTGAAGACATTTAATATAACATTTTTATTCCATCTCATTTCATTTCTCTTTGGGATTGAAGTGGCACTGTGACGGGAAGCACAGAGGGTCCCAATCCCACCTCCCTTCTCTCCCCCTCCTGCTACGCTCTCTCTTTCTCTCCCTTGCTCTCCCTCTTTTACAAAAAAGGACAGGCACTAGCGATACTGCTAGTACTTTAACAAAAAAAAATCAATGGATCTCCCCCCCCCCCTCTCTCTGTTTGTGGGACGAGAGGGAAGGAAAGGGCATGGTGGCAAAGGTAGAGAGAGAGAGAGAGAGAGAGAGAGAGAGAGAGAGAGAGAGAGAGAGAGAGATGAGGGGTGGAGCTCACTCTGGGATGGGAGGGAAGGGAAGAGTGAGTGAGGGAGAGAGAGAGAGAGAGAGAGAGAGAGAGAGAGAGAGGGGGGGGGGGGGGGGGGGGGAAGAGGGCGTGCATAGAGAGAGAGATCAATAGGGTGTGTGTGTGTGTGTGTGCGTGCAGGTGTGTGTGTGTGTGAGTGAGTGAGAGAGAGAGAGAGAGAGAGAGAGAGAGAGAGAGAGAGAGAGAGAGAGAGAGAGAGAGGAAAGGGAGGGGCATGCTAGAGAGAAAAGGGGGCAACAAAAATTGTGAGAGGGCGAGACGGGGAGTGTCTTAATTTCTTTTAAAACAAACCAGAGGGAAAGAGAGCTAGTGGAGGGGAGATTTTTTTCTTTGAAAAATCTTATCAAAACTAATAATGGAAGGGCATGGTGGCAAGGGTAAAGAGAGAGAGAGAGAGAGAGAGAGAGAGAGAGAGAGAGAGAGAGAGAGAGAGAGAGAGAGGCGACGGGAGGTGGAGCTCACTCTAGGATGGGAGGGAAGTGAAGGAAGAGAGAGAGAGAGAGAGAGAGAGAGAGAGAGAGAGAGAGAGAGAGAGAGAGAGAGAGAGAGAGAGAGAGAGGTGGCGGGTGGGAGATACACACACACACATGGAGAGAGGGAAGACAATAAGAGAGAGGGGTGGTGGGGGAGAGAGATAGGAGGAAGAGGGGGGGGGAGAGAGAGAGAGAGAGAGAGAGGGATAGGGGTTATAGAGTGACAAGAAAAGAGAGAGGAAGAAGGGAGTAGGAGAAGAGGACTTTGGGGAAGGGATGGCGGTTGCTAGAGGAGGAGATGGAGAAAGGGAGGGCAGTTAGAGGAGTAGATGGAGAGAGGGAGTAGATGGAGGATGTTGAAGGAGGAGGCTAAGGAGAAGGAGGAAGAGAAGAGGAGGAATCACATGGGCGGCAAGAGGGCGGCCCTCCAAAAAAAAAAAAAAAAGCTCGCTTCAAAGCTCGCTCCATTGAGCTCGCTCGAAAACCTAACTCCTCAATCTCTTAGCCCAGAAGTCTCTAGTCCAACCTAGGGCACTATTAGCTAGCAGGAGCTCTTCCTACCTAAGAGACTCTTTAACGTCTATAAGTTCCTGAGGAGGAGAACGTGTTGAGACAAATTGTGCTCCATTGTAGAGATCTTGTCCCTAATCATCATACTTCTACAAGACCTAGTTTCCCTAGACTTTGTCCTATAATTAGTAATAAAGAGTTTTTGGATTTTCTTGACAAAAGTGTCCTAT
This sequence comes from Adiantum capillus-veneris, assembly GCF_014529385.1. Taxonomy (NCBI): domain Eukaryota; kingdom Viridiplantae; phylum Streptophyta; class Polypodiopsida; order Polypodiales; family Pteridaceae; genus Adiantum; species Adiantum capillus-veneris. Next base: position 103,681,675 of record NC_140940.1, on the reverse strand, counting down.
GTTTTGAAGGTGGATGATTCATTTGCAAAGGATTCTTTCAAAATATCCTTAACCTTGGTCTTGCTAGATTCTAATTGAAGTAAAGATTGAGCAAGGTGGAGCCAACCTGCTCTGTGCTTACATTTAGATTGATCTGAACTAGCTATGATAGGCAAATGATTAGACAAAAGGATGGAATTGTCTACTTTACAATTAATGAACCAATGGAGCTACATTAACTCCACAGGCATATATAACCTGCGAAGTCTTGCTACCTTGTAGCACTCATTTGATTGTTTGTTATTCCGGGTGAAGCTTGTAGATTCAGAGATGTCAACCACATTACATTTTTCCATCATGTTCTCCCACTGCACTTTTTCATTTCCAGTCAAAACCTCACCCTAGATTTTGTGTCTATCCTGCTAAGACTCAACATTATTGAAGTCACCATCCAACACAATATGGTTACTCAGGTTACCACGTTTTGTTTAGGTACTGCTTCTGTCACAAATGGAATTGGAAGCATATAAACTGATGACAATGTAATCAAATGGTTCAGAAACCTCTATCCCAACCCAGCTACCTATTTGGGAGTGAAGGGTTTGTTGGACAAAACCTACATAATTAGAATTGATATCAATGGTTGCTCCACCTGTGCCTTATTGATGGCTTGTACAAAACCAAGAAAATTGAGAGCCTAGTATTTTGAGGTTGAATTGCAGGTTAGCACCTGAGCTCTTTAGTTCTTGCAGACAAATAATGATAGCATTTAAGGAAATGTGGTGTATCCATTTTCTAATACTTGTTGGTTTGGAGGGATTAGTTATCCCCCTACAATTATAGCTCAGAAAGGATATCTTTGGGACCTTCATTTCTTGCTATTTTTACGGTTTAAAGAGGACAATAGAAGCTCTATTTGGATGAGGGTCCTTCTCTTTCTTCCTCTTGGGTTTCCCTTTGCCTTGGGTAGGCAAAGATTCCTCTTCAGCTGTTAACATGTTTATATCCTCAGAGGGTCTAGGTGAGTTGGCCAGCTTTAGCTTTTCATTGTTTTCTTCTGCTTCCAGCTCTTTCTCAAATGTTGATTGGATGCCTTCAATCTGAACCATAGGAATTTGAGTGTTATTAATGGAGTCCTCTTCACTATAAGAGGAAGAGTATTGGGAGGCTGCACCCCTAGTCAGGTCATTAGGGCTTGGAGGTGTTTCTCGATCGTCGATAGGAACCTTAAAGTCCTAGTTAGGCTGAGGGCGTGGATGCCGTGCTCTCCTAAATCTTGTGGAGAGGGGGCAACTTGCTCAGGCACATCCTAGTTGGGATTGTGGGTAGGAGAGACATAGTTAAAAGGATGAAATAACTTCTCCAAAAGAGCATGGAAAGCTTGCCCTTTAGGAGGATTGTTTTTTTGGGTTCTTGGGTGGTCTATAGGAGTGCTTCTTTTCAACTTGTTGAAAGAATTTTTCAATCTCTTCTTGAATATCCTTCTCTGATTATTTTGGGGCTAGTTCATGATAGTTTTTACCTCAGATGGCCCTGCTTCGTGCAACGGAAACATGCATTGAAAAGATTCCTATAACTCTTTGAAGATGGAGCCATTTACCTATGTAGTTTGTGATAGGAATCGCATATTTAAGCTCCTTTTTAATGTCCAATTAAATGAGTAATTGGTAGTTCCATTTAGGATTAATGCCTCCTCTGACCTTGTGCCCTAGGACTTTCCCAATCTGAGCTCCCAGTTCCTTCAACCAAGGGTAGAAGTCAACATGTAGGTCAAGAAATTCAATCCATTTGGGAACCTTAGTGGTTTGTTTGCTCTGGGGTTGAAGCCCTCGTATCATTTGAAAATAGACGACACTGTTTTTTCAATAATTCATGGTCCCTATTCTATCACAGGAATAGCTTCATCAGGACTGTCAAAAAAGAACAAATAATAATTATTAGGTAGGTATTGAACATTGTTAGGCTTAGTGTTCCTATTTCCCCTCTATTGATTAATCCATTGCTTCAGAGTTTCTACTGAGGGCCTGATGCCATGACACAAACCAATAACAACCCTTTCCTCAAGTTAAGTATACCAAGTTTGTAGTTCTTTAGCCTCAATGATCAGAGTACCATCAATGCTAGTATTGTGTTCTTCCCAGACCTCCAGAAATGAGATAAGACAGGAGAGAAACATCTAAAAAGCTTAGGGTTTTTGGCAGGCGTCTGGTAAGGATTATCTTTGGCTATTGGGGAGGAGGGTTTGGCTACACCTTGATTGGCTGATTCATCACCATGCATGGAGAGTTCGGGCTGAAACCTAGAGTGTAGACCTTGGCTAGTGCTAAGGGTAGATTCATTATGGATGCCAGTATCAACATTGTTCCAGATTGAGCTTGGAATCAAATGAGGGTGAAAGCCCATACCTGATTCCAAATGAGCAGAAAACCTGAAGAGGGGGTTGAAAATCCTTTCATGGGACCCTCTTGTAGCTTTTTCATAGGAGATTGTAGGGATGGGGTACTAGTTGAAAAGAGTAGGATGAGCGAGACCTTGATGTCCAGGACTGTTGAATTTGATACCGAGGTCTACAGACATACCTCCATGGGGTAAATGACCAAGCAATTGTAAGTGTTTCACGGATGGCTGCATGGAAATTTTTTGAAGGAAAGCCTTTGAAGGAGAGGCTTGTCCTCTCAAAACCGAGCGAGACGACAATTACCTTCTAGGATGGGGCAAGGGCAGAGATGATGCCATTTTTCAAAGCCTCGTGTGGAGGGACATTGGGCCTTCTGCCATGGGGGAATGTTGAGGGCTTGTCGGGACAAGGCTTGGGAAGTGGAGAGGAGAGGAGGAAGCCCTCTGTTAAAGGTGAACAGGGAACAAGGAGCCAACCAGGCCTGGAAATTGAAGGGTGCCCTTGTCCTTCCTACGGAAGGGGAATTCCCTTAGTTGGCCTTCAGAGAGGAAGGGCCATCATACACTTTGCCCGTTATCATGCAAGGCAAAAATGCACCAACCCGTCACTCGATACCCCTTAATTTTCTTGCTCCTATGAAATATTCACTTGCTTTTGGTGTATCTTTTATTGTTCCATACTTAAGAGGAGCTAGCATTAGGTATTCTTTAATTAAATTCGATGGTTAGTATATTGGTATATTATACTTTAGCTCTGTTTGCTCCTCTTCCCCCCAAAAGCATCACCATTAGTTTTCACGTCTCTCTCTCTCTCTCTCTCTCTCTCTCTCTCTCTCTCTCTCACACACACACACACACACACACACACACACACACACACACACACACACACACACACACACACACACACATCTTGAGAGCACTCACTTTAGCCAACATTTGCCACAAGAAGAGTATGCAAGAGTGTGCAAGTTTGAGGGACATTTGTGAGGTGAGGCCCTCTGAGAAAAGGAAGAGGAGGGAGGCAATTCAACGAGGTAAGGCCCTCTAAGAGGAAGAAAGAGGAAGGTGTCTTGGTCAATGCCTATTGCAACAAAGGCATGGATGACATGATCCAGGATTTTGTGCAAGGGTAGAGGGGCCAAGATGTGGTTCGAGATTCTCTTGGCATATAGTGGCCCTTCAACGGGCATGCTCCTACTTACATGCTATAACTGCAAGTAGGAGAGAGGGCTGTGGGTGGCGCAAACAGAGAAAGAAGTGTACATAGAAAGTGTTCATCTCTCATGTGAAGCCATGAAGAGGCCAGAAATGCGTAGAGAGAGAGAGAGAGAGAGAGAGAGAGAGAGAGAGAGAGAGGTCGTGACTTGTTTCCTTGAGCCTAATGCTATCTCCTTAGTTCCTTTAAAAGATTCATGCCCAAACTCAACCGTAGTCACACATGTGCTAGAGGCTAGGACATTAGCGGAGGAGCTTAGAGGTCGCTAGATTCTAGAATCATCATGCACGTTGCACACATCACAAGTGTGGTTGCATCAGACTTTGCATTGCAAAGCATCTACATCCGTATAAAAAGCATAACTAGTGAGCTCCCACTCTCGAATCTTGTCACATTTTGATTTTTTGAAGGTCTTCATTAAAAATAACATATTAAAAGTGTTATCTCTTCTTTGATTTAGGTGGTGGGATTCAAATCTTAATAAATTTGAACTTATATTTTACTACCTTAGAGCTTAGGCTTTTTTTTTTCTAATATATAAGCAATGCTCAATAGGAGCTATTTATATTAAAGAAGAAAAACACTACAAGTGTTCTGGCTTTTATATGGACCCCCAACCCACCATTACAGACCATGAAAACCCCATGTGCATCACATGCCACAAGGAGCATAAACACCATAAAGACTAGGATCTTACAAACAATATATTTGGACACAGATCTTGAGTAGTGGATGCCACCACATTGAGGTCCTTGCCACCCCACCCCAACATGTCCAATGGATAGGAAGACAAAACGACACATGGTAGCAAATTATAATCTACGGAGAAACTTGCTATCACCACAAAGCTCAAACTAAAACGAGTCAATCCTGCATGCAGCACATCCGAGTTACACCTTAGAACTTAGGCTCATGTTTTAACTAAGAAACCTTCTACTTTGAATTTTTTTGGGCTATTTTATAGAATTTATCTTTGAAGGGCATTTTCAAAACTTGGCCTTCCTAGTGAAGGCTTATTTTCAAGGGACCCGTCTATTGGGAAGGGGCCTCTAAACATCATGCTCTTCACCGGGAAGGCCTATCACAAAAGTGCCATGCATGTGCAGGGCTAGACCCCTAAGGAAGGGTGGGAAGGGTTGCAATTTCCAGCACTGGAGCCAACATGTAGAACATAGCAAGCTAGGTTTTTCTCTCTCGCTTCACCCCCCTACCTACATCGAAAAACGCTTATGTTGACCTTCTTATATGTTTACAAAAAGATTGTCATGACTCATGCTGACATACCTGGTGGCTTCCCAATTTTATTCAATAATTACCCAGATTCCTCTGATTCCCAACCTCTTCTCTTGGAAGATTCCCAACCAAAAAGGCATCATGATGTGTACAACACAACCCTTGTAGCTGGGGAAATAGTCCTAAGTGCTAACCATAAGATCAGACTGCCGTCGCTGATGGGACTCTCACAATTTCAATATCAAAAAATTAAACCCATGTTTCTTCTCCTCTACTCTGCAGACATGCCGTCGTTTGCGCCTGCTCTTTTTCACCCATGTACACTGCTCAGCATCGCGGAACTTGCCTCCCATGTTTGTCACACTCACCACATACGCAAGCCACGTCCGATGTTTGCAACCTTGGCTCATCACGTTGCCCCATCCCTCTCTTTTAGTTTTGCAAGCCTCTTAAGAGATTCTTGATTTTTTAGAAATCGTAAGCACATACTCATGCAATTTATTTTTTTGAATTTTTTTAAGAGATAAGGATCCGGTGCTCTTAAGAAATATCATCCTTCACACAATGGAAAATTACACCATAAGCCCAACCAAGCATAATTACGTGAAAATTTAGAGGCGAGTTTCAAAATGTATAGGCGGGATTTCAAAACGTATAGGTTAGAATATGGGGGATCCTTTCTTAGGCGGATCATTTCTCGTTTAATGATAACGATAAGATACCGAAACACAAGAGGCATGGGTCGCATGGCCCCATGGATGAGAAAACAGGACGAGGGAAAAGCTGAAAAGTGGGTTGGGGGGGGGGGGGGGGGGGGGGATTTTAAGGGTTTGCGCCACTTGGGCAACGAGGATGCAACGGTGGGCAGGAAGCTAGCGGCAAATGGAACGACGAGGCCCAAAAAATATAAAAAACATGGGGGCCAACACCCGGGCACCTGGACGTCGTGTGTTATAGCTCATTGTTCCAAAACGTGGCCGTACCTGTGTCGAGAAAACCCAGAGCAGTCAAAATCTTGATTGGTGAGCCACCCGAGATGCAAGATAGTGGGTCAGCCTGGCCAGAGTCTCAACCAGCGGAAATTATTTCTTAACTATTTGGTAGAGAAAATAGAGGCCACTCACTGGGCAGTAAAATTTCAAGGCAAATGCACCATAGCTGGTCTTTAGCCATTGGCCACTCATGACAGCTGGAAGCTGTTCACACGCCTCTCCAGATGGCCACCATCTTGCTCTAGAATGTGAAATGGATTATCCATAAGAAGAACAATGAGTGTTGAAACGGCCTCTAGAACTTCATCGTGGAGAACGGAAGGTAAGTTTCTTTGCAATTCTAGGGCCATTTTCTCACCACAAGAGATAGAAAATTTGTCAAAGTGGAGAATTTCCTAAGAAGGTGTTATAAAGCGAGCATCATGCATGGAAGCTTTGTAGCTTGGCTAACTAACTGCTCTTGCTTAAGTGCACCAAGTTGCTCAAAGGCACATATATAGGGGTACATCAGTCCGTCAATCATAACTATTCAGTCGCCCAAAGCTCCTTTGTCACTGATTGATAGCTTTTTGATACCACTCATTGATCGATAGCTTTTTGATACCACTCATTTCTTTTGCCTCTCCAATCCTACATTTTTCTCAAAAGAGTTGGAAGGCATTCCTCAAGCCAATCAAGGAATTTCTCTAGAGAAACAAGGTAACTGGAAGCAAACCATGGCAATGGGGAAAGTGGGATGCCGTGGTCAGGCCTAAGATTCAAGGAGGTTTGGGCATCCTTGACCCTCCCTTACACAGTGAGGCCCTTTGTGAAAAATTATTTGGAACTTTGACTGATTCGGACAAAAGCTGGGCTTGTATGGCCAAGGAAATGGTGAAGAATGTTAATATGAAATCTAGAGGGGGCAACTAGTTGAATCTTGATCTGCAAAATAAACTATTGCCCCCCAAAGGAGTGCAATCAACATTGGGCACTTTCACAAGCAAACTCATCAGCAAATATTGTAAGGCCGCATCCATACTCATCGAGGATGAAGAGACCAGATACTGAAAAATTCTACTATGCGCTAGACTCCCTGATAAAAGCCTCCCTAACTCAACAAAAAAAAGGATAAAATGAGGTTCAAACTAGAGATATTCAGAAGCAGTTACAATTTAGAAGCTCTTGGACACATCGGTGTTGTTGTCAGCCATGGAAAATGCCTGCACTTGACGTGAAAACTGCCTGAAATGAGGAGAAATTGAGTGGGACCAGCACGTGCTATATAGCACAACCCGCAATAGACTGTATGGGACCTGTTATGTAGTATTTGGTGCTGGCAAAAATTCTGCACAAAATGAAAAATTTGCATGTGCAGACCTGGCTATAGTGGAAATAGAGGTCGAACACTCGCCAAAGCTCACTGAAATCGGAGAAAGTGAGCAGGCGTATGCTCGAGCAGCTGGGGATTAAGCCCAAGAGGACGCAACCTGCTCTGAAACCAATTGTTGGAATTAGGGTTGCAAGAAAACACATACAACTTGTAGAAGACGAAGGAAGCTCAAGGCACACTACAAAGAGTGTTTTACTTAGTGTGAAACTGAAAGATAGTTAGCCCTAGAGTGATGCGCGTATATACAAAGCACGGGGGAAAAAACTTCCTAAGGAGGGGAAAAATGCCCCGGCGATCCTAAGTGTGTTCACACACATCACTACCACATGTATATGGTAACAATCTAAGCTCCTTTTTAATGTTCACTTAAATGAGTAATTGGGAGTCCCATTTAGGATTAATGCCTCCTCTAACCTTGTGCCCTAGGACTTTCCCAATATGAGCTCCAAGTTCCTTCAACCAAGGGTAGAAGTCAACATGTAGGTCAAGAAATTCAATCCATTTGGGAACCTTCGTAGGTTTGTTCGCTCTGGGGTTGAAGCCCCTCGTATCATTTGAAAACAAACAACATGGGTTTTTCAATAAATTCATGGTCCCTATTCTATTACATGAATAGCTTCATCACGACTGTAAAAAAAGAACAAATAATAATTATTAGGTAGGTATTGAACTTAGTGTTCTTATTTCCCCTCTATCGATTATGTGAGGTCCCCAACCCCGAGAAGATTGGGGCTACTTGCTAGATGGCATTCCTTTATTCTCCTTTTCCGTTGATGACACCCTACTCCGTTCCCACAACGTAGAGATATGAGCAACAAAAGAGAGAAAGTCCTCTATCCATTGTTTACTTGGTTATATGGGTCATACGCCACAAGCCAGGTCGATAAATCTAGAATTCTAATGAAGTTGTTTCCTAACATAAAGATGAAATCCCATAGACATATTTAGAATCCATAAACAATGCCTTTTTCCCCACGTTTATGAAGCACGGCCGCCATCCATAGACCATAAATATGATATGAGACTTAGTCTAAACTAACTAGTAATCTTGTGAAAAGTACTTGACTAATTGGATCTGTAGCTTTCAAGGGCACGTATATTTAGAACATCTCGACTCTTGGTACAATGAGTCTCTAATTTCACATCTCATAATACGAGGGAGTGGAGAGTTTCTCGACTAATTGAGACCACCCATCATTGACTTGCAACTTGAGCTAGTCCCCACTTTCCACCCCACACTATTTTACATATACAAATAGTGTTTCTTAATTAATTCCAACACAGATTCTTTTATACATCCCTTCAAACAATACCAAAACAATTCAAACAAGGCCTACTGAAGACAACCCTATAATTCAACAAAAATAACTTTTCCAATTTCTCATGAGTTGCCGCTACCCGCAGACTTTCTCTGTCTAACCAACAAAGCCTTTGCAAAGGATTTATTCGCTAACCGCGAATTGCGCTACCTCCCATCTCGCTAACCGCGAGGCATCCTGCTACCCGCGAGGCATCTTGCTAGCCGCCAGGCATCCCGCTACGCACGAGGCATCCCGCTAACCGCGAGACATCTTGCTAACGTCTAGGCATCCCGCTACCCGCAAGGCATCCCGCTAACCGCGAGACATCTTGCTAACCGCCAGGCATCCCGCTACCCGCAAGGCATCCCGCTAACCGCGAGACATCTTGCTAACCGCCAGGCATCCCGCTACCCGCAAGGCATCCCGCTAACCACGAGGAACAAAAGAGAGCTGATAACCTCAGCTTAATCTCCGCTAACCGCGGAATCATCTCGCTACCTGCGAAGAACAAAAGATACTCTTTTAATAATTCTTCACTTTAAATGATTCTTCAACATAATCAACCAACTCTTCATATCAACCAGTATCAACTTATCAAACAATAACAATTTATTAGGCAAATATTATTTAACAACCAGTTCTTTCACTAATCTATAAAAACATATGCTTGTTTCTTGTGATTGAACAATCACGTTTTCGGTCAGTTTAAGGTAAGGTCTAAGTTCGTCTTACCTGTCAACATGAATACTATGCAGAATTATAAATTTGTCTTACTGGATTTGGAGCGCGTGCGGCTAACTCTTGTGCTGGAGGTTGGACGGCTTCGACTTCTTCTTGGGTTGATGCTTCTGCATGAGATACGTTCGAAGTAGACACCTTTATTCCCACCTTCCTTGGTGGTGCAACGGCATGGACGTCCTTAGAACTTCGCGTTACACTCTTCGGAGCCATAGCTTCGGAATAGAGAAAAGAAAAGCGCGTTGTTGGAGGGAGAGAGAGAGAGAGAGAGAGAGAGAGAGAGAGAGAGAGAGAGAGAGAGAGAGAGAGTTCACAAACCGGGAGACGACACGTCGACGATCGGAGATGGAGATGGCTTGAAGGTGAGAGGTTGAGGGAGAGAGGCTTTCTCCGGTGCATCGTTGCACGAGAGCTTCCGCTTCTGTAGATGTGTGTGTCTAAAGTGAGAGGAGAAGGGTCCTTTATATAGGCCCTAGGGGGGTGCTAAGAATATTGAGAGGGTTTCAAGAATAGGAGAAGGAAAAGCTCATGCGTCATCGCGGCTCTTTTTATAAAAAATAATATTAGAAAAAATTGTGACGTTCGCGAATCTTATGCGCGATTTTAAAAAGCTCTATACTTACAAGTTCCCATTCTATCTTTAGAGAGAGAAAGAAAGAAGTATCCTAATTTTGACTCACCTCTTTTTCTTTTCCTAAAAATACTATATCTAAGCTTTTTCTTCACACATAGATTAGGTTCCCACATAAACCTATTGTTCCACATAAAGAAAGATCATAAATAAATAGATTCTGAACCTAATTTTCAATCCGATTGCTCTGATAAACTCATGATGACTCACAAAATTGAGAATCTCAATTACTTTGCAAAATAACTGAAATGACTTATATGGATAAATTTTGGGTACATTACAATCTCCCCAACTTAGGGATTCGAGATGTACTCATCTCGAGGAAAAGTGAGGATACTTCTACTCTAATTATGTCTAAAAGGGTAATGTCCTTAGTCTGCTTCACTTGCTAATGTTGCTCCATTAGTCAGTCGTGGACAAGAGTTCCGATAATGTCCCAACTCTCCACATTCAAAGCATCAAACATTCAAGTGTCGAGAATCTTGCATGTTAGTGGCATAAACCCTTTGTGGTTGTCTATCATTGAAATTTTTATTATGTTCAATTCTTCTTGTTCCTTCATCAAAGGTAAAGGATCTTGTACAGTGGTAGGTTTCAAGGCTTCCAATCGCGAGCTAATTGGTTCTCTTAAACCTTGACAAAAGTGAGCTACCTGCTACTCTATGGTCATTGACGGTGCATAACGTCTAAGCCTTACAAACCTAGATAGCATTGTTCTGAGGGTTTTCCATTATAAGAGTGGTTTGAGGATTCTCCCGAGTTTATATCAATGTTTATAATAACTCAAATCAATAGGGTATTTTTTTTCAAACTTGGACTTATTGAGTTCACTTACAGCTCAATCGTATGACTTACCAATCATTACTTATCCGATACATTAAAACTCAATCACATAACTTAGCCAATCTTGACTTAACCAGTCTATCAAAACTCAATCATATGACTTAACCAGTCATGATTGTCCCAATCACATGACTTAACAAGTCATGGCTCATTCAATCCACCAAACAAACTCACTTTCATGACTTAACCAGTCAAACAATTTTCGTGTGAAAAACAATTTAATCTTCTATTCCTAAAGTCATCAAAATGTCATATAGGGGTCTACAAAAGTTCTCACCATGAGAAAGCGTAATAGAGGTGTCAACCATAACTATGGTACACATCAATCCGCATACTGTAACATCTCTATGAATCGGATAATGGGTATAGAAAACCATACACACGAGAAAGCTCGAAGTAGTCAATTAAATCTTTTTAGCCTAAGCTCTCATACCAATTGTGAGGTCCCCAACCCCAAGAAGATTGGGGCGACTTGATAGATGATCTTCCTTTATTCTCCTTTTCCATTGATGATACCCTACTCCATTTCCACAAAGTAGAGATACCAGCAACAGAAAAGAGGAAGTCCTCTATCCATTGTTTACATGGTTATAAGAGTCATATGCCACAAGCCACGTCGATAAATCTAGGATTCTAATGAAGTTGTTTCCTAACATAAAGATGAAATCCCATTGACATATTTAGAATCCATAAACAACACTTTTTTCCCCACGTTTAAGAGGCACGTCTGTGGGAATTAGGGTTGCAGAGAAACACACATAGCTTGGAGAAGGGGAAGGAAGCTCAAGGCACACAGTAGAGAGTGTGTTGCTTAGTATGCAATGGAAAGATAGATAGCCCTAGAATGATGGGCGTATATACAATGCTTGGGGAAAAAAACCTCTTAAAGAGGGAAAAAATGCCCCGACGGTCCTAGTGTGTTCACACACATCACTACCACATGTATATGGTAACAAATCCCCCTTGGAGTGATGCGGTGAACGAGAGCTGGCACATGAGTAAAGGGAAGTGCCATGCCCTGAGGACATAATCAGTCCACAAAGGGGAATAAGCCCAAAGATTTGCTGAAAGCTTCAAGCTTCTCATGAGACAATGCCTTTGTGAAAAGATCTGCAAGGTTGTCCTGTGTTGGCACATAAACCAAGCTCATCTCTCCTGCTCAAAGCCTCTCCCTGACATAGTGGTAATGCACCTCAATGTGCTTTGTGCGAGCATGAAAAACTAGGTTCCTCGCAACTGCCAATGCGCTCTGACTGTCAGTGTAGATAGTGTTGGCAGTGTCTTGTCCAACACCCAAATCAGCCATAAGGCGTCTGAGCCATACACACTCAACCGTAGCTGTGAAGACTGCCCTGTACTCAACCTCACAACTCGAAGTGGCCACAGTAGGTTGCTTCTTGCTCAACCATGATATACATGAACTGCCAAGCATGAAACAGAAACCACTTGTGGACACTTGCGTGTCAAAACAACCAGCCCAATCTGAGTCCAAAAAAGCATGTAAGTCTGGCGGCAATGATCCCCCTTGAGATAAAACAAGCCAAGATGTAAAGTGTGACTAAGGTAGCGGAAAATCCTCTTGACAGCCTGCCAATGCTTAGACCCTGGGCTATGCATAAATCTACGGACCTGTGAGACTGCAAACTGAATATCTGGCCTGGTGTTGCATACATAAATGAGGCAGCCAACAGCAGTTTGGTAAAGAGTGACATCAGCAGGATCGCCAACATCATGTAGACTCAACTTCAAACCTGTTTCCATGGGAGTGGCAATAGGTTTTCAATCCTCAAGTCCAAACTTACATAGCAATGTCTCTATGTAACTTTTCTGACACAAGGCAATACCACCATCACACTGCTTAAACTGTATACCCAAGAAATGATGCAACAGCCCCAAATCTTTCATCTTGAAAGTAGCATTCAAATCAGCCTTAAAATTCAGCAATATGTCTCTCATTTGGTCCAATGATCAACAAATCATCGACATGAAGAACCACAATGAGAAGTATTCCACCCCACACTCACACTTTTGATCTTGTTTTCTAATTACTACCACACTATTTTACATATACAAACAGTGTTCCTTAATTAATTCCAACACAGATTCTTTTATACAGCCCTTCAAACAATACCAAAACAATTCAAACAAGGCCTAATGAAGACAACCCTATAATTCAACAAAAATAACTTTTCCAATTTCTCATGAGTTTGGGCTCAAATCTAGAGTGTAGACCTTGGCTAGTGCTAGGGGTAGCTTCATTATGGGTGCCAGTATCAGCATTGTTCCAGATTGAGCTTGGAATAAAATGAGGGTGAAAGCCCATACCTAATTCCAAATGAGCAGAAAGCCTGAAGAGGGGGTTGAAAATCCCTTCATGGGGCCCTCTTGTGGCTTTTGCATAGGAGATTGCAGGGATGGGTTACTGGTTGAAAAGAGTAGGATGAGAGAGACCTTGATGTCCGGGACTGCTGAATTTGATACCGAGGTCTGCAGACATACCTCCATGGGGTAAATGACTAGACAATTGTAAGTGCTGCAGGGATGGTTGCATGGCGAATTTTTGGAGGAAAGCCTTTGAAGGAGAGACTTATCCTCGCAAAACCGAGCGAGACGACAATACCTTTTGGGATGGGGCAATGACAGAGATGATGCGATTTTTCAAAGCCTCCTGTGGAGGGACATTGGGGCTTCTGCTTTGAGGGCTTGTCGAGACAAGGCTTGGGAAGTGGAGAGGAGAGGAGGAAGCCCTTTGTTAAAGGTGAGCAAGGAACAAGGAGCCAACATGTAGAACAGATGTAGCGCATACATGAGACGATGGAAGATGCGTTCCTTGGCACTAGGAATGCAGCTCACTGATCGCCTGGTTGCGCACATGAGACGTTGGAAGCTACGGTCTTTGCTGCTAATTTCATATTGGCAAAGTGCGTGCAGGTCTTTAGCTGATGCAGTGAGCTCCACATCAGCCGCTGCAGCTTTTTGCAGTCTTTGTACGTAGTGCAGTTATCTTCTCGCCACCTAAACGTCGCTACGTTCGTGGGAACGTGGTGAGGGGGGGTGTTCATGGCATTGAGACTGATAGAGGAGCCGTTTGGTTCATACAGGGGCGTGGCGGGCCTCGCTTACGTGGCAGCCCCTTTTTCATCGGACGACTGACTGAACATCTCCATGTACGCAGCACAAGAGCAAACTAGGGTTTTCTCTCTCGCTTCACCCCCTACCTACATTCAAAAACTCTTATGTTGACCTTCTTATATGTTTACAAAAAGATTGTCATGACTCATGCAATTTATTAATTTGAACTTTTTTAAGAGATAAGGATCCGTTGCTCTTAAGAAATATCATCAAGCAAGCCCAACCAAGCATGATTAGGTGAAAATTTAGAGGCGAGTTTCAAAATGTATGGGCAGGGATTTGATTTCAAAACGTATAGGTTGGAATATGCGGGATCCTTTCTTAGGCGGATTATTTCTCGTTTAATGATAACGATAAGATACCAAAACACAAGAGGCATGGGCCGCACGGCCCCATGTATGAGAAAAGAGGACGAGGTAAAAGCTCAAAAGTTGGTTGGGGGGGGGGGGGGGGGGGGGGGAGGGGGTTTGGGATATTTAACGGTTTGCACCACTTGGGCAACGAGGATGCAATGGTGTGGACGGTAAGAAGCTAGCGGCAAATGGAACGACAAAACCGTCATTTGGGACGGGGCCCAAGAAATATAAAAAACATGGGGGCCAACGCTGCCTGGGCGCCCGGACGTCGTGTGCTATAGCTCGTTGTTCCAAAACGTGGTCGTACCTGTTAGGGATTCAAGCCCAGTAATGTATTAGCTCGTGGGTACAAGCTAGTGGGTACAAACCCTTATAGCATGCAGGTTAGTCCAGTTGCAAGTCAAGTCCGCATGCAGTTTGCAAGGTCTAAAGTTATTTATATTGTAAAGGCTTCTATAATCAAAGTAGCTTGTTTTTTTTTTTAGCAAGCTGTACCGAGTCTCTCTCTCTCTCTCTCTCTCTCTCTCTCTCTCTCTCTCTCGCTGTCTTTCTCGCTCTCTGTTGTAGCACGCCTGCACCACCATGCCTCCATAGCAACACTGGTATCAGAGCTTTGGCTCAACCTCGGCGCTCGACAAGCAATGCGGGTACAACCGCTTAACGGAAGGAGTGAGCAACATGTCGACCTGCATCAAAGCAAGAGAATCCGGCATAAACAGTTTCGCCTTGGCCCTATGGTGAACTTTCGACATATGAGCAAGTCCTGTTTTGGTGGTCTTAGCCTGCTTGCAAAGCAAATCCGTCATCTCAGCGTCGTTTGCAACAAAAGGAACTCGCTATTTGTATTTCTTTGCATTAAAATTCACACAGAAGGCTTATTTTTTGAGCCTGTCCGCCCATTTTTTTCTTGGCCACCCCCTATGAAAGAGGTGATTCTCACCTTCAAAGCCAACTTTATGGAACATTAAGGCATTGGACCACCATCTTGGGGGCAGGAGGCACAAAGCTATTGTTGAAGGAAATTGTGCCATTGCTGAAAGAAAACTAGCCAAGTCAAGTAAGACGTCGGTTGATGGAAAACCTAACCCTATTTTGATTTTTCAAGCAAACGGGCATTCCCACCCTCGCAAAATCTTTCTGCTACAAGTCAAATCTGACCGAACTCTTCACCTTTTATTTTAAAGACCTCAACATGGCGTCGAAAGTTGACAAATATAACGGGACCGGTTTCCACACTTGGCAGATCAAAGTTAAAGGCTCTTTGATGTGGAAAAACCTATGGAACATGTTCAAGCCTCTCGCAGCGGACAAATCTGGCACATCCGCTACAGTTACAAGGGCATTATCTGTCGAGCAACAGAAGAAAGACAAACAAGCTTTTGGTATCTTCAAGTGCTGCCTGGATAGAGTTAGAGAAGCTTTTCGGTGCCAAAGCTAAGTATTCAAAATGAGTTTAAAAATGGAATTATATTCTATTCGCATGCGTGAAGATGAAAATATTGCAGCTTTAGCTAATAGACTGAAGAGCATCAAAACAAAACTAGTTTATGTTAAAGCCCCTGTGCCAGATGAAGACCTTATAGCCATTTTTCTGAATAGTCTCCTTGCATAATTTTGTCAAATTGTCACTATTTTGAAGGAGAAGGATCCTCTGCCTTCTTTGGATGGTATTGTTAACTCATTGCAGGAAGAAGAGAATTGAGTACCATGAATCATCTCTTTCATACCAACTGCCAATTCCACAAGGACTACTACCAACACTAGACCTTGTGCTATATGTGGACGCAGCAATCATCAAACCAAGGATTGTTTCAACAAAAATCCTTGCACCCATTGTGGAAAGACTAATCATCCGTTGGACAAATGCTTTAAGAAGAACAAACGACAAATCAATATGGTTGAAGGTGATGAAGACGATGCAACACCAATGCTTTTCGTAGAAAGTGATGTCCTATACTTTGTTTTGAGTCCGTCTTTATGTTTTCGTTATGTCAGTTATTTTTCAATAATTGTATGGGTTATAGACATTGCCATAAAATACAATGGTAAGACCACCCTTTGTTGTTTGGTCGAGTTCTGGTATGTCTCACACTGATAGTTGTTTGAGGGAAGTACACACACACACCTATGTTATTGTCAAGGGGGGCTCTTCAACTCGTGGTTTCAGGTGAATGAACTCTGCCATGGTCTGTCTGTCTCGAGTCCATTGTCAATGGTTTGGGCTTGAGGGGGGGGTTGTCGGGTATTCAAGCCCAATAATGTATTAGCTCGTGAGTACAAGCTAGTGGGTACAAACCCTTATAGCATGCATGTTAGTCCAGTTGCAAGTCAAGTCTGCATGCAATTTGCAAGGTACAAAGTTATGTATATTGTAAAGGCGTCTATAATCAAAGTAGCGTGTTTTTTTAGCAAGGTGTACCTACTCTCTCTCTCTCTCTCTCTCTCTCTCTCTCTCTCTCTCTCTCTCTCTCTCTCTCTCTCTCTCTCTCTCTCTCTCTCTCTCTCTCTCTCTCTCTCTCTCTCTCTCTTTCTTTCTCGCTCTCTGTTGTAGCATGCCTGCACCACCATGCCTCCATAGCAAAAACACCTAACAGTACGTGTGTCGAGAAAACCCAGAGTCATCAAAATCTTGATTGGTGAGCCACCCCAGATGCAAGATAGTGGGTGAGCGTGGCCAGAGTCTGAGCCAACGGTCATTATTTCTTAACTATTTGGGAGAAATTAAACCATCATTAACCACCGGTGAGAAAATAGAGGCCACTCATTGGGCAGTAAAATTTCAAGGCAAGTGCACCATAGCTGGCCTTTAGCCATTGGCCACTCATGACAGCTGCAAGCTGTTCACACGCCTCTCCAGATGGCCACCATCTTGCTCTCGAATGTGAAATGGATTATCCATAAGAAGAACAATGAATGTTGAAACGGCCTGGAGAACTTCATCCTGGAGAATGGAAGGTAAGTTTCTTTGCAATTCTAGGGCCATTTTCTCACCACAAGAGATAGAAAATTTATCAAAGTGGAGAATTGCCTAAGAAGGTGTTATAAAGCGAGCATCATCCATGTAAGCTTTGTAGCTTGGCTAACTAACTGCTCTTGCTTAAGTGCACCAAGTTGCTCAAAGGCACATATATAGGGGTACATCAGTCCGTCAATCATAACTATTCAGTCGTCCGAAGCTCCTTTGTCACAAAATCCATGGATTAAAGTTGTCTTTGGTAGCCTTTTGATAGCTATGTAAAATTGCTTCATGTATAAAAATATTAAAGGGAGTCCAATTTAACAATTTCCATAAAGACTGTGCTCCACAAAACTTGGAAGTGGATTATGCTTCTCATCGATCCAGGTAGAGAAGCATGCCATCCCATACCAGACTGTACAATGGATAGTGAATGGTATGTAATTGTTTTTCTTAATTTACCTACAACCTCACCAGTTGGTGGGGGTATGTGAAAAATAAACCTTGGGAGTGGACCCTTTTCTGTTTGAGCCTGTCACGCAACCAATCAAAAGCTTGTTTGAAACTTGTCCCCTCCCCCATAGGTATTCTTGAAAATGTTACCGGGCAAGGCTTATCATTGATAGATAGCTTTTTGATACCACTCGTTTCTTTTGCCTCTCCAATCCTACATTTTTCTCAAAAGAGTTGGAAGGCATTCCTCAAGCCAATCAAGGAATTTCTCTGGAGAAACAAGGTAACTGGAGGCAGACCATGGCAATGGGGAAAGTGGGATGTCGTGGTTAGGCCTAAGATTTAAGGAGATTTGGGCATCCTTGACCCTCCCTTACACAGTGAGGCCCTTTGTGAAAAATTATTTAGAACTTTGACTGATTCGGACGAGAGTTGGGCTTGTATGGCCAAGGAAATGGTGAAGAAAGCTAACATGAAATCTAGAGGGGGCAACTAGTTGAATTTTGATCTGCAAAATAAACTATTGCCCCCAAAGGAGTGCAGTCAGCATTGAGCATTTTCACAAGCAAAGTCATCAACAAATATTGCAAGGCCACATCCATACTCATCGGGGACGAAGAGACCAGATACTGAAAAAAAATTTCTCTGCACTAGAGTCCCTGATAAAAGCCTCCCTAACTCAAAAAAAGGATAAAATGATTGTAATGCATGGGTGACTAGACCCTGGAATCCACCTCCCAACCTCCCACTATATAGGCAAGCTCCTAGCCTTTTGCCCTAGCCGGATTCCCTTGTCCACCCTGCCTAGTCTGGCCCCTGGCCCAGTCCATGACTCTCTAGCCTTGCCCTATGACTACGGTATTCCATACTATTTTGTTATGACCATTGGCCAAGCCAACGGTATACTCATGATCGCTCTCAGTCTCAACCAATTTCAACTTCTTAACTAATGAATAGCTTAAGAAGTTGTGGCTAGCTCCATCAATGATAAAAACTGTTTCTCTACGGCACCAATGGTGCCATACATGTGCACCATATGATGAGGACCTTCACTAGGTTGCCACATTGCTGGTGTCACCAAAGAAGCATGACGCTCATTGCAATGGCACATAGTCACCTCTCTGAACTGCTTGTAACTTAGAGGAAGCCTCTACACTATGTGTAATTGCCTAGAGGATTTACCTTCTCTCTTCATCTCACTACCTTGAATTCATGGACTCCCAAAGCGTACATTGAGCGACCCACATGCTAATTTCACTTCCAACTTCTGGACTTCATTGTTTACAGCCATTGGTACACAGTTGGACTATAGCACCACTTATCATCCTCAGACGGATCATGGTTAGACCAAACGCGTGAATCAAGTCATTGAAGACATCCTAGGAGCGTATTGCGGAAGGAAACCTAACAAGTGGATCCAATATTTACCTCTAGTGGAGTTTGCACAACAAATGATGCTGGCCTTCTAGCAATTCATGGAGGAAAAACAAAGATAGTTTATGCTGAAGAAGTAAAGTCTTGCCAGAGACGACAAGAACGCAAGAGGTGGGAGTGTTGAAGAAAAGGAACAATCCATGAAAAATCCAAGTGGTCGACAAAAACCATTTATTCCTTTATTCATTTTTTGCCTAAAGTCGGTAATGTAATTCATAACTGGGTGAAAGCCGATCTTATTTGGGATAGAATTGTACTTAATGAGAAACCAGATGGCTTAGTCCACCACATTTTTGTAATGATTATCACCTTTATGCCAATACCTAATTTTAAAATCCCTAGGTATAGAAGCCAAAAGGTTTTACTCATTAAGGATCTAGTAATTATTTAGCATACGTAGTGAAGAGTACGACCAACATTTGTGTGTTCAGGGTGCTTTGTACGGGTAATCCATTGCAATAGAACTTCTTGCGTTGCTTCCACATACTCTTGGCATTGTGTACATAGTCTTGTTGTGGTGTTCGAGTATGTGTGTGCGACGCAATGAGTGGTTATACGCATAGGTACTCATAGATTTCAATTTCGGACACTTCCAAAATCTGACTCTGTCTTCATACACGTTCTCTGTAGATGGTTCTAGAGTGAGGGTTTTGAGTGTAGAGGCTTTGGGACATGTGTGAGGGGATGGTGTTCCTTAAGTTTCATATGATTCTGGTATGACTTAGTGAGTTCCCTTCCATTTGTGTGCATGTGGGTTGGTGGTGTAGTTGAGAGCAGTGAGACTCTAGATTGTGTTTTAGTTAGCCTTCCATAGTGTTGTATGCGTGGGATGGTCTAAGCCTGACAAGCTAAAGAGATTGCCTTTGTGCGCCTATAGTGTCATCTGTGTCCTCAATTGACATTATTTTGATCTAGGTTTTTTTGTATGCGCTTTATGGGTGGGATGATTCTCTCCCGCAACATTGGTGCTGCTACCGAGGACACAAGGACTTAGGTAGGTATTCCTACTAACACTTGTGTGATGGTTTCTTGCTTTACTTTCGGGTAAAGAAATCATTTTTCTTAAGTGGATCTGGAAGAGGTTATTCTGAGATCAAGTGGATAGCCAAGAAGCGTGTGTCTTACCGAGGGTCTGCAACTAGGTAGATTTAGTTAGGATTTGTAGTATTAGTGGTATATCAGAGTACTTGTTAGTGGTCCAGTGGTTTTTGAGGTGATAAAAGAATTTGCTAGTCCGTGTGTGGCATTGAAGTATTTTTCTACTCATAGATGCAAAACCCCATACAATGTGTAGGAGTTTGAAAACCACTTGGAGATGTGAGCTGCTGGATATTGGCTATGAGACCTTTTGTACATAAACCCTTCCTTTTGTATATGAGTGATAACATATATGTTGTAAATTTATTCTATTTTGTAAATTATTGCAATTTGAATATAAGACTCTCTCTCTCTCTCTCTCTCTCTCTCTCTAGTAGACTTACGAGTACTTGCAATGGAGAATGGCACACTAAGGGTACTTGTGGTTGAGAATGAGAATCTCAAGAGGACACTTGAGATGCAAACAACACGTTTGATGCAACTTGAAGAGGAAGTCAAGGAATGTAGCACATGAGCAAAGTAGAGCATGACCATGTATTAAAAGAGGATAAATTTGACTTGAATGAGCCGGGATCTATGCGACATGAAAAATGTATGCACAAACAAGTCTTGGGTTGGTGTATGTGCTTTGAAGTAGCGCATGAGAAAAGTAGAGCATGACCATGTATTAAAAGAGGATAAATTTGACACCATGAGCCGGGATCTATGCGACATGAAAAATGTATGCACAAACAAGTCTTAGGCTGATGTATGTGGTAACAATGTGGTTCCTAATTCCTCACTCATGCAAGCTATGGTTTCAAACAAAGAATGTTGAGAATGTGGATATGGAGGAATTGAAGGAATAGGAGCAACGTTCCAAGAACATTGCTATTCATGGAATTCTTGAAGAGAAGTTAGAGACACCTCCTTCGCTTGCCATTGTTATCAAAGATTTCTTCAAAACCCACTTTGGCATGTCCGAAGTTATGGTCTATGGAGCACATAGAGTAGGGAAGCAAGGAGATTCTCGCTCGGGAGAACGGCCAATTGTATGCACCATGCCGGATGAGACCAAACAAAAGATTATCCTTGATAATAGTTGGATCTATTTGAGGGATACAAAAGTTTTTGTATGTGAAGATCGCACTTTTAAGAAACAAAATATGCGTCACAAGGCATATGATGAAAAGAATAAGAAAAACAAGGAGATCTCTCACGAAGAAAATGTGCCCAAGGAGGAGGCAAGTCCCTTGAGCAAA
Source organism: Adiantum capillus-veneris (assembly GCF_014529385.1). Classification (NCBI taxonomy): domain Eukaryota; kingdom Viridiplantae; phylum Streptophyta; class Polypodiopsida; order Polypodiales; family Pteridaceae; genus Adiantum; species Adiantum capillus-veneris. Next base: position 103,660,300 of record NC_140940.1, on the reverse strand, counting down.
TAGGGATATGTGACCTATGAGACCGAGTTACAATTGAAAATATGTTTTTGGAATTGTAATGGATACCCATGGAATGCAGGAGTTGGCATTGATGAACTAGCAAGCAAAGCCGATGTTGTACTTCTTGTTGAAACTTGGGAGCATGATACACAAAGGATTAACGGCTTGGAGGATTACAATGTACATTCATTGATGTGGTCAAATAATCTCAAGCAACAAAGAGGGCAAGGAGGGGTAGCATGTATGGTTAAGAAAGGATTGGAAGATTTTGTATCAATTGTAAAAGATGACAAGTACAAACATTATGTATGGCTGAAAATTATGACACCAAAAAGAGCACCCATTTTTGTAGCCGGTTGTTACATTCCTCACCGTGATTCCTTCTTTTATGCTTGCATGGATAGAGATCATCCATTTTTTGATTTAGAATAGGACATTGCTTATTTCAAAGGCAAAGGTGATGTTATTGTATTTGGGGATATGAATGCTCACACAAAAACATTGCAACATGATACTCAACAATTTGATATGTCATACATTTCAAGGGAGTTGGAGGAAGTTCACTTGTATGATCGTACTTCAATGGATGAGAAAGAGCCGGATTGTAAAGAATGAGGATGCAAGAGAGCTACACAAGACAAGCACAAAGCACACAGAGATGGAAAGCTTCTTCTTCTTCTTCACAGAAAAGAGAGTACAAAATGACTAAGTGCTAAAGCTGAAAAGTAGCACATATGTACATGCGGTCACTAAGTGTGAACTCGCTAGAAGCGTACTAGGCTGGCACTATAAGTGTAGTCCAGCTGTAGAATCACTGGCAGAGATCCTCCGTGTTGGTCACCTAACGCGCCAGTGAGTAAATGTCGTAAGCGGCCAAGACCCGTAGTGGATGCTAGCTCAAGGTGTAGAGCTCGACATCTCAACACTCCCCCTCGAGCTCTGCATGTCGCAGAGTCCAAGCATAGTCCAAAAATGTCGAAGCTTCTCAGCTCCGAGGGCCTTGGTAAAGATATCCGCTATCTGCTCCGCTGTGCTGACGTAGACCAAGTCGATGTCGCCCGCAAACACTCGCTCTCGAACGTAGTGGTAATGGACCTCTATGTGTTTGGTCCTAGCATGGAACACTGGGTTCCTAGCCAATTGCATGTTGTTGAGGTTGTCACAATGGATGAAAATATGATGGTCCACCTGCACTCCCAAGTCCTCAAGTAATGTGCGTAGCCAAGCTACCTCACACACCGCAACTGTTGCACCTCTGTACTCGGCCTCTGTGCTCGATAAAGCAACCGTAGGCTGCTTTTTGCTGCTCCAAGTAACAGTAGCACTCCCAAAAGAGAACATGAAGCCACTCGTAGATCTCCTATCAACAATGCTACCTGCCCAATCTGCATCTGTATACCCATACAATGCTAATGGTGCATCTGCTGCATAGAACAATGCGTAGTCAAGAGTACCTTGCACATACCTAAGTGTGCGTCGTACTCCATCCAAATGTGGCTTCCTTGGAAGCTGCATGAACTGACTCTCCAAGCGTACTGTGTAGCTCAAGTCTGGCCTCGTGATAGTCAAGTAGATTAGACTACCCACAATCTTCCTGTACATGTTGACATCCTCAACAACATCACCCTTCTCTGCACTCAGCTTTGCATTCACATCCAAGGGAATAGAAATTGGCTTACAATCAGCCATACCATACTTTGACAACATGTCCAAAGCATACTGTCTCTGTGATAGCCATACACCCTCTGGAGTCTTGATCACCTCAATGCCAAGAAAGTAGCGCAACTCGCCTAAATCTTTCATTTCAAACTCCTGTTTGAGAAGACCCTTCACATGGTCAATCTCCATAGCATTGTCACCAACAATAATAAGGTCATATACATATATGGTAATGACCACAATCCCCACATCACTCTCACGTACATAGAGTGAATGATCAACATCAGCTCTCCTGAAACCAATACTGACAAGATACTTGGCAATCCTGTCATACCATGCTCTAGAGCCCTGCTTCAAACCATACAAAACTTTGAGAAGTCTGCATACATAATCTGTGTAACCTGGATCGACATAACCAGGTGGCTGATCCATATACACTTCCTCTTGCAACTCACCATTCAAGAAGGCATTCTTTACATCCATTTGACGCATAATCCATCCTCTAGATGCAGCCACTGCTATAACAACTCTCACAGTCTTCATCTTTGCCACTGGAGCAAAGGTCTCCTCATAGTCTATGCCATACATCTGTGCATAACCCTTTGCGACCAACCTTGCCTTGTGACGCTCAATGTTACCATCAGCCTTATGCTTGGTTTTATACACCCATTTACAGCGAATAGCTTTCTTGCCACTTGGCAATGGCACCAACTCCCATGTGTTGTTTGCTTCCAATGCAGCCATCTCTTCATTCATTGCATCATCCCAATGCACATTTCCAACTGCATCCTCAAAACATGTGGGCTCCACATCTTGTATCACCTTAGCCATGTAGGCTTGGTGATGCGCTAGATACCCATCATAAGTCAATTTCTGAACTGGATTTCTGACTCGGTTAGATTTGCGCGGTCCTGGGTCACTCCTTTGCCCTCTGGCATCTTCTTCCACTTTCCTTACACCAGGTGTCCTGACAGCCGGAATTCCAAATTCCTCATCAATACTTTGTTCAGAACCATCTGAATCCATGTTTACATGTGAAAAACCTGATGATGCATCAACCATAAGGGGAGGTTCATCAACCTTTTCCTTTCCTTTTCGTGATACATTCCCTGTACCTGTTGGTGGAGTAACCTGCGTACGTAGTCTACCATTCCATGGTTTCTCAACAGAGCCACGAGAAGAGGACTCTTGTGGTCCACTCAAAACCTATGACTGTGGCCTCACATTTTGTACAACCACATCATCTTTTACATCAGCCCCAATAATGCCATGTGCATTACTGTACCAGCTGCTCATCTCATCAAAGACTACATCTCTGCTCACTCGTAATTCTCGTGTAGTAGGATTGTAGCACCTGTACCCCTTTTGTTCAAGGGAATATCCCACAAGAATACATTTCTCTGCTTTAGGATCCAATTTCCTACGCAACTCATTTGGTACATGCACATAAGCTATGCAGCCAAACACTTTCAAGTGTGCGAAATCAGGCTTTGTACCTGTAAACTTTTCCTCAGGTGTTACATCATGCACCGTAGCTGTAGGTGTCTCGTTCATAATGTACACAGCTGTATTTACGGCTTCAGCCCAGAAATGATGAGGCATGTTCTTCTCATTCATCAATGCACGTGCAACCTCTGCAATGTGCCTGTTTTTCCTTTCTGCGACCCCATTCTGTTGTGGAGTATATTTGCATGTAAACTGCCTGCGTATACCATGCATTCGCAGAAAATGTGAAAAATCATTGGAGAAGTACTCTCCCCCTCCATCTGACCTCAATGTCTTGATTTGCATATCTGTCTCCTTCTCAATCATGACTTTGAAGTCTTGAAAGTGACCAAACACTTCACTTTTGTTACGCATGAAGTAGACCCATACTTTCCTTGTATGGTCATCAATGAAAGAGACATAATACCTGCAACCATGTATACTTGCAGTATCGGTTGGACCCCAAACATCTGTGTGCACCACCTCAAGTGGCTTTTTATATACATTGCGCTCATGTGGAAATGAGCCCTTTGACTGTTTTCCAAACTGGCATGCTGCACACACTTTATGCATACCATCCACCTTGAATTTGGGCAAACCTTTTACAATCTGTTTTGATTGCATGCTGCGCAATCTCTGCTCATTGACATGGCCAATGCGTTTGTGCCAAATGTCAACATCAGCCACAACACCTGTGCCCTGTGCAAATAATGTAGCTTTTACCTCAGGCATGTCTACATTCAGCGTAAACATTCTGCCCACACATTTTCCCTCTGTGATCAGCTTACAGCCATTCTGAAAATCTTCTACATAACAGCCATTCGGATTGAAACGAACCTGCAAACCCTGCTCAACCATTTGTCCAACAGAAACAAGATTCTTTGTAATGTTTGGGACATGAAGTACATCTGCTAAGTATTTTGATTTCCCACTCTTCGTATTTAGAGATATGTCCCCTACATGAGCAATGGGGTGAGCTGTGTCATCTCCTGTCTGCACATAGCCTGACACATCTGGTTTACGCATATCTCTAAACCACTCTCCACGAGACGTCATGTGATTAGAGGCACCTGAATCCACATACCAAATATCATCTTGGGTGGAATTCTCTGCAGTCATTGTATTCATTACATGCTGCATAACAAACATGCGCTCGTTTTTGCTATCATCTGCATCTCTGCTAGTAGATGCATAGTTGCCCTGTTCTCTCTTTCCACTTGCTTTTCCCTTTGGACAGTCACGTGACATGTGACCTCTTTCACCACAAGTCCAACATTCTCTGCTATCTGGAGTATGTTGCTGCCTGCTTGATCCTGCACCACGACCTCTTTGACTCCCCCTGCCTTGAGACTGGTTTCCCCTGCCACCTGTATTGTTTTGATTTGATTGACCTTCCAAAAATTGGCCCCTGCAACCCCTTGGGCCTCTACCACGACCTCTACCTCTACCTCTGTTGGAGTTAGAATAGACGGCCTGTTCAGAATTATTTCTGCCATGAGAAGAAGATGTGTCAAGGTTCTTCTCCTCAAGAATAAGCATAGAAATCAAATCTTGGAACACGGGGATGTCGTCTCTTGTATTCATGGAAGACCTAAAATGTACATACTCATCTCCTAGACCATCCAAGCATGCACGGACAATGTCATCGTCTTCCACTGAGACTTTAATAGATCCAAGAGCCTCAATGATACTCTTGATCTTCAAGGCATAATCATTGATTGAGAGGTTGTTCCTCTTAACTTGATTTAGCTCCGACTTTAGTTGAAGCTTCCTGCAGGGCCTTGGCGTTCACCTCGAACACTCTGCCTAAGTTTCTCCATGCAATGGCGGGGGTTTCAGCATCCTGTAGATAGCCCATCATGCCATCTGTGATGCTCATAGAAAGCCAATACATCACTTTGCTCTGGCCTTGTTGCCAGTCCCTCAAAGCTTTCCTTTGTTTTGCTGTAGCATTTGCCTCGAGAATCTCTGGTTCCTTTTCATTGTCTCCTTCTACATAGTCCCAATAACCTTTTCCTTTTAGGAAATTTGTTATTCTGAACTTCCATGCAGGGTAGTTATTTTTCTCAAGCTTCTCAGTGACAATCTGACTGAAACCGTCAGACATCTTGAAGCACTAAGACAAAATAGCTGCAATCTGCAAAAACCTACAAATCTGTTGAACCTGCTATTGTGGTACCTGTAACGCTTTCTACACTCAACGAGTGTCCAGAATCAAGCGTACATACAACCACTGTACTTGTACAGTAAATCTCTGTGTACTGCGAACGAAGGGATTGTGATGCTCTTGCTCTCTTAGCCTCTCTTGCCTGCACCAGGCTCTGATACCATGTAAAGAATGAGGATGCAAGAGAGCTACACAAGACAAGCACAAAGCACACAGAGATGGAAAGCTTCTTCTTCTTCTTCACAGAAAAGAGAGTACAAAATGACTAAGTGCTAAAGATGAAAAGTAGCACATATGTACATGCGGTCACTAAGTGTGAACTCGCTAGAAGCGTACTAGGCTGGCACTATAAGTGTAGTCCAGCTGTAGAATCACTGGCAGAGATCCTCCGTGTTGGTCACCTAACGCGCCAGTGAGTAAATGCCATAAGCGGCCAAGACCCGTAGTGGATGCCAACTCAAGGTGTAGAGCTCGACATCTCAACACGGATCACTATGGAAAGTTACTTTTACACATGTGCAATAGCACGCGTATGCTCATTGCCAATGGTGTATCTTTGTGGAGTGGAACCAATGGATTTACATGTAGGAAATATAATGGGGACAGTGTGATTGACTATATGCTACTCTCTGAAGCCATCATGTATCGCATAAAGAGTTTTATGTTTGGCCAATGGAGCTCGAAATCCGACCATCGGACCTTATGTATTGACCTTTCATGTGGAGAAGCAACTAAGCTCAGCCAAAGGAAAGATAAAATATCACTATGTATGGATTTCAAACGGGCGCCAATGTACATTGAAATGCTTGAGCAAAAGTTATGGATGACAAAGCTTCAATATGACGCACTATTGGAAACTAAATGGAAATATTTTAAAGAAAGTTATTTTTTCTTGTGCCAAAGAATGCTTTGTCATAAAGCATCTCCATGGTATCAACAAGGATACATCACACAAAAGGTGGTTTGATAAAGAATGTCAAGATGCCTGAAAGTCCTTGATAAATCTTGATGCAACTACGAACAAAGACAACTGTCAAAGTCATTTACATACATACAAGGAATTGATTCAAAACAAGAGAAGAAGATGGGAAGTAAAGCAACAACTTTTTCAAGTCCAAGAAAAGGCACATGCATGTGGAAGATTTTGGAGAAACTTGAGGGGCAAGCGGGTTGAGAATTTTGGTAACTTGAGTCTTGTGGATATGTACACAAATTGTAGGCAATTATATGAGAAAGCAAATGTTGAAAAAATGCCATTTTATGGTTCATCCTCATGTATGCCTCTTTTTTTACTATTGAGTATGTATGTGGTGGGCTTGAAAAGTTGGCCACTCGCAAAGCGGGAGATCTTCAAGGTATCAAGCCGGAGATGATCAAATGGACAAGAGATTTTACCCATGGGTGTATGTGTGATATGTTCAACCTTGCACTTCAACATGGTATGCCTTATTATTGGAGTACTAAATGGGTAAGCCTTTGCATAAAGGAGGGGATGTGAAGAATGTAAACAGCTACCGAACTATAATGATGGGGTCTCTTATGGAAAATTTGTTTGATGCACAATGGAGATGAAATTGAGTGATTGGGCTGAAGAGAATAACAAGTGTGCAAAAGGACAAGTGGGTTTTTGTCGATGCCATAGCACCATTGATCATCTTGTCACTCTTCATGTTCTCATGGAGGAAAGTAGGTTGAAAGGCAAGCGATTGTATTGTTCTTTTTGTGGACTTTAAGAAAGCCTTTGATATGATTCCACGTAACAATTTGTGGAGAAGGATGGAAGAACTCCAAATGCCAAGTGAGTTTATGCTTGCAGTTTCTCGAATCTATGAGAATGTGATTTGTCAATTGCGCATGAAGACAAATTTCAAAAAAATTTGTAAGCACTATTGGGGTTAAACAAGGATGTCCCTTGTCACCAACTCTCTTTGGTGTATGCATTGATAAATTGGAACAAATGGTACTTGAATTTATGCAAGAAGAAGGCATTGAAGAGGTCACTATTTCCAATGCGGTAATCATGCTTTTGTTGTATGTGGATGATGTAGTGCTTCTAGCACACACTTTAGAAGATTCACAAAAGCTTATGGTTGTCCTTTGAACTTTTTCTTGCATAGTGGGTTGATTGTGGATGAATCCAAAACAAAGGTTATGCTTGTGAAAACCAACCATAAGGAGAAGCCATGCATTGTGTACAACAATGAGACACTTGAAGTTGTTGAGAGATTTAAGTACCTTGGCCTTGAGGTTTCCTCCAATCACAAGTGGCATGAATGTGTTATGTGTCATTTGGAAGTGGGAAAGAGAGCATATTATGCATTTGAGAACATGTGTAAGGCGGAAAACATCAAGTGTTGGGTTCTCAAGAAGTATCTTTTTGATGCATTGGTGACACCGATTCTTCTTTATGGAGTTGAAGTGTGGAACAGAAGCATCTCAAAGTCTACTTGGAAAGAGTTTGAGAATGTCCAAAAGCAAAAAAGTTCAAAAGACGCATAAAAGCAAGATCCTGAGCACGGGATGGATGCAAGACATAAAGAAGTGGTTTGGGATATGGGATGCATTACACTTGCTACATGATGCTTCAATTGACTCCCAAGTAAATGAAGCTTTTCTACAATGCCAATGTATTACAGCTTGGGAGAAATTTGATGGATCACGCTTCATACATTACACCACCCATATTGCCCCCAACTACAAAACCATGTTCTTCACTAAAAGAGGAAATCGTAATCACACTTACATGCTTGAGCCTATCCCCTTGTCGGCAATACGCACTATCGCGGCCATTCAGCTTAGCTCCCATTTCCTTCGATGCGAGACAGGGCATTGGAGCAATGGAGAAGAGTCAAATCGACTATGCACATTATGCTCACTGCAAGTTCAAGAGTCTGAGTACCACACACTACTAGAGTGCTCAACTTTTGGTCAGATCCGAACTTGCTTCTCGCACATTCTCTCCATTGCGACTCTAATCACCACAATTTTGGAGCATCCAGAGTCACTCAGCAGCCATACACATACTACATCACATGTAACTTTGGTCCAATAGGTCATATTTGACCTCCGAGGACAATAATAAAATCTCTCTCTCTCTCTCTCTCTCTCTCTCTCTCTCTCTCTCATGAAGCTATGGCTGCTCTAGTCTTTAAACCTCCTTGAGTTTAATTGCACCCACCATCTGATTTCAACATATCCTAGAAAGAGGTGGCACTGACAACTTCTATGTACCAAAACAATTCCTTGAACATCTCTTTGATCCTTTTGAGTGAGCTCAATATTAGAAACCCTAGGTGGCTACATAAATGAGACAAATTCCAATAAATTTTGTGATGAGGGGGGTTCTAACCTAGTCCTCTTAGAAACATCTAGGTCACCTCCACTGAGGATCGCGATGTGGAACTAGGAAATTTTGGGCAACAAGAAAACTACATAAAGGGGGATATTAGTATTTCAAATACAAGATGAAATCACTACCATATTTTGGTAGTGATGTGTGTGGACCGCTGGGGCAATTTTTCCTCTCTCTAGGAGTCTTTCTCCCATAGCTTGTATAATGCCCATCATTCTAAGGTTAACCTTATCTTTGTATTGGCACACTTAGTAATACAACTCCTTGTATTGTGTGCTCTTGAGCTTATTCTTCTTTGTCATCTTCACATGTATTCCTACAGTCATATTTCCAACAATTGGTATAAAAGCAAGCTTTGACATCCTATACACCATGACCAATACCTCATACTTTACTTTCTTAGCTCTCTTTGAGATTTGGTGAGTGTTAAAATTTCATTTCATGCTCGTCTTAACCTCTATATCCATGACTCACAGTATTGCACAAACAATTTAATCCTTTTGAGAGGGTTTTTGACACTAAACATTTCTCCAAAATAGGAACTTTGAAAGCTTTTATGAGTTGTGTTATATAACACATATATTTTTTGTACGTGTTTTCTTCTATTCATTCAACTTTTGCATCAAGTGCAGTCACTTACCATGGTTGACAACAATGATGTTTTTTGGATGATGTCTGGTAATGCCAAATTGGATGGAGACAACTACCCATTTTGTGGGCATAAATGACATAATATTTTCTTATTACAAAGGGAATTTGGAAATTGTGTGGGCTTTTGATGTAAGGCCAAGTTCTTTGGATACAATAGGTTCCAGTGGATGATGGTGTAAGTTCTAGCAGTGCCCTTGCTATAGGTATTTTTCCTACTACTAATCAGTCTCATTGGCATGGTAGAGATAAGCATGCTCATGCCCATGCCTTGATTGCGCTTTCTATCAAATGCTCTATCATTCCCCACATTTGTTCAACAAAATAGCAAAATGAGATTGAGATATTCTAGGTGGTTTGTATGTAAGTCACAATGAGACATAAATTAGGTATTTGCGTAAACACTTAGAATCCAAGGTTATTCAAGAGGAGGATGACATGGTATATTTTTGGCAGAGGTCAAAGACCTCAAGAGAAATCAATAATTGTTGGTGTGGTGATTCTTGACAACACATTTGTGAAAAATGTTTGTGATGCCTTGCTAGATATGTATCAAAATTTTGCATCTATGCAGAGGCTCATAACTGTTGGAAATCCAAATGGTGCCAAATTTGATGTTTTAGTTAGTAAGTTATTACAAGATCTCAATCCATATCAAATAGGGCTAAGCATTGTGAAATTGACCAAGTTGAAACCAGGAGATGCCATAATAGATTTTGGCTAGCCAATGCTACCTTTTTTCTCTACTCAAGCATGAAGTAATCCTCCTAAGGAAGATATGGATATCCACATCGAGCCAAATGCACATGAGGAATACAACAATTTCCTGTAGGTGTCTCTATGGTTGAAGCTCCAAAAGAGGATGCTCATTGCAAAGGGTCTTCACTTTCCTATGCTTGGGGAGAGGTGCATTTATTCTTTTTTACACAGGATCAACCAACAGCTTCATATCAATGGAGTTAGCCACCAAGCTCGGCATACAAGCCCACAAGATGGGAGATGCATTGAAGGTCGATGGAGCATTCAAGGAACAAGACATCTTAGACACTCCCTTGATTGGGAAATTGAGGCTTCATGTCCAAATCTATGTGGACAAAGAGGACTACTTTATCTACTCCAATTCTCTTGAGGAGCACAAGTAACACCTCCATGTAATCTTTTAGTTTTGAGAGAGAATAAGCTTTTCATTAATCAAAATAAGAGTGAATTTTTCCTACAAGAGATTCAATATTTAGGTCACATTATCTCTCAAGATGGAATCCATATGGATCCAACAAAGTTAGAGGTAAAAGGATAGCCTAATCCAAGGAATCTACATGAGCTACAAAGATTTATTGGTATGTGTGCATACTATTGACGCTTCATAGAAAAATTCTTGCTAATAGCAGGACCATTACATGACTTAACAAAAAATAACATTAAGTGTTCATGGATTGAAAAAGAACAAGAAGATTTTCAAAATATCAAAAAGAAGATTATCTCTTAACCTGTGCTTACATTACTGGATCTCTCAAACCCATTTGAGGTCCAATGTGATACTTGTGGTGAATGCCTTGGAGAAACTTTGCTTCAAGAAGATCATGCCATAGCATACAAGAGAAGAAGACTCAACTCCAATGGGCAAACATTGGGCATATATGAAAAAGAGCTATTAGCTATTCTACATTTCCTAGACACATGGAAGCACTATCTTTTGGGGGCTCCATTCATCCTACAAATAGATCACCAAAGCCTCAAGTACTTCTTGATGCAAACCAAGATTTCTAACAAACAAATGAGGTGGAAAAATTTTCTTTCGCAATTCAATTATCATATTGCTCACATTGCTAGAAAGCATAAACAAGCGGCCCATGCACTATCACAACGACCAAGGGTAAATGTGGTGTCAATAGCAACCCACAATGATCTATCTTCTATGAGATGAGTATGCTATTGATCCCAATTTTAAGGATGTGATCTCAGCCCTTTCATTAGGGAAGAAAGAGGAACCATTCACCTTGCAGGATGGTTATCTTCTCTATGGAAATAGGCTATGTATTACTACCTCACTCCGTGACAAAGTAATGTATGAATCCCATGCTCCTCCTTATGTGGGGCCTAGGATGAAAGTAAACATACGAGACTATGTTTCAAAATGCGTGGTATGTGAAAAGAAGAAGTATGATCAAGGGAAGCAACCCAGATTGCTCCAGCCATTGCCAATTATTGATTTAACATGGGAGAGCATATCCATGGGTTTTATCTTTGGATTGCCCAAGTCTATCCATGGGAATAGAGAATATGGACAATAATTGATAGTTTTAGCAAATAAGCACACTTTATACTTGCCAAAAAGATTGTTAAGGCACACCAAACGGAAAACCTCTTCATATCATAGATTTTCAAGTACCATGGCTTGCCAACATCCATTGTGTTGGATAGAGATCCTAGAATGACCAATAATTTTTGGAAGGGTTTCTTTTGAGAATCTAGGCACTAGATTCAATTTCTCTTTGGCCTATCATCCACAAATGGATGGAAAAAGTGAAATAGCTAATCTAATGAGTCTCGATTTACTAAAAGACTATGTCACAGAAGTAGATCACCGCTCTCAATGGGAGAAGTACTTACCTCTTTTAGAGTATGCATACAATAACATTATACATACTTCTATAGGTAAGGCACCTTTCAAGGTCATAGAGGGAAGATCCAAAAGTCCCTTGCTACTAAAGGTACATGGGAAGATCTTCGTTGTTGATGAGTATAGCCGAGATCTACAAGAATCTGTTCAAAAGATTAAAGAGGCTATATCCATCTCACAACAAAGTAAGGCTATTGCTAACAAGCACAAAAAGCCTTAGCCTTTAAGGAAAATGATTGGGTCCTGCTAAAGTTCTGTAAGGCTCATCTAAGGCATACTATGGGCAAGAATCCTCTGAGCCACCAAAAGTATTATGCTAAGATAGCAAAAAGATACTATGGTCCCTTTCAAATTCTTATGCCATTTAACAAGATGGATTATTAATGTTGCCCAATCACTTGTTCATACACAATTCTTTTCATGTGAGCCTTCTCAAGCCTTACAAAATTGAGCCACCAAAGGAAGCAATAATTAAAGACCCTGCAGATATCAAAGATCAAGAAGTGGTTCTCTAACCCAAGTCCATCTTACGACATGAAGACAAGGTACTACATGGTAAGTTTATCCAAAGATGCTAGATGGATGCAAGGAACACAGGTTAAGGATAATATGAACCTTGTCAATGATTCAATATACTAAGCATATGTAAATTCATTTAAAATGAACAATGTTTTGTCTTATAAGACTCTCTCTTTCTTTTATTGTTCACAAATTTAAAAGTATGCATGCTCAAGATCATGTTTGTGGTAGCGACGTCTCCCAAACACCAAGTAGAATTTTTCAATCTACTTTGGAAGAATGATATGGACTAAAGAGTAGAAATGCTTGTGGCAACTGAGTCTCTCAAGCACCAAATGGACTGGTCATCCATTTTGGAATGATGTTCTAGGGTAAAAAGGGATCCTCTACCCACTAGGAAACCATGGAGTAATTTCTAAGGCTTTACATTCTCTACCTCATAGTCGAGGAGACGACAATGATTTCAAGAGAGAGGTAATGTCATACAATCTAATATCTAACTTTCCCAAATGATTTTCTCATCCTAAAATGATCATTTACGATGGGAAGATAAAGGGACCAAGAGTTAGAATATCAATTTGTACTTCTAGACCTATCACAGTAGCGGGGACCAAGAGGAGAGATAGTTATATCTCAATAGGGGTCCAAAAGGAGAGATACTAAAGAGAAATGTACACCTAATGGATCTTTAAAATACCTTAGGGTAAGCTTCATTAAATCCTCCAAAGGTTAGTGTTAAAAGTCCTTAGACCTAGAACCATTAGGTAAGACTATTGCCAACATTAGGTACTTTGGACCTTAAGCAAGCTAGGGTTGAACTTAAGCTAGGGGGGTGATTCCAAAAATTCAAAAAGCTCCTATAAAGGAAGGGGTGAGCCCTAGACGTAGGAGGATGAGAGAGAACACACACACACACAAGCACTCTCTTGAGTCACGTCTTCCACATGAGACATAAAGGACACATGTCAGGCCCCTAGGTATGTTTCCCCCAATTAAGCTTGAATCCTATTGGATGGCCTAAAGGAGGGACCAATGAGCAAAGAGAATTAATCTTAAACATTTTTAGAAAACCCTATTAAAAGAACCTATAAGAATTAAGACCCACTAAAATCCTATTGGATAGTGTACCAAGGGGTCCAATGAGAATTAAGAAACCCATGTGCAAGCTTAATTCGTATTGGCCGGTTGAACTAGAGAGCCAATAAGAATTTACCTTCATTTAAATAATGAATTGATTTCTCTTCTCAAAGGGGAAACAAGGATACTTGTCACAATGCTAACCCCCTTGCTTCTTATGTTATAGGCCATTCGCTGGCTAGCCCCAAGTTTGGACCAATGAGCTTTAAGCTAGAGTAAAGTTGAAGGGTCAATCCCTCCCTCTCTCTCCCTCTCTCTCTCTCTCTTTCTCTCTCTCTCTCTCATTGTGTTATGCAAAGATTCAAGTCTCCTTCTCCCAGCTTGAGAAGTAGAGAGCCTACACCAACACCTTTTGGCTATGAAATGCAAATCCAAGCAAGAGTCAAGCATGTTCATCTTCTCCTCCTTCTCCCAGCTTGAGAAGTAGAGAGCCTACACCAACACCTTTTGGCTATGAAATGCAAATCCAAGCAAGAGTCAAGCATGTTCATCTTCTGCTCCATCTCCATGACTATGCTAAGCTATGCTCTAAGAGTAATGTATTGTGAGGGAAACACTTCTTTCTTGTAAAGATACATCTTCTTCTCTTCATCTCCCTCACTCCCTACTAGCTCTCTCCACCTTTGATGGTGTTTGAGATCTTGGGATTGAGGATGAGGACAAGTCCTTGTTGTTACAAGTAAGATAATTGTGGTGCACGAAGCTTTCCATCTTCATGGCACCCAATTGGTCTCTTAACGAACACAAAGATTGTATTGTACCAAATCTCTCTTCGTGGGAGAACATATAATACAAAATACTTTTGGAGGGGGGACGGGCTCCAAGTAAATCTAGTCCTCAACTATTGTCAATCTCTATTTCTCTCTCTTTTATAAGTTATTGTTCATGCCAAGCTAACTAGCTGTGATGTTGATGTTTCTATCTCCAACTAAGAACTCTCTCTATATTCATTAGGAATCTCCTTAATGAAATGCTCACTTGTCAATATAATTCCGCTACAATCAATGTTATTAGCGTAATTCTGTTACACTACTTATGTTGTAGAGAGCTTCTAGTACCTTGGTCTTGAAGTTTTGGTGAGTCATAAATGAAGGGATTGTGCTATGCAGCACTTGGAAGTTGGAAAGAGAGCCTAATATGCATTTGCGAAAGCGTGCAAGGCAAGAGATACCAAATGTTGGGCTCTCAAGATATACATCTTTGACACCTTGGTGACTCCTGTGTTTCTTTATGGAGATGAAGTATGGGGTGGTAGCATCTCAAAGTCTACTTGGAAAAAATTTGAGAATGTTCAAGAATGTTTGTTAAAATACTTTACCCAAGTGAAGACACAAACACCATGCATGCTCTTACTTATGCAATTTAGATCACTCCCTATTGACGTTATGGGTATGGAAAGCGTTGTGGTATACATGCTTAAGATGAAAAAATAGCCATCACAGTGACTACCTATAATTGCATAGAAAGCAAGTAAAAATGTTCAACTAGTACACAAAAGAAAATTACCAAGTTCATGATTGATGCAAGACATTGAGAAGTGGTTTGAAGATGAGATGCATTGTTGTTAGTAGTTAGCTAACAAAGCGCCACATTTTTCCCACTTAGCCATTTTTGTAATTATTGAAATTTACAATGGAAATTTGGGATTAGCCTCAATTGTTCTTTATAATCGTTATTTTCTGAGTCTGTAAAGTCGGCAAATGGGGCCAAGAGCTTCCAGATTGTAACTATTGATGATTAGCTCTAGTTAGAACTTCCTTCCACTTTTCTTGTGAGTCACGAAGTCATTTGTAAACCTTGGCTAAGGTATAAAAGCCAACCCTTGTACTTTTGACCTAAGTTTTGGTAATTAAAAACAAGTGAGTGTACAAGCAATAACGTGCCGTGAGCTCTTGCTTTCTTCTATCTTTTGTGTCTCCCTCATGCTAATTGACATTGCAATTCCGAGCATACCACTATGTTTGCAGGTGAAAGATCTCTCTTTTCATATAAGTTTTGCAAAGTTTTGTTATATTTTTGTCCATGTCTGTCTATGAGAAATATCCTCTTCTTGTGCATGAAATAGGATTCAAATTTGATTTTTGGCCATAGGAGTAGTTAGAGCACCACTTGGGGGCACTCTCAAGCCCTTTTGGAGTCAAAACCAACGTGTTGAATTTTGGTTGTTTATCTTTGGCACAATTTTTTTCAGGTGCCTAAACGGAAATTTGACCATATAGGATTGTCAAGGATACTTTGCACAAGCTCTACACCAAGTTTTGTCGCATTTGGATTACTTTAGATAGACCAAACCTTCGATTTAGACTTGCAATTTAGAGACTAGCTTTTGGCGTTAACTCACCCTTGAGACCAGATTAGTTGAGAGTTTACTTTGCTTGGGATTTTTGAGGGATTGACAACCTCTCGTAGCCTTCATGCACTAGTTGGGTCAGCTACGTCCCACGGATTGACACATTTTATTTATGTGGTTCTCACTTTACTAGCATTGATATGGTGAGGCTTTGCAGCCAACTCACATGTTGGCACCATTGCCGGGAAAGAGGCAACCTAAACTAGGAAAAACCCAAAGTTTTCACTTTAAAAGCCATTACTTCCTATAGGTTTACCTAGAGTAACACACGACTCAGACACTACTGAGAGGTACTTGAGATTAGGGATACTCGATAGCATTAGTTGGATGGGGTTGGGGAAGGGTCCTTTAGATTAGAAATTAATCGGTAAGGATACCATCAAGGTAAAGTAGATTTTTTAGGGGTTTTTTTTTTTTTGGCAAAGGAGGGAGTTGATTTCTTTCATCTATTGCACATTTTCATGATTTTTATAGGAATAGGGTAGGTAAACATAGTCAGGATTGCATTTGATAGGAAGCTCATAAAAAATTGGACAAAAATGGCCAACTTATCTCTTTGATGTGCCAAAAATAGATAGACATTTTTCTTGCATAATTTGGTGATCTAAGAGTCCTAGAAGTTGTCAAACCCTCTGCACATAAAATTTATGACCTTAGAGTGGAAAAGTTCACTTCAAAACTTTAGAAAAGATTGCTAAACTTGAGGAAATTTGGGAAGAATACTCAAAATAGGGACAAACAACCAAACCAGAGCCTAGACAAACTCTAAAACAAGTGGGAAACCATTGAGCAAAGTCAAAGTGACAAAAAACTTCATTTCTGGGAACTTTTATCTTTGGTGCACCAAAGATAGGCAGTCCACTAGACAGAGATTTTTGGTAAAATCTACATTGATCTAGCCTTATTGGACCATGTAGAGACCATTGAGCAAGTTTGAGTTAAAATAGAAAGGGGGAAAACTGAAAATTTTGATAGGAACCCTCCTACTAGGACAAAACTAGTGATAGAATTTTGAATCCAATCCAAATTGCATGAGACTTAAGGGAAAGACTTGCAAACATATGTAGAAACCTTGAGAAGACTCATTAGCCACATAAATGTCAAAATTGAGGAAATTTATATTTGGCGTGCCAAAGATAAAAATTCTCTTGGAAGATTGCGTTTTGAGTTTTGACACTAGGGATAGCATTGTATTAGCACTAGAATTCCATTTCAAGGTTGATAGTGGGAGTTGAAACTGTAAGAGTGTCCAAGTTATCTTTGGCGCGCCAAAGATAAACAGTGTCCAAGAAGTAAAAATTTCAACTTTGAGTGGATTTAGTAAGAAGATTGGCATATTTTAACTTCTACTAAGCCATTGTGGAACTACATACTGCTTGAAGCATTGCTATACAGGTAGCATAAAAAAATATACAAAACGAAACTGGAACCAGCAGCTCAGCAAGGAAGTGATCAGCCAATGAACTTATTGTGAAGGTGAAGAGGGAAATAAAACTCTACCAGTAGAGCATGTAGGAGTAAAATCCCTTGCTATATTGGATAGTGGGGCTAGAATAGCCATTGTTACCAAGGAAATATGGGAATCTTGGGGAAAGTCCGCCATTTAAAAAACTTGTATAAAATTGCTAATTGCTGATGCGCATGAAGAGAGACCCCTTCGGCTTACTAGAGGGAGTCATAGTCACATGTTGTGGCATTGACTACCAGCGTACTTTTGCAGTTGTGGATTTTGGATCCAAATCAAACTATAATATCATCTTGGGAAGACCTTTCATGCGACAACTCCAAATGATTCAAGATTGGGGATATAATGCTCTATATTTGAGAAAATCGAGGGTTATAACGAGAGTGAATCTTGTCGATCATTCCTACGAAGATGTAAACAGGACCCCCATACAAGACATGGATACGAAATAATTGGATTCAAAGGGGATAGATCTACCATCCTAGATAAAGGAAGAGATTCCCATGTGGATGTATGTAGCTTCAAAACATGATAGCTTGCATTTAAAAGACTATATTTTAGAGCGAGAGGTCAAGGTTGATGCCTATATACCAGAGCCATTTTAGAATATTTGTTTAAACCATTCAATTGGATAGACATTCTAACCACATTAGATATATGTTAATGAGTCTAGAAAAACAAGGTTTTGTGATGAGGAAGGAAACAAAGTAATACCCTTGCAAATGATTTCAATAAGCCAGGATAGGGTAACAAGATACAAAAATCAAGACCCGTCTAAAAGGAGAGATGAAGAAATGCAAGAATAAATCCCAGTGAGAAAAGTACAAGAGGAAATATCTATGAAAGAGAACTCTAAATGTAACATTTAATGGCCTAAAAACGTGTGTGTAGCGGAAATTAGCATGAACATAGTGGGCATTTCATTAGAATAGATTCCTAATGAGAATTACAAGAGTGCTTGGGTGGAGAGAGCAACAAAAAGCATAACACCTAGTTAGATAGCATGAAAAATACTTTCAAAAGAGAGAGAAATTAAGCAATTGACAACAGTTGAGGACCGGATTTGCATGGAGCCGGTCCCCCCTCCAAAAGGCTTTGTATTATGGTTTCTCCCATCAAGAGAAACATTGTACAATACAATTCGTTGTGTTCCTTCAAGACTAGCTAGTGCAATGAAGATGAAAGCTTCATGCACCAAGCAAAACACTTAGCAAACACAACATTAATTATCCCCAATCTCAGACCCAAGACCTCACACACCTTCGAAGATGGTGAGAGCTAGCAGGGTATGAGAGTAGATTGAGAGGAAAAAGGAGTATCTTACGAGAAAGATGTACATCTCCTCACATAATCACTCATATTAGCATAGCTTAGCTTAGTAATTAGCATGGTAGAGGATATGAGCATGCATTGAATCTTGGATCTTGGTTGGATTTGCATCCACATGCCAAGAGTGTGTCGATGTAGGCTTCTATCTCACAAGCTTGGAGTAGGTGATGAGCTCTCCATTAAAGCTTGGGAAGAGATAGTCTTCTTTTCTTCTCACATAGACTGTGTGAGAGTGTGTGTGTGTGTGTGATAATGCCTTGCAAAAATCATCCCCCCCTCTCTCTTGGGCGAGCCCTCTTGCTATTTTCTCTTGCTCTACCCTCATTGGACCTCCCTAGGTCAAGCCAATGACTATTAAGCAGCATAAGTGATAGCCTTCTGACATGTGTCCCCCTTTCCCCTTTTGTGAGAGCTTTAGGTAATTTAATAATTCAACTAAACTCTCATTGGACCCCTTTGCCTTCTGGCCAATAGGAATCAGGCAAGCCATTGGGCTGTTGAATGCTCATTGGACCCCTTGGGAGACTGTCCAATAGTCTTCTAGAGGATTTAATTCTCATTGGTTCTTTTATTAAGTGTTTTTATTAATTAAACTAGATTTAATCTAGCCTAATTCTCATTGGTCCACCTCCAAGGCCATCCAATAGGAATTGGGTACACCTTGTGGACATCTGGCCTAGGGAGCTGACATGTGTCCCTCATTCCCTTTGTGTAAAGGGAGCTTGTGTGTGTGTGTGTGTGTGTGTGTGTGTGTGTGTGTGTGTGGCTTTCTCTCTCATCCCCTACATGCAAGGCCCGCCCCCTCCCAAGGTGACTTTTTTGTACACACACAAAGCATCCAATTCCCTTAAGGTTGACCTTTGGACACAACCTTTGAATTTTGGAACCTTAGCATTTTGGAAGTCTTAATGGACTGAACCTTAGGGTCTTTTTAGCCCATTGTTTCACATGGATCTTTTGCAGATGGCCCCCCCTTTGGATCCCTATTTTCCCTCCTTTAGATCCCTACTTGGCCGGTCTGCTAGCTTAACCAATATTCTAGCTTTTTCTCCCCTGGCACTTCCCCATATTAAATGATCAGTTTAACATGAGAAAATCATTCAAGAGAATTAGATATTGATTATTATGACACTAAGAAGAGATGGAGGGAGCATATTATGATGCCATAGATGAGTTAGAGGATAATGATATCACCACAAGTGATTCAGATTTTGACAAGGAGCGAACTCTAACAAGGATGCTGAAATAAAACAGGGAAGAAGTCTATTTTGACTTTTCAAACCAAAAAGGGAACTAGCAAAGGAGATATAGAAACAAAAGGAACAAAAACTTACTGAAATGCATGCCAAAAGTAACAAGAAAATAGCATTACCTTAGACTATTTGGGACAGAGGATTGTATTAAGGACAAAATAACGGGTTTCTATTTAGTGCGAATAGTGGAACCCAACAAGGAAAAGCCCAAGAAGGCAAAGAAGAAACCTAAAATGAAACAAAAAGACCAAAAATCAACATAAAAGATGTACTAAATAGAAATCAAAGCCAAATACTGAGAATTAAAGCGAACACTCAAGGAAGTCTAGACTACAAAAATAGAAACAAAAGAGAAAAAGGGGAGTGAGGCCATTAGTGTTCCCTCACACTACAAAAAGTTATACACTCCAAGGTCGAAGGATAGTGGTCCAACAACCAATGAGAGAGCTAAAAGAACCAAGGAAATCTTACGATGGACCTGAGAACGCAAAGAAAATCAATCTGGCACTTCCAAGATAGGAACCAAAGCCAACTTACATAGTTATAGATGTTGTGCCTAAGGATGAGAAAATCCTAATTGATACGCTTAGGGAATATCAAGATTTATTTGCTTGGTCCTATAAGGATCTGAAAGGGGTAGATCCTAAGATATGTCAACACACCATTCCTATTAGAGATGATGTAAAACCAACTTGACAAAGTCCATACACATACAATGAGACATTTGCAAAAAAGATCAACGAGGAGATAATTAAACTTAAAGAGGAAGAATTCATCTATAAGATAGAAGACACTGATTGGGTTTTTCTTGTTGTAGTCGTACCCAAGAAAAACAGAAAGCTGAGAGTATGTGTGAATCTCAAAAAGGTAAACACTACCACTATTAGAGACAACTATCCTCTCCCAGTAATTGAACATGTGTTGGAAAGAATCGCAGGAAAAGAGGCTTATAGCTACTTGGATAGATTTTTTGCTACAACTAGTTGGCTATACATCCTAGAGACCCACATAAAATAGCATTCGCAATAGAGTGGGAAATATTCATGTATCGAGTGATTCCTTTTGGTTTAACAAATGCACCAGCTACTTTTTAGCAACTGATGAGCCCTGCTTTTATAGAATATCTAAGGATATTTTTAGAAGCCTATATGGATGACTTATGTGTTCATTCATCCCTACAAAATGAACACATTGATGATCTCAAAAAGTTTTGAAAAATGTCGGATGTACAAAATTTACTTGAATCCCAAGAAATGATTGTTTATGGTACGTCAGGGAAAAGATCCTTGGCCACATAAAATGAGATATCAACTGACATGGAGAAAATCCAAGTTATTGTACAACTTGCAAAGCCAAAAATGGTGAGAGAAGTTCAAGCGTTCATGGGACACTATGGATATTATTGCCGATTCATATACATGTATGCTATAGTTGCAAAACCACTTTACGCGCTAATCACCAACTTTGAGTGGAATCAAGATTGCAAGGAATCATTCCAAAAGCTGAAGCTGCACAAATATTGAAAGCACCGGATTGGAATAAAAATTTTAATGTGCATGTGGATACTTTCAATTTTGCCATTGGGTGCATGTTGGCCCAACCTATAGAGGGAGCGATTGATTTTTCCATATGTTATGCAAGTAGGCAGCTTAATACTACAAAAAAGAATTACACTACAACCGAACAATAGGGCCTAGGGATGATATATGCTGTAAAGAAATTTTTGCATTATTTGTTGGCAAACAAGTTTGTATTCTTTGTGGACCACCAAGTCCCACTCTACTTAGTGAATAAACCATGCAATACTGGAAGAATTGTCAGATGGTTTATCATTTTATTGGATTTTTTCTTTATTGTTGTGGTAAAGAAAGGGAAAAGCCATGTGCAAACAGACCATCTACCAATATTAACTAACCTCGAGCAACCCACGGAAATAGACGACGATCTTCCAAACGATTACCTATTCTCAGTAGAAGCCATACCAAGGTGGTCAGAACAACTTGTCACTGTAATGAAGATAGCCCAGATAGATTTTGACATTCCATTACCTTTAACACCAAAAATATTCAATTAGGCGGGAATGTACCAATTGCTAGCGGGACAACTATTAGGAAGACATCAGAGGGAGTTCTTCTACTATGTGTAAACCTCATGAACAATAGGACTATCTGAAGATAGCTCATAAAACTGTTGCAAGGTTGCACTATGATGCAGATCAAACTGTAAGATGACTCAAGTGGTTAGGAGTCTATTGGCCAACCATGGCTTAAGATGCTAAAATATATGTGGGATCATGTGTGCAATGCCAAAAAATGACACCTATTCCACATGTAACATTATACATAGTAAGTGCCTCACCAATGTGGAGTCGACATCTTGTTGAATTCTTAACAACATGCTCATTTTCAAAAGAGATGAACAAACCTAGAAGACATGCAATTGAGGTAGAAGTTAACAACTATGCTATAATTGAAAACCAGCTGTATAGACGAGGGCAAGATCAATATTTGCGTATCTATGCCCATGAAACTGAATATATTCCAATAGCAGAACAAGCACATGCAGGACTAGCAGGAGGCCATTTTTCTTCTGAAACAATAGCACGATCTATATGTCCACAGGAGTTTGGTGTAGGGATTTTATAATCAGTGATCACATCTTTTTTTTTTTATTAACACTTGTGAACATGTTAATAACATGTTAACATCTTCTCATGTTCACAAAAAAACCGGTTGGGGTTGACTTGGGAACCGGTCTTAGGAGTTCCTATAAGGAAAGATAATCGTCCCTAAGATAAGGATGTTCTTCCCCAAAGGATGATCCTAGCCAATCAAAAATAAAAACCCTGATGGTTTACAGAAAAATACAGTTTAAACGGGTCATTTCTCAAGTCGTGTGAATATCACATCGTGATTTTTTCACCTCTCTTGAGTCTGTCCCTCATGGGAATTCGGTTAATTGTGTCAACAATGCCTCTTATCCGATTCAGAGAGCTGGAAAGATTGTGCTTATTGCTAAAAATGATAGTTCTTTTGCACTTGTTGATGCACTTTACGTACCTGGGATCAAGAAGAATCTTTTGTCTGTATCCGCACTTGCTAGAATTGTCTTGTAGTCAAATTTGTGGATGACAAATGTATTGTACATTATCTCAGTTTCGGTGATGAAATTGTTGCATCTGGCATTTTATATCGTGGGCTGGATAAGCTCACTTTGTATGAAAAATGTGGGCAAAATTTTGCAAATGCAGTTGTGGATTCAAAGGCTATTTTAGATGCAAAACTTTGGCATGCACGTTTTGGTCATCTAAATTTTGCCAGTTTGCTGCGTTTGCAAAAATCTGATATGGTTGCTTCTTTGCTGCCTCTTGAAGCACATGTCAAACATGTTTGTGAAGGCTGCATTTTGGGTAAGATGCAGCGTTTGAAGTTTCCAAAGGATGGTTCATTTAGGGCCACATGCAGGTTGCAGCTTGTGCATAGTGATGTTTGTGGGCCCATGCAAACTCCGTCCTTGGGCAACTACCTTTTCGTCACTTTCATTGACAATTAATCCAGGCATGCATGGGTGTATCCGCTTAAAGCAAAGTCTGAAGTTTTTATGTGCTTCAAACAATTTCTGGCTATGGCTGAAAATGTCTCGAAATGTACTCTGGGCACCCTCAATTTCGATCGAGGGGGGGAGTATATGTCTCATGAATTTAATGCATTTATGGCTAGTCGTGGGATAAAACACCAATGTATTGCACCTTATATGCCTCAACAAAATGGTGTTGTTGAGAGGAAAAATAGGTCACTTACGAAAATGGCACAATGTATGGTCAAAAGTCAAGCTTTGCCGCATTCGTTTTGGTTTGAAGCCATCATGTGTACCACTTATGTACTTAACATGTGTCCTATGAAAGGTTTGCGGTCTATTACTCCATATGATCCATGGCATGATAGAAAGCCTTCTATTGAGCACATGCGTGTTTTTGGATGTTTGGCATATGCTTTGGTGCCACAAACAGAGCGCAAAAAATTGGATGATAAGGCTTTCAAATGTATTTTTGTTGGTTATAGTGCTGAAAGTAAAGGTTACAAGTTGTATTAACTGCAAACGAAGCATATCTTGGTCTCACAGGATGTTGTGTTTGTGGAAGATTATATTCAGACCTTGTTGTCATGTACTAGAGACAGTAATTTCAACTCACAGGACATTTATGACACTTTGTTGCCTCTTTTCAGTGGTGGAAGTTACAGATCAGCCTATTACTGATGTAGATGTACAATGCAAATGTAACAAAGCTTTGTATGGGTTGAAGAAATCTCCTCATGCTTGGTATGAGAAGGCTGACACTCATTTGGTCAAACAAGGCTTTCGTAACAGTCCATTAGAAAGCACATTGTATGTAAAGCATGAGGGTGATGTACTTCTCATTGTGGTTCTTTATGTAGATGATTTGTTGATCACTGGACCAAATGAGAGACATATTGTTGAATTTAAGGCTGATTTGAATGCTACTTTCAAGATGAAAGATTTGGGGCTGTTGCATCATTACTTAGGTACACAGTTTAAGCAGTGTGATGGTGGTTTTTACTTGTGTTAGAAAAATTACATAGAGACATTGCTATATAAGTTTGGACTTGCAAACCTATTACCACTCCCATGGAAACAGGCTTGAAATTGAGACTTCATGATGTCTTCATGATGCTGGTGATCCTGTAGATGTTACTCTTTACCAAACTGTTGTTGGATGCCTCATTTATGTATGCAACATGAGGCCGGATATTCTCTGCAAGCTACCATTAGCCGCTACATGGGGTTTGGCATCATGCCTTGCATATCCCGAAACATTGTTCCTTGCATATACTGCTAATTTCCATGTGCATAACCAGCCATGCTTTGAAACATAGATCCGCCTCCAAAATACCTAGGATGTACTGTGGGTGGTGGATATACCTGATGCATAGCCTGGAAAGCACTTCCCTGTCCATTTAGTCCAATATTTTGACACTAAAAAATGGCGAACTGAACTGGCTTAGGCTGAGAAATTGGTGTCTTACCCACCTGTTCATGGACAAAAAGGGTTTTCTTTGGAGCCTCATGTGACTCTGCAACATGTGAATGCTCCCTGTCCTGTTGGGACACGTTCGGGATCTGCACTTGAGCTTCAACATGCTCTGAAGGTTATGTTCCCTAGCTTGCTGTGACACTGGAGAAGGTTGCAAAAACTCCATAAACCTGAGAGTTTGCATTAATTGTTTCAAGACAATCAAAGCCATGATAAGCTGGCTGTAGAACACGTCCTCTTCTTGTTTCTCAATCCCTGCTCTTTGATCATGTGATGCATTCGCATCAGTTAAGGGTATAGACAATGGTGGACGTGAACTTTCACCAACCTCATGCACAATAGGAATAGCATGTCTACCATGTGAAGACGAACCCTCTTTGTTGATGTCATCCATCCTATTTGCCATAGTGGAATTCCAAATACTTGGACTTTGTGTCTTCACCCAAAACAGACCAAGGCTCACTTCTTGAGAAAAAAGTCAGAAATAAACCTATGATCTACTACAAGCTATCTCACACAAAATCCCCATGTCATAGGTGACTTTCCACGCATATTAGAGCACTTTTATAAACTTGGTGAGAAATATAGCACGCTGGATTCTCTGTTTTTGGCCTCTAAAATGCACCAGAACACCTATTTGATAGTTCCCTAGCTTGCTCGAAGTTCCTGGGAATAGTAAGCATCAAAAAGCATCACAACCCTAAACCTACAAAAAAACACAAGAAGTTGTAATTCTCTGTTTTGGGCTTCGTTTTGCGTGTTGTTGAACATACTTGTAGGTAGCCCTTGAGTTCCTACACTTGTAGGGCTATTTGCCCTTTGAAATAGACGAGATTTCTCGCAAGCAAACTCTCTAAAACAACTTGTATTTGCTCTGAATTAATCCTTAGCTAATTTGGTGTATGTGCAAGAGGCTCTTGCCTTGGGATATGAGCATAGATTCCCCACAATTGTACATACAAATAAATAGCCCTTAAGCTAGGCATCACAATTCTATATTCAGAAGGGAAGAGAGTTGCACATCGTGCTATATGAGACAGAGGAGAAGGCAAGCTTTCCATTAAAGTTGTTATCACCTGCATCAACTACTCACCCATATTGTTCTCACTTGAAATGAGTAAAAATCAGCCTCAACCTCAATTTTGGGTGCCCCCTCTTCTTCTGAAAGATCTGGAAGCTCACTAGGCCATTCCATTGGCTCTCCTTCTGCCATGTGTCTAATTGACTACCTTTGGTTTAATTTCCCAACCCCAACCAACTTATAAAGTCCTGTCAAGAGGCCTTAGAGACTTTAACTAAGCCTAGCTACTTCTACACTAGTCGAATTTCAGTGCCAATTGGCCCAACCATCATCCCGTGGATGCCTGGCCTTGATTCCTGTGGGTAAAGCTCTCGACCATTGACCGCTTCACACTAGCCATGCAACGTCTGGACATTTGTGATTTCAAGAAAGAGGATCCCAAAAATTAAATAAACATAAAGAGAAAGAACAAACAAATAAAGTTAGTGTTTTGTTAGAGTCTGATGACGGAGATAAGGTGGTACAAAGCTGGAGTAACCTCGTCAAAGGTAGGGTATATACATGTGCATGTATAACGATGTGAAACTATATGCTCAAGTAGTACAACCAAAAAGAGAGAGAGAGAGAGAGAGAGAGAGAGAGAGAGAGAGAGAGAGAGAGAGAGAGATCTTTTTACATCCGTTAGAGGCGGAGGAACCTATGAGACAAAATAGTGTCATCTGTGTATCGACACAAGTACAAAATAAAGATGTAGTGCGGTAGTGAGGAAACTATAAGGGGAGGGTGAAATATGGGTGTACAAAATCGGATAAGGGGGGGGTGTATCCCTACATATTAACGTCTTCAAAAGGCCAAAATGACCTATGAGACCAATCTGTTACAAAATAGAGAGAGAGAGAGAGAGAGAGAGAGAGAGAGAGAGAGAGAGAGAGAGAGAGAGAGAGAGAGAGAGAGAGAGAGAGAGAGTAGTGCTGCAGTGAGGAGACTATAAGGGGAGGGTGAAATATGGGTGTATAAAATCGAAAAAAAAAAGGGGGGGGGGGGTATCCCTACGAGGATGGGCCAATCTGTTACAAAATAGAGAGAGAGAGAGAGAGAGAGAGAGAGAGAGAGAGAGAGAGAGAGAGAGAGAGAGAGAGAGAGAGAGAGAGAGAGAGAGAGAGAGAGAGAGAGAGAGAGAGAGAGGAAATGAAATGTTATATTAACATCTTCAACAGGCCAAAATGATATGTGAGACCAGAGAGAGAGAGAGAGAGAGAGAGAGAGAGAGAGAGAGAGAAATGAAATGGAATGTTATATTAACGTCTTCAAAAGGCCATAATGACCTATGAGACCCGAAAGTTACAAAGTGGTGGATCTGATACAAAGTCAGAGTAACAAAATAGCCTAATATCAGTACAAAACAAAGATATCTACTATGGGGGCCTAAGTTGGTCGATGTGAGCCAAGCATAAGACTAAGCGGGAAAATTTGGGTGGCTTGTTGGGATGGCTGAATCACAAGAGATCTAGCATCGGTCGTTGGCAAATCTCATCAATTTCCTCCATGGTTAGTAGTCTAACCGGGCGTCGTGCATGCCTGGCCAGCGTGCTCTGAATTTTCTGTCGTAGAACCCGTCGATGCTGTGTAGTTCTTCGCAGTCGTGGGCGCCTGGATTTCCTTAGTTCAATCGCTCGGTCAATTAGTGTGCCTCTCGTGTGAGACGAGGGGGAGCTCTGGTGTGGGAGTGGCTCTTGCGGCCATCCCGTGTCTGCTTTGAAGAAGTCTGTGATCCGTCTTTGAGGCTGGCTAGCCTCGCCATTCATCAGGCTATCTCTGTGTCTGCGCAGCTCGAGTAAGAACAAACCCAGACATCTTTGATCTTCGTATCCCATGACTCGTAAGAGTGGTCCAAAACCCTCTCTGAACATGCAGTGGAAGCGACCTCGTATCTCGTAGTAGATGGGGCAGCGGCATGTATAGTGTAGCTCTGTCTCAGGTTCCGTGTTACACAAGGGGGGCTGGTACTCCGCTGTACCTCCCAGTTTCAATCCGCAACTGGTGAGAAGATGTGCGTAACTGGCCAATAGCACATCGTATCCCATGAGACAAGTGGGTATCCATGTATCTGGGTCTCGCCACAAAACCATCTTCCGTAAGCTAGAGAAGGTGGTCTCTGTAGAAAGCCATCTTCGTGCCCAACTCCTATGCTGGTTGTATCCATGTCCTCCTGGTGTCTAGTTGGGTTAGGTCTTGGCGGATGAGCTTGGTGATCTCTGACTGTGTAAGAGTGAGATGGTGCATCCAGTGAGTAATGGAATGGTGGCAGCCTGTCTATTGTGAACCCATGTGCCCGAAACCATGATCTCATCTCCCCATACCAGCATGTTGTATCTCCTTGTATGGCTAACTGTCGAGAGGATTCAAGTGCTATGCGAGCATATCTGTCTATAGGAAGTTTCCATGTGCGGTTTATGAAGGAGACCGATCTGGTGAGCGCCTCCACCACAAGTGGGGGGGGCGCTAGCTCTGCTCGGATAATGGCACGTGGTACTGATGCCTTGGCTCTAATGAGCTGCGAGATCATAGAGACGAGAGGTTTCTCCATGTTCCCCCATCCGTATGAGCGACCCGGCCTCCCGTGGTGATCCAGTGAAGGTCCCCATATCTCTGTTCCATAGAGCAGTGCTGAAGCCACCAAGGTGTCAGAGCCAGAGCTTCGTCCGGAGCTCCTGAAACTGAACCTGCGAACACATCCTCTCCAATCTACCCAATGCTGCGTGGGTTTTAGTAAGTCTGGTCTCTGCTGCTCTTCTGAGTGAGAATGTAGGTCCGCTAAAAACCACTCCAAGGTAAGTGAAAGCGTCTGTGTACTCCACAGTCTCCTGGCCGTATGTGAATGTAGGTGCTGACCTCCTGATCCACTGTGGGTGGTGTTAAACACCATAACCTTGGCTTTACCCAGGTTGACAGACAAACCACTTTCATGTGTAAACGTGTGCAAAGCATCAAATTGTCGTTGCATTCCCTCTGGGGATTCAGAGATCAACACTATGTCATCAGCATATAACAAAAGTGGAATCCATGTCCCTGCCAACTGAGCACCTTTATCCCCATCGCTGTCAATGTAGTCAGAAACCTCATCCACATACATACCGAAAAGGGTAGGAGAGAGCAGGCAGCCCTGCTTCACCCCAATAGAGGAGTGAACCGGTGTAGAAAGTCCCTCCGGGGTGCGTACATGCCCTACTACTGATCTGTACAATGCCATGATTCCCCAAATGAGTTCTGTGGGTACTCCCATTTCCTGTAATTTGCGCATCAGTCTAGCTCTGGGTACCGTGTCAAAAGCTTTGCGGAAGTCCACAAAGCTACAATAGATCCGTCTCTTATGAGATTTTCCTTCCTCGATGATGGCCCTGAGTGTTAGGATATGCTCAAGAGTGGAGAAGCCTCTCCTAAATCCTGACTGCCCAATTGCACGTATTCCTTCCCTCTCTGCCCATCTACTCAGCTGTTGCTCAAGAATGGATGCATACAACCGTGCCAGTGTGTGCCCAATCATAATAGTGCGATAATTCCCAGGCTCCATGGGGTCTCCTGATTTGAAGATAGGTACGATCGTAGATAGGCTCCAAGTGTCCGGTAGGCCCTCACACATGGCCCGGTTAAACATAACTGCTAGGAGCTCTGCTAGTAGGTCTTTGGCATGCATGAAATGCTCAGCGACTAGGCCATCATGATCATATGCTCTCCAGTCTTCATCCTGTCAATAGCTTTCTTCACCATCTCAGCGGTGAAAAAGCCACATGCATGTGGGCATGGATCGGGGGGAGGGGGAGGGGCGGCTGTCCAGGTACTGTGTACAAAGATGATGCGTACTGACCCCATGTCTCTGTGGAGGAAATAGCGCGGGGGGGGGACTGCTCATGAAAGAGCCGCCACGCCTCACGCGAGTCCTGACTCAAGAATAGCTGATATAGATCCTGCTCGAGTCGAGCCAAAAAAGCCCTCTTCTTTTGCCGCACCAAGCGTCGGAAGTCAATTTGTGACTGTCTGTGAGTGACGTCCCCCAACAACACCTCCCTCTGAAGTCTGGCTCTAGTCTGGCGGCACTCCTCGTCATACCAGCTGTTCTGAGACATGCTCCCCGATCGGCGGCTCTGCTCACGTTGGGTGTGTGGGTAGGCTTCTGCTGCTGCCTCATGTAGTGTCTGTGTCAGTATAGTAGTTAGCTCCTCCAGAGGTCGCCCCGGGTCTTCAGTGCATAGGCGTCTGTAGATTCCGTCCATGTATACAGAATCCGTCTCCCGCGTGAATGTGTAGCGAGTAGGGGCTACTACTCGTGGCCTGTGTGCTACATTGAACTGGAAGGAGATGGTCATTGACACCAGAGCATGATCCACTGCCACCCCGACCAACTGTGAGATCCTGGATATTGGAGATGAGATTCGGTTGTGCCATGACATAGTCCACTGTGCTGGCTCCATGTCTGTGTGGGAAGCATGTAAATCCTCCCGCTGCAGGAAATCTCTGTAGGCCGTTCAAGATGGCCAATCCATGTGCAGTGCCCATGTCTATCAGGTGTCGCCCATACTCAGTATATTCCATATCGTGTGATATTCTGGAAAGGCCCGTCTCTTCAACATCTAGTTCTCTTAGCATCTCCTCTGAAGTATCATAAAACACTGCCTGGTGATGGGCAGTCCTAGCATTGAAGTCCCCTAGGATGATAATGTCACCGTCCCTGGAGAACTCCCATATGTCATCATTCAAAATAGAGAAAGGGGACTGTCCTCTGGGTGATGCATAAACTGATGTACTCGAGGGAAAGTAGCAAATAGCTACATAGAGGTATCTACCTGTCTTTGCTTTCAGTCTCACCCACATGTACCTAGCCTGCTCGTCCCTGCGGGCTATATGTATCAGTGGCTGCAGATCCTCTCTAAATAACACTGCAACTCCTCCCGAGCCCCGCCCTCTGTGCTTTGAGCGTGTCTCCTGTCTATAGGCTGTCTCCCACCTGTATCCGCTGATGTGAGGCGTGGATTGCCCAGGGACCTGGTGTGTCTCAGAGTAAAAGATGATGTCTCTTCCAGTAAAGCTATCCTCAAAAGCCCCCACATCAAGACGCATAGATCCATTGCAGTTCCAGGCAGCTACTTTGAGTGTGGTCCCATAAGTCTCACACCGTCATGTGGAGCGTCGCTCTAGTATCACCACTTTCCCGTCTCGGTAAAAAGCGATCTTGCCTTTTCTCCTTGCCGCTCTAATCTCCGGCATTACTTCCTGCATATGAGCAATCTACGAGAGGCTGAGATCATCACCGAGAAAGATGCCAGTCTCTTTGAGAGTTGGTCTTTTCTTCAGGAATGACTTCTTTGCTTCCATGGAGGGAAAACGGAGGATGAGTGCTCTTTCTTTTGAGGTTTCTCCACTGCTTCCATTTTTCTTTATGTTGCCCACTCTCCATGCCCTTGTGTGCATCGGCTCAAGAATCCCCATCAAGGTTGTGAGTTCTTTTACTTCTTCGTCCACATCGCCTTTGTCTTTAAGACCGCAAATTCTCACATGTAAAGCGCGCACCCTTCTCCTCTGCTCCTCCTCTAGTGTTTGATTGATGATGTTGTTGGGTGTGGACGTGGGCGTTCTCCTTGCCTTTTCCTTTCTTGGCCACCTTGATCCATTTCTCGGCTTCGTCCGCCTTCTGTTGAGTTTTGGTAAGAACATCCACCCAAGAAGTCGTCATTTCTTTGTGCTGCTCTTCTCCCTCTTTGATGGCCCGTACTTGTTCCTTGATCGTGTTGATTTCGTCGATTACTGAGGGTTGCAGTTCGCCCTCTTCCAGTGTGTTTCTTGATCGTGCTTCGGCGAGATCTTTCTTGAGTGACATAATCTCTTCCTCTTGGGCCGTCACTCGGTCTTCCAGCGTGCTTATCTTGCTCTTTTGGATCAGCACGCGTCCTTCGAGTATGTTTATTGTGCCCCATAGATTGCAGTTCAACTTGGTAACGGTCTCCGTCATTTCCTCTTTGCATTTTTGAATGGCATCCTCCAGGGGGTCGGCTTTATCGTTCATCTTCCTCATGCTTGATCGCCGTCCACAAGGGAGTTGAATGACGTGTGCACCCCCCCTAGTAGCGGGTGCGGCAGCTGAGCGAGTGGGGGGGTCGTCCGCAAAGGGGTCACTAGGTGTGCGTGAGTGAGAGAGAGAGAGAGAGAGAGAGATGAAATGAAATGTTATATTAACGTCTTCAACAGGCCAAAATGATCTACGAGACCAAAAAGTTACCATTGGTGAAGCTGATATACAGAAAATACAAAGAAATGAAAAACTGAAACTGAAATGAAACGGGGGGGAAGGGAGGGATACAGATCACTAGTGATACAGATGAAATGCAAATCAGCAGAGGTAGGCGGCTCATATGAGATCCATCATCAATCGCTGTCAAATATCATCAATATCCTCCATGGTCAATACACTGACTGGGCGTCTTACATGTCAAGCTACAGTGATCTAGATCCTCTGCTGCAACCTCCCTCGATGATGTGAGGCCCCCCGTGGTCCTAGGTGCCTGGATCTACCTAGCTCAGTGGCTCGATCAATCAGCGTACCCATGAGCCCAAATAAAAACTGGCCTATTAGAGAAACTGTTATTTAGACGAAACCTTTGGATCCCAGGAAAACGTTCCATCTTTTATTGAGATAACAGGAAGTTCAGGGACGATATGTGGATTGGGTCCTAGTGCATACTCGTCAGCAAGTAGCAAATCCTGCAGTCTTTTCAATGATACATTGGCATTGGCAACCTGCAATGCAACAAAGAACAGAGCGCCTGCTGGAGACACCCTGAGGAGCAGCAGTCTGCAGGGACATCCAATGAAAAACATCAGGCATTCTTACCTGCGTGATCAAGTTCGGACACATAAACAGTGAGAACCTCAGTACAGAGAATAGTGACAGGGCCGTAAAAGCTTTTGCAGCTGTAAGAGTCCCCTCGACAAGTTTGTAAACACCAAAGGCAATGACAGTGACAAAAACAGGAATGCTGTTTAAAAAGAAACTGTTCACCTGCAATACAACAGGTACAACCTCTGTAAATGTGTTCCGTTTCCAAGCATTGCAAATTTTGTGGTGCTGTACATGATGACTAAGCCACAAGGTCTTAGGCAACTTACTGCTGCTAACACTTGTGCTCTGCGAAACCAGCCAAGCTCATCTTTTCGAATGTCTAAAACCTTTGTCGTAAAACTGCTCTCCCAAGCATAACATCTGCACAATGCAAGCATACATAAGATAATTTGAACCGGTTCAAGGGGATTTCATTTCAGCAATAGAAGACGACTGCCTTACTTTACAAAGTCCATAGCCCCCAAAATTTCATACATCAATCCAATGCACTTATCTGTCCGTAGCAAACCTGCTTTTGTGAACCTTTGCATCCTGCTTATAATGAATGTCTACGAGAAATCTGGAGCTTAGAAAAAATAAAAACCCCATCTAGTTCTTGATTTTGAAGTTTCAATAACACTTACCTGAAAAGGAAATAAGAGCAGCAACACTGATGCACCCACAAGCAAAGACCAGTCAAGTTGGTAAAACAAGAAGACAATGGCTATAATGATGCGCAAGGGAGCAGACCAGAGACTGTGCAACTGTTGCAAGATTTGCTGCACAAACAAAAAGCAAGCAACTAGTGTGTCAAGGTACTTTTAAACAGGTTGATTGGACAAAATGATAACCTGTGACACACTCAAAAAACATGTGCACGGGCACCCTCCTGCAGAAAATCGAGGGGACATTCCATTTGCAGGCACCCAGGTCCCAGAAGCCTCCAGATCCAGGAAGAACAAGTCATTTCCTTCCAGCAAAGGACGTGTCTTCCTCCTTGCTGGTATGAGTCTCAAAATTTGACACTACCCTGTCCATGAAGCTTTTCTAATTTTTTCATTCAAATGCAATTGTCTGTGGTCAGATATTCTACACCCAGCATTATGGCAGGTCTCCACAGATACAGTAAGAAATGGGACCTTAACTCAGAAACTACAAGTCTGCTACTCTTGCCGTAGCATTCAAGGTGCAGGTTTTACCATGCCCCTCTTGCTTCTGTATTAGGCTCAGCTCCAAGCCTAGCACTATATAACAACTGAATTTTTATGCAAGAATTAGATTTTTCTTGAATAACTTCAAAATCATTGTATTCTCTTTTTTCTTGTAGCTTCACTACCCTGCTGTCTCTGAAAATTTAATAACTATTTATTAACTATACCTATTGATGAGATTAGAAAAACTCGCCAAATTGCCTTGCCTGTAAAGCTTCAACATCTGTGGTGATAAGATTAGTGATTCTGCCGGATGCAAAACTCCTTTTTCCTTCCTGAGTGAGTCGCAACGTCTTACAGAAAACTGCAGCTATCTGAATGCCATAAACCAATCATTAGCATTTCCTTGAGACAGGTCACAGAAAAAAGTTTGCATGTAGAAACCCTAACCATGGCAGAGCGGATGTGAAATCCAACACGCATGACATTTTGAAGTACTGCAAGAAATAATTAGACACCTATGTAATTGCTATCAGAAAATCTTGTATCCATAAAATGTATACTTACAACACCAAGAAATATGGCTGCAGCATAAATGTACCCAATCCATGCTGAGTCCCCACTTTGCATGGACTGTCAATGAGCATATGACTCATTTCGATTCAAGAAAAAGGTCAAGAAAAACTAAACACTTCAACAATCTTAGCCCCCAATTGACTTTGCTGCCACGAGTAAGACATGAACACAGATTTTACTTCGCTCTTTTCTTCAAACATCAGTACCATTCACATCACTCATTTATGTGGTCTTTCATGTTTGTCAGACCCTTGTTTATGGATCATACCAGCAATCCCACTTCCCAGATCACAACATTACATTCCTCAGCTGTAGCTCCCATGACGGACAGGAAGAAGATGACAATTCATGCAAGCAGCTGCTGAAACAATAAGTGCTGCACTACAGATTGATATTTTACAGAACCTTTATCACTCAACGCTTCTCCTTCCAACTTTCGAAAATTTTCACACACAAAACCCGCAACTTATTCTTGCCCACCCACCAAAATATTTTCCTAAGAGCTCTGCAAGGTTCTGGACACTCTTTTAGCACAAACCAATACAGTAGTGACACAAAAGAAAGAATTCAGTTGCTCTCTTAGCTTGACAAAATATGAAGCTACAGCTGGAAAAGCACCCTTCCTTAACTCCGTCCCTAGATGCATAGCTTCAACGGTTTCCTGCTGCCTAAAGACTCAACTTACGAAAGTCCCCACTCTTGACTTAGTCTTGAGAAGGTAAGAGCAGCATTTCTCTGTTCTAGATCGAGTATGCAACAGAAGCATTTTGACCTTATTCATACACCTCTTGAGAGGTTACTGAACTAATACCCAAATCCATATAAACTGTCTATTCATAACACCAGAGTCCTTTCTTACCACAAGGAGAAGGTTTAAGAAAACTGGTCCCACGAATTAATCTGCATGCAAACCATTAGAACCACCACAGCCACCATGTAGACTTTAATAACAGAGAAGAGTAAACAAATAAATTTTAGTTCAAAATGAGGGATATGTATGACTAAATATCATTGCATCCAACTAAAAAAGACGGAAAAAAAAAAAAAAAAAGAGAGAGATCGATGCCTGTAAAATATCAAATAGCACCATGTAGACTTTAATAACAGAGAAGAGAATACAAATAAATTTTAGTTCAAAATGAAAGATATGTATGACCAAATGTCATTGCATCCAACAAAAAAGGCGAAATAAAGAAACAAGAGAGAGATATCAATGCATGCAAAATACCAAATAGTACACAAAACCCAAAACATACCACAACCTTTGTAGGTTTCTCTTCAAAAAACACAATCAAGACAGGAAATTTGCATGTAGAGAAAATTGCCAGTGAAATAAGAATACAAATGTGGGGTAATGCATATAGATGTATCAGATTCTGAATGTATTTGCAACCTGGAGGCGTGCATGCATTTGAAAACAACAGGAACTACTGTAATGGGAAAACAGAGGAGTCCACATAATAGATTTTAAAGCTAGATCACAAGCGAAATCCAATGAGCAAGCCCATAGAAAAAAATAAAACCTTTCAAATCTCATATACAAAGCCGCCAAGGCTAGAAATTGAAGGAATGACAAGAGCAGCACATGAACGAAAGAAAGATTTTAGAACAGCTTCCAAACTCGGCCTATGATTGCACCAACAAAACAAATTTGGAACTGACTTTTCCGCACACACCAATTAAAGAGCTAGGCTTCTGAAAAAATAAAACATTATGTTTCTTAGTCCAGCAAATAGTTTCTAAAGCATTAAATAGAGATTGGCCTGGCTAGTAGACCATCCAGTTTCTTGTAGAATCATGGAGTCCGATTCAAACATGCCTTGTGCACAAAGGCAATACCTGCAACTTTCAATGGGAAACTCCTTTTGGACTATTGCATGCAGTGTTCTTTTCACCTAAAGTAAACACAGTCTAAACTAGACATTTTGAGATCTCCTCACCGAATACATCCTGATAGCACACATCGCTAACCATTTCCACGCTCGTGTAGAGCAAAAAGCAATTTGGGTTAGTTGAACCCCTCCCTCAAGTTCAACCTTCAAGGCTTCATATCTTTGAGGTGGCGGCTTCACCTTACAGATGGGACCAATGACGATGTCTGCATCTTCTCTTGGCAACTCCCTATTCATGTTTCCTCTACAAAACTTTTCCCACTCATGATTTGGCTCTTCAAACCAAATAACCTTAAAAAGATCATCACTTCCAGGTGGGGGCTTGTTGGCATGCAGCACTTCAACATCTATATCAAACACAAAAACCACGATGGGATTCTCCAAGTCCTTAGAAGGATGGTGATGTAGAGGATGTTCATATGCATGTCTAACTGAGTTGGATATGTAGAAGGCCTCATCGGCACAGAACTCATTTGCTTTGTCAAAAGGCTTTATACCTTGGGATCTAAACCCACGACGTCCACCAAGCGAACCAGCCCTTGTACCATGAAATAAATGAACTCTGCCAGTTGACTCTACTTCAGGATTGTAGCAAGCACCCTCATGCACAAGAGGGTGATCACGAAAGAGGAGTGACCTCTCTCCAATATTGATGTCCCGTCGTCTTTTTGCAGCCACCGCTTCTTCAACTTGAGTTGCCGCAAACACCTTTGGTCGTGTCTTGTACCCAGGAAGCAAGACTTCCACCATCTCCAACTCTGTGAAGTGTTCTTCAGATATGGCTCCACCTCGTCCCCTCCCTCCTGCTCCACCTCGTCCCCTCCTCCCTCTCCCACCACCTTGTCCACGCAGGCTTCCTGCCCCTGATTCAGTCGGTTGTGATGACCTCTGCAACGAACGTCCTTTCTTCTTTCTATACTCCTGCCATCCTTCCTCTTCATGACCCACTTTACCTCCTGCACCAACATCAGTATCCACAGCTTCATTATCTGCATCTCCTGAATCTCCAAGAAAACCTGCAAGAGGCCCCTTTTTTGTGTATACATATTCATGCATCATGTCCTCTAGAATCGTGCTTGCAAGGGAGGCCTTTCCAAGCCGCAAGGTGTACTGAATTCCAAGAAAGGAGTCAGCCAGGCGTGTAAGATTTTCCCGCACAGTATCCACCAAATGTGGTGAGAAGAAGCGGAGGAGGAATGAAGCCAAATCCTCCTTGTCAGAAGGAGGGCAGTTTGCATCGCAATGAGACATTATATCCTCTTCGATTGAGCGCCAGATGGTGCTAGAACCAGGTGGAAGGTTGAAGGCCAGGGTGACATAATGTGGTGCAAGCAGAAGATTCATAGCACTCACCTGTTTATATGGCACATGGTCTTTCTGATTTCTTGATACTTCCCGTTCCAGGCTTCTGCTTCTGAGATTGTATCTTCCTGCTTGCACATGCCTCCTTGACGCGCTGCAGCTCCTGCTCAGATCTCCTTCCTTCACTTCTATGCTTCTGCTCCTCACATGACTCCTACTGCTTGCAGCTTCTTCTGGGAAGTAAGTAACAGGAGGCATCGCACACTATAGCATCAAAATCACGGCTATGGCGTTAGACGAAACGCTCCAAGGGCGGCGTCAGGAGAAAAACACAGACTTTTTGCTTGCAGAACAAGTTCAAGAAGCCATAATTCTGCAAATGGATTTTCATAGTCCTCTAGTATGTCCCTACGATTTCAAAAAATTCGTTATTATATCGAATCTGAGAGGATGCGCAGCTATCAAAAGCAATCGATGCTGCTTCTGCCGACGCTGTCCTCAACTCCAAGGTAGGCGAGCATTCCTCCTGTAGAAGTTGGCGGCATGAAGCTGACCGCTGCAGGTGGACGAGGGCCTGGGAAGAGGTCAAAACCTTTTTTTTATAGAATAAAGGGTGTGGTAAACAATCACGGAAAACGGCTGGCTGAGTTGGTTAGCTTAAACTTCTCTCGCCCGCCCATTGGAGTTTAAATCCGGAAATCGGATTCGAATTTTGTTGCTCTGTGTACGCAAGCCAGGAAATGAGTTACAATGAAGGATCTCAGAAGATTCTTGCTCAATATAATAGCAACCCTTAAGTAGTATTAGAAACACGCTCACATGCCCCTTATCCCACAAAGCAGGCGATGAATTTTGAAAAAAATTTGTTAGAAAAAACCCGCTTTTGAAAGAGATTAGGGCTTTTACACACCGGTTGCCCAAGTTTGGGGTCACTACCTCATATTTGTTATCCCAATTGTCATGAATGCTTACTAGGGAAGAATCATTTCCTTCAAAGACATATAGAGTGGTTTATGGGGGATAATCATATCCATAAAAGTTCGTGGCTTTATAAACTATTCTGCCTACATTTTGGTATAAAAGCATACTTGTATTATCCACATACACTCTTTTGGTTTCCATACTGTAAATTGGTGTAGGGATTGGGTTTAGATGTTACCTAATCAAATCCGGTCTTTGGCATCGGTGGAGCGCTTGGTTCAAATCCTACATTCCTTGACGGACAAGGTATGGTTGTAGCTCCATGAAAATCATCCAAATTGGGACTAGACCATGTGCATCCGTCTTCCCCTGAGTGTATCATTCATGTGGGATCCATATGCTTAAAATACAACATTAGCTCATATCTTATCTCAACCAAGCTCATATATTGATCACCTTGAAAGTTGACCCATAATTCTGGCTCACGGGGGGAGGTGTATCCTCTATTTTGATAGTCAAATGGTTTTCAGGGTCTCCATAGAGTTTGGCTCCAAGTATGTTTTTCTAATATATAAGAGCTTTGTGTTATTGGAGCCTATTAAATCCGCTAGACAAATCCTCATCACCATGGAGGTTACCCATGGCAATGTATGCTTCATTTATGGAATGGCAATGTATGCTTCATTTATGGAGGAGGTTGAAGGTCTAATAATGGATTTAGAGATTGTGTCCTCTACTCATAACCTTATTCCACTCCCTTTGATTGAAATCCTAGACACTACGCTTTTTCCTAATCTTAAATTCATAGGTTTGAACTTTGTATAAAAGGTTGCTTCTAAAGTGTCAAGGTTGCAATGATTTGATTTGATTTTGTATTTTTTGGAGTTTTTATTTTTTTATTTTCTAAATTTTTTCTTTCAACTATGCCAAGTTTAGTAAGTGGCTTTCAACTTTTTATGGCCCTTGTTTTTTTGCGGTTCTCATTTATCAAAATTTCCTTTTGGAGGTAATTGGGTTTTGTGCGCTCCTTGTCGCACTGTCGAAGCAAGGGACTTGCCGATACACCGTGTGTGAGCCACAAATGGCTCCAAGCACACAACAAAACTAATCTAGCAAACTCAAAACAGGGCGATGGTGTGTCACTCACCGCTCTATGCTCCTGCCGTGGAGGATTCCTCGTCGCGATGAAGAAGAAGCTGCAGTCGTGCCGCGCTCAACCGCTTCGCCACCGTCGTGCCTTCGTAATGCT
Source organism: Adiantum capillus-veneris (assembly GCF_014529385.1). NCBI lineage: Eukaryota > Viridiplantae > Streptophyta > Polypodiopsida > Polypodiales > Pteridaceae > Adiantum > Adiantum capillus-veneris. Next base: position 103,620,280 of record NC_140940.1, on the reverse strand, counting down.
CGATCGCACACACACTCTCCCTCTCTCTCTCTCTCTCTCTCTCTCTCACATACGCACACACACGAGGAGGTGAAGAAGAAGAAGATGGAGATGGAGATGGAGCAAGAGCACTCTTCTATTGCACAAATGAGAGAATGAGTGAATTTTAGGTTTAGTTGGCTTTTATATGAGCTCACCCCATTCACACTTGGGCGCCCATGCTTAGCCAACTAATCCCTTGAATGTCCCAGTTAGAGTGCGCCTCTCATCGGTGATCACTCTTACCCTTTTCCTATTGGTCCGACAAGCCCGGTACCTGACTCTACCAAATACATAATACACGTCCGTCGTAAGTGATGGGGTGTCCGTGAGCCGTGAGGGTTAACATGCCCCCCTTCCTGATGTAGATTCCGTCCTCGGAAGCTATTGAGTTGATTGGCACAGTAATTGCATTCTCATAAGTGATTAAAAAGCATATGCAGTTTTAGGTAGACAAATTGATTGGTAAAAGAATTTCAAACAATTTGTCAGCAATGAACATTAAATTGCAATGTAATCAAATGCATAACCAGATGTAAAGGTAAAAAATTAAACAAGTCTGGGGTCGCTAATTTGACGATCGAAAGGCACTAGAGATCGAATATTAATACCATGGGTAAGCTTCTTAATTTTGTGTAGTCAATTAAGTTGTTTAATCGCGAGAGCCAAGTATTCACGTTCGAGGGCTGACTAGAGGCTATATCTAGAAGACCTTGTAGTTAAGCTACCATAAGAGGAATTTCTCATGAAATCATCGTCTGACTGATTACTTTTTCTTTGAGCCCCCAAAGTCTTTTCACAGTGATTCAATTTTGATGTGTGTGCTTATTTTGTATGCATTGGGTTTTTTGCTTTTCAAGTAAAATCGCCCATACTGGGAACCTCTAGGGCTCTAGTACCATAGGCAATACATGTGAGTGAAGTACCAAATCAAGCTGAGATTTCTCTTCCAGCTTAAGATTTTACAGTGTGGCACTTTGATTTTTTGTTTGTTCATTTTCAGCATTTTAATTTTGTAACTTTGGGGGGTCATATAACACTGATACACCTCCCCAGGCTCATCACACTAGTAAACTCCCTTTATAATACTTAAGCTAAAGGTCAATAGGGTCAAGCCCACTAGAAAGCCCTAGTACATTTCACACAATGCTGCCTAAATCGGATTAAGAACCTAAGTAACCATTAATTATTAGGAAGGCATTCCCCATGGTATTAAGAGAAGATTTCTAACACCTAACTTGGTCAAACTAGTTTTTCGGACTGCTTGATTTTTAAACCTAGACAAGTGATTATGACAAAAAATTACATTGAATTAAATGTTTGATACTAAGCAAATGCGGTGAATATTAGGCTACCAATCACAATTAAAGCTGACAATCATAGATGCAAAAAGATAAGGGGCAATGCTAATGGACAGGAAACACCTGTTTGTGTCGATGGTCGCGCTTGATTTGAAGAGTGAGTCGAGATAAAGATTCCCTGAAGGTCCAAATCCTACCAATAGCAACACGCTCCTGTACACACTAGGAAACAAAACGAATACCTCCAGGAGGCACATTAGTGGAAAAAGGTACTAACACTTATTGAACACAACAAAAAACATAAGGAACCCTAACCTAATTATTTTCACTCCCCCTAAAGAGTCAAGGGAATAGGATATTGTAGAGGTTGGGGGGAAACCCTAAGGCTAAACCCCTATCCTCGTCGTCGAGATAAACAAAGTCATCATCCATGAGACCATATGTGCCATCCGTGTAGTCGTGTAATTTTTCTTCTTCATCATAGGTGCCCATGTTTACTAAGAAGGTCACTAGATGCCTATAGTCATCTTGGTCAAAAGGGTAGGCTTGTGCAATGGGAGAAACGCTCTCTACTAAGTATGGATCAGACGTGGTCAAGAGACGTATCAGCCATTCTAACTCCTCAAAATTCCTCTCACATGCTAGCGTACCTATCAAATCCCATTCACATGCAAGCACTGGAAAGACCATGTGAAATATTTGTGAAAGGTAACGAGGGTACCTCTCACCCAAGGCAGGAGTGGATGACTCTAGTGTACTAGCCATATCTGTACACGCAAATAGATGATGGTTAGAGTGCAAATATTACAAGGGTCGTGTTCTTGTGCATAATTTGTTTTTATGATTTGTGTTATGGCTCTTTCTCTTTTACTTTTTTATCTTGTTTTTGTGAGTATAAGGCTTTATATATACATTCCCTAAGATCGGAGATTAAGAGGTCAGGGAGAAAGGTTGAGAGGGAAGCAAGTGAATAATGGATGTCCACAAACACTCCCCCCTTCCTTGGGTAGATCATACCGTTTGAAATGATGTCGTCACCCTTTGAAACCAATTGTTCTAGTTGGTAATAGGTGAGGATTTTTGCCAGTAGTTTTCTATTACCCTAGGTGCCTCATCAAGTTGCAAGGGTGGTAAGGTACTCTCCCAGGATCGAACTTGAAGTGGTTCATCAGGTGATTCTTGAACACTGGGAGGTGTGGATTCTTTTGTAGCTTCATGGAGGTCCATTACTATAGATGGAGGCTGTGTAGAAGCTTTTACCTCTATGGATGTATTACATGAGGAGCTAGAAGCTTCATGGAACTCCCCCCTTCCTGAGCTAGGTGGAATAAATTGGTTTTGCCTTGGAGCCCAAACTAGCTTTGGACTAGGTGTGTAGCATTCTGTGATCTTTCCCTTCCCACGGTCTGCCATTGGCTTTAGCGTTACACTGTTTGACTCATATGGGTTTGTTGTCGATAGGGAAGGACACATTTTACGTTTAGGTACCCAAATTTGCTCATTTCCATCATAGTAGCCTTGGGCTTCTAATAGTTGTTTTGGAATCCATTGTGATTTGGTCTTGACTCTCCTAGGACGCGCTCTTGGTTTTCCCGGGAAATTTTTTCTTGGAATGGATGGGAGGGTTGAGGTAGTTGGAAGTAAGGCCTTGGGGACCCATTGATATGTACTCTTAGGTCGTGCAGGTTGAGTACTTGAAATATTACTGCTTGCTGCAACTACAAGTGTTGAAGTGCTAGATTCATGGGTAGCCGGCAAAGACGAGTTAACCACCTTGGCTTGGGAATGTTGGCTATCCTTCAACTTTGCTAGAGTTTGCAACGTAGGTGACTTTGCTTGAATGATAGGGGTAAGAGTCGGTGGTCGCTCGTGACACTACCAGTATCCCAATCAATAGTGCATTTGGTGGCCAACATCCACGTGCGTCCCAGGTTTACGTTGCCTTCCATAGCTCCTGCGGGCATGACTAGAAACCTCTGCACTATGCTTCCATTGTCATAGACAACAGGGGTCTGAAGGACTCCAAGAATAGCAGTTTTCTTTTTATTAATGCCCTTGACTTGCATCGTATTCGGGGATAGGGTCGGTTTTCCTAATTGACACCAAACTCCATAGGATAACAAATTGTGTTTAGCTCCTGTATCTAATAAGGCATTGTATAGTACTTTCCCATAGGGGCTATTTAGCTCAATTGGGTATCGTAGGGGTGGCTCAGATTCTAATGAGTCGTCATCTGTGTCCTCGAAAAATGCTTGCGTGATTCCCAGATTAGCCTCTCGTTGGCGTCTAAGACGTTGTTGTTGTTGTTCTCGAGCCTCAACTCTTGCTTGGATTTTTTTAAGCTCTGCTTGTTCCTTGGAAGCCTTCTTTTGATGGATGGCTTGCAACTCTTCCTGGCTTAGAGGATCATAATATCTTTTGAATTTACTCCCATTAAGGAATCCAATGGTTTCAACTCCATCTAGAGTCTCCACACGAATGGTACCTTGCGGAGTAATTTCACACACTCGATATGGTCCCTTACCAGCGTATTTCAATTTCTTCTTTTCATTACGTACCTCGTACATAAGAACTTTATCACCAACCTTGATGTCTTTATCCTTTAAATGGCTATCAAACCACTTCTTTCTCCTATCCTTCTCCACTAGAGCATTTCGCACAGCTAATTGCCTTTCTTCATCTAGCCTTTCCAGGATATATAATCGCTCCACCAAGGGGTTACCATCCCAACCTTCTTGAGAAGCTACTCGAAGACTAGGAATGACAAACTCCCATGGCATAATTGCTTCTTGGCCATACACCATCTTAAACGGTGTGCAATTAATAGCAACTTTATACACAGTACGATAAGCCCATAAAGCCGATGTAAGCTTTAGGTCCCAATCAGTGTGATGAGCCTCGACTGTCTTTGTCAAAATGGAGATGAGAGTTTTGTTGGTACTCTCAGCTTGGCCATTTGCTTGGGGATAATAGGGTGTAGACTTGTGGTGTGATATCATGAAGTTTGACGTGAGTTCTTTTATTACTTCATTTATAAAATGAGTTCCATTGTCACTCACAAGTTCAAAGGGGCATCCAAAACGTGTGATAATGTTCTCAAAGAGGAACTTAGCTGTTGTTTTTGCATCCGCCTTCCGTGTTGCTTTTGCTTCAGCCCATTTGGTTACATAGTCGGTAGCCACAATGATATATCGTGATTGCGTGTTACGTGCAGCCGGACTAATCGGTCCTACAAAGTCTAAGCCCCACTTTTCAAATGGTTGGGTTACCTTGATGGGATGTAGAGGCATCCTATCCCTTCTTTGTGGCTTGTTGAAGCGTTGGCATTCATCACATCCCTTTGCAAAAAGTGATGCATCCTTAAACAGAGTGGGCCACCAATAGCCTGACTGTAAGATCTTTCGGGCAGTCAACTTTCCTGAAAAGTGACCACCAGCTACGCCCATGTGTGCCTCTTGTAGAATATATAAATACTCATCCTCGCGGGCACAGCGTCTAAGAACATCATCTTTTCCTCTCTTATAGAGAGTTCCAGCCAGTAAGCAATAGGGTTCGCATTCCTTGATTAATTTTCGAGCTATATCTTTTCGCAGTTCTTTGGGTGGAAAACCATTAACTAAGAAGTTAACAATCTTTTCACTCCATTCAGGCATTGTCTCAACAATGAACAAAGGAGTATCAGGCAATTCATCATCAACCCCCGTAGGAGCTTCGCCATTAGGGATACGAGATAAATGATCCGCCATGACATGTCTCCTCCCAGGCCTCACAACAACGGTGAAGTCAAACTCAAGAAGAATTAACAACCATCGTGTAATTCGACCTGTGGAACACGGCTTGTTTACCAAATGTAGCAATGCTTGATGATCAACATAAAACACAAACTTGGTAGCAAGAAGGTAATAGCGAAATTTCTTTACTACGTAAATCATAGCTAGACCTTCGCGCTCTATAGTAGTGTAGTTCATCTCGGCATCATTTAATTGGTGACTTGCAAAGCTAATAGGGTAGTCCAATTTATGTTCTCCTGGTTGAGTTAGAACACACCCAATAACAAAATTTGATGCATCAATATGCACATGAAAAGGTACATTCCAATCAGGTGTTCGCAGGATTGGAGGACTTGTTAGGGCCTTCTTTAATAACTCATAAGATTGATGACATTCTTCCGTCCAGTGAAACTCGATAAGAAGCTTGTACAATGGACGCGCTATCTCGGGAAAGTTTAAAATAAATCTTCGATAATAACCAACATGGCCCATAAATCTTTGAAATCCTTTATAGTTCGTAGGTGGTGGCAAATCGGCTATGGCTTTAATCTTACTCTCATCTGTGGATATCCCGTTCTTGGACACTATATGCCCTAGAATGACTCCATGCTTAACCCAAAATTGGCATTTGAAAGGGTTCAATGAGATGCGATAAAATATGCACCTTTCAAATATTTTCGTAGATATAACAAATGCTTCTCCTAAGAAGAATAAACACAAAGGTCGTCTAGGAAAGCTTCACAAAACTCCCTTAGAAATTCTTTAAATGCAGTGTTTATTAATCGTTGGAATGTAGCAGGGGCATTCGTTAAGCCAAAAGCCATAACACGAAATGCAAACACTCCAAACTCTATGATAAAAGAAGTTTTAGCTTGGTCCTCTAATGCAATTGTGATTTGATTGTAACCAGAGTACCCATCTAAAAAGCTATAAGCCTCCTTGCCCGCAACTCTTTCAAGCACATGTTCTGAATATGGCAAGGGATAATGATCTCTCCTAGTGGCTGCATTAACTTTCTTGAGGTCCACGCACACTCTTTGTTTCCCATTCTTTTTTGGCACAATGACTATTGGAGAAACCCATTCTGAGTGCTCAATAGGATATATGAATCCACATTGGATAAGTTTTTCAATCTCCTCTTGTACAATTTTGGCGTACTTAGGATTCATTGGATAGGGTTGTTGCTGGACGGGTTTAGCAGTGTTGATCATGGGAATTGTATGTTGCACCACAGAAGGTGGAACGCCCTTCATGTCATGATATGTCCAAGCAAAGATATCCTTGTATTCCTTGAGGAGCTCCTTAAGTACAGCCTCTTCAGTTTCGGTAAGGTCTTGAGCAATAAAGACTGGTTTAGACTCCTCACCTAGTTCTGCTAATTCTATCTCTTTAACTACCGCTGGACCATCATAGACTCCACTGCTTCCATTGGTAGGTATTCGTTGGGCTTTGGCATACACAACCTTTCGCTCCCCCGTGGTATAAGATTTAAAATGTTCAGGAGCTGTATGTAAGTCAGCAGGCTCTTGGCCTGACGGAGACCTTTCTTTTAGTTCTGCCTCCTTTTGTTGTTGTGCTAACTCTCGATTTTGACGTCTTCTTATAGTTCGACTCAATTTCGGCTCTGTAACCTCCAATTGAGCGAGGTCAATGGGTCACGGGCTGCACCACATGACACTCTGGAGATGTTCACCCCAATTGTCTACTAGCTTTCGATGAGCATCACATGCCCCTAGATAGCTAAGCCATTCTGCAGTAGATCTTTCCTTGTTTATCCTAGCTCTCACATTTTCTCGATATCGTCGTCTCTTATATGACCTTTGTTTCTTGTTAAGGTTTTGATTTTGGTAAATGTTTGAACTCAACTCGCTTGATAGGTCTTCGCTTGTATCTTCTTCACTCTCATATAAATTGCGAAAAATGGTCGTACTAGACCTTGAGTGTTCAGTTTCTATACTTGGCTCACTCGATGTTTCCTCAGGTTCTGAATCCATTTCTCCCTGAGATTCCGTTTCTGATGTGTATTGGCCTGAAGCCTTTGAGGAATCATCGGTTTCACTCTCAGGTAGGTGTGCCTCTTTCTTATCATCGGATGTTACATGCGCTACACCTAACATGTTTACTGGTGCAATGTGTGGTATCTCTTCCCCATCTGGTGTTACCCAGGATGTTCCTCTAGCTCCCCATGTATCTATAGTTTTCGCTAGGTGTACCCAATCGACATTGTCTGACTTAGCCATTCCGGGTAGGATATCCATATAAGGAGAGTTCTCCCCAATATCCGTGTCTTTGTTACACGTGTAACAATACTGTAATGGAGCTGAGTGAATTGTTGTGTCTGATCGATTATCAATGATGAATTTATTTCCTAGAGGATGCGTTCGACCACTTAAAAGATCAACTTGAATGACAGAGTCTTGGAATTGTAAGTAGACGTGGTTTTTGGACCAGTCATGCACCATTTTTGCTTCCCTCATGAATGGACGCCCTAAGATAATCTCAAATGACATAGGATGCTTGGAAAAATCCATAACAATGAAAGTCTGCCTTACCTTGTGTCCCAAGACCTTGATCCTGAGATCCTTAAGCATTCCAATAGGCGTAACAATAGATCCATTAGCCATTTTTACCACTACGTTTGTGGCTTCAAGGTGAGGTCGCCCCATAGACTCCCAACAACTCTTTGTCACCATGTTGACTCCCGCACCACCGTCAAGGACTCCCTTTACAGTTAATCCTTTAGTAGTGATTGGCAGAGTAGCATTAGATTCATCACCTTCAAAGTATTGCCCCAACTTGTTAACGGGTACTTCAATTACAGATTCATGTCCCGCTAGGTCAGATGGTGGTGCTAAATGTTCCTCATCATTCATTACCGAGTCAGGTTTGTTCATATGTGCAAACTGTGGTAATCCAGCCTGTAATTCTCCATTGAGGAAGGCTCGAAGAGCTGAGACTAGCTCGGGGTCTTTATATAGTTTGGACATGATGGTGGTTCTAACTTCTGAAGACATGAAATCCATCAATTTGGCAACATTTAATGGCATCTTGTGGGACGTAGGACCCTGACAAGAGAATGGTGAAGATGGAATCTCCACTTCCTCAAGGGGGTCGGGCATTCCCTCACCAAACATTCTCTCTAGTAGGAAAGGTGTGTGTCCACTTTCAGATGTCCTACCCTCACTCTCTTCTCGAATGATACTGGGTATAGCTAACGGCCTGTAGTTCTTGTGAGGTTGAACTTGTGTGGGAAACACTGTGTCCGACATCTAGATATGTTTGGGTTCAGGTTCTAATGTTCGTTGAGTTTCTTCCACCAAACCCCTCAGTTGTTGGACTCGTTCAATTTCCACTGTTGGGTTTGGATAGGTTCCAATCTTTCTCTTGCAATCCTCATTTTTTGTCTCTCGTGGCTTATCTTGGGGGTTTGCAACTGGGTAGTTTAACTTAAAATACTCTTTTGGTGTTCGTCGTAATCCCCTCTCGTGATCCTCCTCACTGGCTTTTTCCTTTGTAGTAACAGTTTTGGTCTCCGTGGTCTCTATCGAATCTGAGTCATCCTTAGGGTCATTCATATACACGGGATCCTCTCCTGTCCCTATGTTAGTCTTTGAACTAGGTTTTGAGCTAGAAGCATTAAGGGATTTCTTTCTTCTTGTTTTCTTCTTTCTCGCTTGGCCAATGGATGCAGCATCTCTCTCTTCGAGGATGTAATTTTGCTTTTGGAGCATCGACCGTGTGAGTGCATTCACTAGTGCTATTTTTATAGTTGGTGGTGTCCCATCAAAAATCTCTATTATGTTCAATGGTGTGATTTTCGGTGCGTTTGGATTGTTAGGACACTGTGCGATCAAATGATCTATGCCAACGATTACAAGTGAGTATTGGCATTGCCAATGCACTCCCTTGACTAGTTTGCATTAGTGCAGCATTCTTTTGCATTCTAATGGGGCACTCAGCTACTCGATGTGGTCCACCACATTCGTAGCACTGAAGAGGTGATCTTCTGGCAAAACTATTAATGTTTTGGCCTCTTGCTGCTAGCGCAGTAGCTTGATATACTGGTTTGATTTGTCCCCAATGGTCTTCCATATAGTACATGGGACACTCCTCAAGCATGTCGACTCCATAGGTGATACTAGAGTCTATGTCCTCTTCGCAATCTACATAAGTACTAGATGACTCGCAACCTATTTGGTTCATAGGTGTAACTCTTGGATGAGGGGGTTGCGGTCCTAGCACTGGAGGTGGCAACGGTGTGGTTTGGACCACATTTTGGGTTCTAGGGACCATGTGCTGTAATGGCAACTGTTGCTCCATGGGTGGGGTAGGCATCAATGCAGGAACTGGAGGTGAGTCTGCCCAAGCTATAGGCGGTCTATTTTCCATGATGCGTTTAAGCATTAGGCAATCCTTCGCTTGATGGACATACCTACCACACGCGTTACAAGTCCCGTTAAACTTTACTCTGAAAGTAGGGCATTCACTCGTAGTATGTGGGCCCAAGAAAATTGATCACCATTGTTGCTCCCTTCTTGGATACATATGAGTGTTTTGTGGAGCACAATTACCCCAAGGCTTTCTTGGATGGCCTTTGTGAGATCTGCCAAAGTCATCTCAGATATCGTTGGCTCTTTCACGATTGGCTTTATCTTCATTGGCTCATGCCCTGATGCTTGCGAGCTACTTGACTTCGGCTCGGCAGACACTCTTTCTCCTGCAATCATTAAATTATCCTCCAATTGGATTGCATTCATGGTGACTGCTTCCCAAGTAGTGATACCTCTAATGACTAGGCCATTATAGATACTTTCATGTCGTAGTCCCCTGATGAATCTATCGAGCAATTGGTTGTTGTTGAATCGCTCGTTTGGATTGCATCGAGAATTCAAATTCTTTAGGCGACTAATGAAGTCTCTCACGGATTCACCTTCTTCTCGTTGGGATTTCTGGAGCTGAGAGGCTACACCCCAAAGTACTCCCTCTCGTATGTATTCTTTTAAGAACAGTCTCCTAAGAGTAGAGTAGATCGTTTTCTCTTCTACTCTTAAGGTTCTATACCAATCTCCAGCCTTTCCGCTTAGGGTCAAACTCAAAGCCTTGCACTTATGTAGCTCATTGCGCTCTTCCAAGGAATCGCACACATATTCAAAGACTTCCATATGCTTTCTAGCATCTCCGTCTCCACTGAATTTCTATGTGAGCTTAGCTACTTGAACTGCCTTGCTCCTAGGCTCTCTATCAGGTGCACTACGCATGTTTTCCGCAATAGAGCGACCGATAGTTTGAGCAAATGCTGCCAAATCTCCTATTTGAGCAGGTATAATGGGTGTATGTGCTCTTGGAACCACATGTGAGATGGGAGTTGGCCTTGGCCTTGGCATACGCGCGGCTCTTGGGTCCCAAATTTCGTATGGTGGTGTACCAGACGGTGGTCCAAAGTTTACAGGCGTGGCCCTAGGCATAGGGGGTGCCTGATATGGCATGTTATTATTAAATGGCATGGCTCCACCTGTATAAGATCTTGGATAATTCCATTGTGGATTGTAAGCTCTTGGAATAATCGGAGGTGTAGGAGCTACATGAGGCTGAGGTACGACAGGTGCACATGATTGATACATACATGTAGGTATAGTTTGGGGCACTGTGCTACTAGGCATCGGCGCCGTGTTAACAAATGAACTCCATGGTGTACTTCTTGTCATGATCACCATTGGGATATGCATGGTAGCCGTAGTGTCATTAAGAGAAAGATGAGCTAGATCTGGGAAGGTAAAGCTGCCACTTGTGGGCTCAGATTGTACTGAGGCTCCTGGCGAAACAACATATGGAGGATCAATGGGGCTCACTGAGGGAGTCTCCATTTGTGACAGGGTTGGTTGGTTGGCCTTTCCCGTATCCAAGAATCTCATTAGGCCTATTGAAGGCATGTTGATCCCTGTGTTCTGTCTTTCTAACTCGACAATCCTATGGAGGACATCACAGACTTTCTGTTGTTGCTCATCTATGCTAGTAGCACCCGATGTGGATTGTAGAACATCTAACCAACCCACATGATAGGTGTGTCCTGTGTACCGATCAGTTAAAGCTTCTGCTTGTAGGTCATACTCCCAATTTTCGTTTAGGAATATCCCATCTAGGCCTGGCGTGCTGGAGGTTTCCCTTGAAGTGGAAGCATTATTGCTCCCCATAGCTTGCCCCTCCGTGACTGCTACCTTGGGAGCACTCGGTTGCTCGACTGGCATGATTGTTGTCATAGGAGCCTTTGCTTTCAGGGCTTGACTTTGTTCTAGCCCTCGTAGGTTCTCAATTTCCCTCTCCCTTGTTGCTTGCATATAGCGTTCGATCTCTTGCACTTCGGCAAGACTCCTACCATCGGGTAGTAAAACCTCAGAGGGAGATATTCCTAAGGGATCAGGAGGTGCAGTGGATGGAACATTCACATGCACACTCTCAAGAAGCATAGGGTCCATTTTAGGCATGAATGACGAATTTACTTCCCCACTCCCTTCATTTATTTCATTAACCGCATGTTCGGAGCGAGTAGCTCTACTAAGGGTCTCTTTTAAGCGGCTAAACAAGCTGGACCCGGGCCGTGGGCCCATGGCATGCATGTCTTGACTTGAACTATCAGGGTTTGGTGTAGGATACCCCTCCATGACTTCGTAGTCAGAGGAAGAATCACTAGACGCGATATGAGGATCTTGGGTCGCGCTACCTTGAGTCCCGGCCGAAGGTCCAGAACCTAGGGTGGAGGAATAATGGGTGCCCGCGTAAATGGAGGCACTACCAATATGCTCGTGCTCTAACACTCGTCCAGAGCGTAGGTTCATATGACTTGGATCCCCTAGAAGTGTCAGTGAGGGCCCGTGAAGGCTGCTCACCTAGTAATTTTGGGTGTTTTGCAACCCAAGTCTTTTCTTATTTTCTGATTTTTTGGTCCTTTTTTTCTGACCCAGCTATAGAATAGAACGTATGATAGCTCAAAACGAGCGTCTCGGTCAGAGGGACGTGCCGTGCTTTACAGCCCTCCGTTTGGTCACTTTATGCCCTCGGAATCCCTAAAACCGTCAATTTCTAGTAGGGAACTAGGCCCGAATTAGAAAGTCTAAGGGTGCAAGTGGGAAGAGAAGGGAGGAGAGTGGAGGACTTGCCCCACATACTCTCATTCCCTCTTGAGGGGGTAGGGTATATATATAAGAGTGAGTCTAGTATATATCATAAGACTGAGGACTGAGGCCTGGGCTTGGGCTTGGGCTTCCGATCCCGATCAAAATTTTAGCGTTATTTTTTAAAATTTTTTAATTATATATATATATATATATATATATATATATTTGGGCGACGACCGCGCATGGTTTTGGTGACCCTTTCTTGGCCACACACACTGTCACCTACCTAACCTCCCAGTCAACAGCTCACAGCTCACAGACAGCTCACTACCTTATCTACTTACTAACAGTGCTGTTAACCACTAACTAATCTACTAACTAATCTGTTAACTGCTTACTGACAGTGAGCTAACTATCCACCTACTTCCTCTCTCGCTACCTTACTGTGCAAAGACTGTGTGCAGGCAAACCTTGACAGAAAACAGTGTACAGACTGTGTGCAACAAAAATTGCTAACTGCTTTCCTACTTATTCATTCACTGCAAACAAGCTAACGACTACTAATTGTGCAAAGACTGTGTGCAAACAGAAAACACAACATTATGCAGAAATCACAGAACTTGCAGACAATACAGAAATTAACAACGTGCAGAAAAACAACTCAGTCCTCTTCCTCTTCCTCTTCTTTCCTACTACAAACAACTCATAGGAGAAGCACAAAGTGCCTCTTGGGCTTAGTGCAGGGCGATTCCCCGGCAACGGCGCCAAAAATGTGCGCTCCTTGCCGCACTGTCGAAGCAAGGGACTTGCCGATACACCGTGTGCGAGCCACAAATGGCTCCAAGCACACAACAAGACTAATCTAGCAAGCTCAAAAGAGGGCAATGGTGTGTCACTCACCGCTCTATGCTCCTGCCGTGGAGGATTCCTCGCCGCGATGAAGAAGAAGCTGCAGTCATGCCGCGCTCAACCGCTTCGCCGCTGTCGTGCCTTCATAATGCTCGATCGCACACACACTCTCCCTCTCTCTCTCTCTCTCTCTCTCTCTCTCTCACACACACACACACACACACACACACACACACACACACACACACACACACACACACACACACACACACACACGAGGAGGTGAAGAAGAAGAAGATGGATATGGAGATGGAGCAAGAGCACTCTTCTATTGCACAAATGAGAGATGAGTGAATTTTAGGTTTAGTTGGCTTTTATATGAGCTCACCCCATTCACACTTGGGCGCCCATGCTTAGCCAACTAGTCCCTTGAATGTCCAAGTTAGAGTGCGCCTCTCATCGGCGATCACTCTTACCCTTTTCCTATTGGTCCGACAAGCCCGGTACCTGACTCTACCAAATACATAATACACGTCCGTCGTAGGTGATTGGGGTGTCCGTGAGCCGTGAGGGTTAACAGGTTTAGTTGTGCGCTCAAAAGTTAATCCGCTCCTTTTACACGTTCAAAAGGTTGTACCAACTTGCCTTGAGGTAATAAGCCAAAGCCTACTGAAAGTTGAGGTAAATACTCCTTTTAGCTCTTATATTTTGAGAAAATTTCAGCAGCACCTCCCCCTAATGGGGTTCCTAGGATGTTGCTAAAACTACCCAAAACCTCTTGCAAAGTAAAGGACAAACCCCAGAGCCTCTTCTAGATCATTTTAGCATCTAGGAACCAGTTTGATGCAGTGCAAACCTTGCCTAGGTCTCAAAACATTGTTCTAGAATAATTAGAGCAGCTTAGGACTAGCCATCGACACACAACCATCAACAATCAATAAGGTCCCAAGAGTGATCCTACAAGTAGTGCTCTAGCTATTGAAGACCTGTCTCAACAAAAATTAGCAAAATCAAGTGATTTGTGACTCCTAAAAGCCAACCATTGACAATGTTTGCTATCAATGGCTCATTATAAGGAGCAATGGGGACTTGATAATGGTGGCCACGGTGTACTTAGGCTGAATAACACACACTTAGCTAAAATATACAGATAGTAGTAAAAGGTTGACGTGAAAAGTAAAAGAGCACACTATAGCTAGACCTAAGATAGAAGAGATATTTACATGGAAAAATATAATAAGTGGACCATAATAATATATAAATATTTATTCAGGCTTGGTGGAGGGGTTTTTGGAATTAATTTATTACTCACACACGCTTCTTTACAATGTAGCAAAAAACCGGAGTATCAAACCTACGTCTAGGGAAAATCGAGATCTTGTCATCTTTTAGATGATTATCCCAAGCACTTAGGTTATCTAATAGGATGAAGGGCTATGGCTTGTAGTTGCAATTTTTGAGAGCCAAAAAACGGCTATCATTTAGCCCTCCCCCAAGATGATGGTACATTCATGTACCATCAAAAGTCATCTTTTCCAATGAGAGTGGTGTCAAGCCATTTGTGATGTTTGGTGCCTGGGTCATATTTTCATTTTGTCGTGCTTTTTTGTCTTGGCTTGAACTACTAACATGAACCAAACAACAAGACTTACGTGATGATGTAGCTCCTTGATGATGATCTTGTAAATCCTTTGGTAGAATGCGACTTAAATAGGGCTTTAGCCGGTAACCATTCACCTTCTTAGAGTGATCCTTGCCGTCCAAATCCATGAGTTGGTAGTAGCTTGAATTGAAATCCTTCTTCACAATGTAGGGGCCCTGCCATCTAGTGTTGAACTTTACATCAAATCGATTGTCAAGGCGATTGTCATACTTTAAGACCAGATCTCCTTCTTTGATTCCTTTGTCCTTGACTTTCTTGTCAAGCATGTCCTTTATTTGTGTGGCCTTCCTCTTGTAACACTCATAAGCCGCATCTCTCTTCCATTCTAGCTGCATTAAGGTGAGAAGACGGTCCACTGATGCTTCTTCTTGTCCTTGTGCCTTTTCCATGGAGTCGCATTGTTGGAATGTTAAGCTCAATGGGCTGCAAATCTTCTTGACCATAGACAAGTTGGAAGGGTGTGAACTCCATAGCTTCCTTGTAGGTAGTTCGATAAGCCCACAATGCTCTATCCAAGAAGTCATCCCATAGCTTTGTCTTGTTCTTCACCATCTTTCGGATGATTCCTACAATGATGTCATTAGCCTTCTCTACCAGACCATTCGATTAAGGATAGTAGGGTGTGCTATGTCGATGTAGGATGTGAAGTGTTGGGGTGGTAAAGCCCAATGTACCACGCTTGAGTGTTGGGCGGTCGGAGACTAACCGGGAACTAACACCGACCATTCATTCTACATAAAAGAATAAGGACTCATAACCCTAACACTATTGTGTTTGGAGCCCACCCAAAATTTGTGTCTCATCTCTTCTTCTCTCTTCTCCATTGTTGCACACACACACACACACACACGCATGCTCTCACACGCGCTCTTCAATTGGTATCAGAGCTTAGGGATTGGGAGCACCATTGGAGCTCAGCGGGGACGCAGACGGAGAAGCAACAAAAACTAAAACACGTTTTTGCAAATCTGTTTTGGCCCACCAAAGCGTCTTCATTCAAGCCGATTCCTGAGATTCTCGACCGGTTTTTTGTCCTCTTCAACTTTGTAGAAGAAATTTTTCTCAAAATCTTCATCAATTTTGAGATATGTCACTCAGACTGCCTGTAGGTCATGAAGTAGAAGCTGTAGATTTTTACATATCTGTTTTGACCTGTAAAGACAGCTTATTTCATGTCCATTCCCTCTAACCCCAACCGTTTTTGCGTGGTCTACAACTTTGCAGAAAGAAGTTTCAGCAAATTTTGCAAAGTTTGAGAGATATTCAGTTCAGACAGCATGGTGGTCTACCTTCGTCGGTTCTTCTGCATACAGGTTTTCGTTGCAGACTCCTTCTACAATCTCTGTCACATGCATATTTGATGTAAGGTCTTGAGGGTCTGTTAAATCAGACAAACTGCCGTAGCGATTACAGAAAAGAGTTTCTGTGGTTGATATAAGATCTTATGCGGTTTATGCATTGTGATGGAAATATGTAAAGCCTATTGTTGAGGGTCGTGGTAAGGTTTTATTGAGCTGGGGGATTCTCAAATGTGGAGATCCTTTCAGTGATACAGGTTTTGGAATGAGCCCCCGACATCCCCATAGTTTTGGCATCGACATAGGATGTATGTTTATGCAGCTAGTGCAGTATTGGTGTGCATCTGCTGACCCGCCATTGTTGGCATTGCTGTCATCTTTATGCGTATGCGTTTGACAGTGTTCAGTTGGTCAAAGACACTCTTCTAGAGTTGAAGACATTGACAGTGACAGTTCTTTGAGATTCTATCTTGTCAGTTTAGCCACTTTGATCAGTTTCAACCATTGTACACATTTGTTTTGGGTTCAGAAGTCAGTTTTGCAGGGGAGACTCTGCCAAAATTTTCAAGTTTTCTATCATCTTCTTTAGTGGAGCGGATTTATCACTTTTGTTCCTTGTCGAGTGATGGATTCATCATCGGACAACTCTTTGTTCAACATTGAGAAGTTAGATGGCACTAACTTCCCATTTTGGAAGGAACAACTTTACAATGTCTTAGTACAAAAGAAGCAGATCCAGCCGATAAAGATGAAGGGGATAAAGCCCGAGGATATGGATGGGTATGACTGGGAGGAGTTGGATGAGCTTGCCAAGTCCACCATCATGCTGACTTTGTCAAAGAATGTGTACTTCAATGTGAACATAGAAAAGACTAGTTATGGGCTGTGGAAGAAGTTATGTGACTTGTATGAGAAGCAAAGTGCAGCATCACAGGTTTATTGGCTGAAAAAGTTAGTTGATTTGAAGATGGATGAGGGCACACCCATGTGCAGCCATCTCAATGAGTTCAACACAATTTTCAGTCAGTTTTCTGCGCAAGGAGTCAATTTCGACAATTCGATCAAAGCAATGTTCTTGCTAGTTACGCTGCCAAAAAGTTGGGATACTTTTCGCATAGCCATAAGTAACTCAACACCTCTTGATGGTTTAACATGTGCTGATGTTGAGGGCAGTTTGCTTACTGAAGAGATTAGCAGGAAGAATCTTGATACTTCTCATGGTACTAGCAATGCTCTCGTTTTTGTGGTCGATCACAAGAAAAGGGCAAGTAGAATCAGAGAGGAAAATCTCGTAGCAAATCACATGGCCGAAAAGACATTGAGTGCTATCATTGTCACAAAAAGGGTCATATGAAGAAAGACTGTCGAAAGTGGAAACAAGAGAAAGGTAAAGACAAGAAGTCGAAAGAAGGCAAGACTAACGAAAGCAGTATAAAGATTGAAGAGATCAACAATGTTTTTGTTGAAGATTCTGATGGTGACATTTATCTCACATCTGCCATGGATTCAATATTTTTAGTTGCCATTGATGACTATGCTTTACAGGATCGGGTTGACTCAGGTGCATCGTTTCATGTGACTCCTCACAGAGAGTGGTTCAGTACATATGATGCATCCCGTAAAGGTCGTGTTCGTCTTGGCAATGATTTTGCTTGCGACATAGTTGGTGTTGGCGATGTGCAGCTGAAATTTCAGAATGGTTCTTCATTCATACTCAAGAATGTGAGACATGTGCCAAAGCTTACCAAAAGCTTGATTAGTACAAGACAATTGGATGATGCAGGATATTACTACACATTTGGTGATAGCTCATGGAATATCACTAAAGGTTCTTTATTAGTAGCACATGGTTCAAAGTCTAGGACTTTGTACATGCTATATGTATCCAATGTTAAAAACCATGTAATTTGTGTAACCGAGCAGCTAAGTGTTTCTTTGTGGCATCGCCGGTTAGGACATATGTCTCAAAAGGGAATGAAAATCTTGTCTCGTTTTGGTTATATGCCTGGCTTCAATTTCTCAGCCTTTTCAGTTTGTGAGCATTGTCTTTATGGTAAGCTGTGGGACGCATGTCTAACCTCACCATCCTATCTTATTGCAGTTTTAGCGAGAACCACGATTAATTTGTTAAACCATGGGACGAAACTGACTCGACTAGTGCATAGAGGCTACAAGAGGTTGTCAATCTCTTGGAAAACAACTAACAACTCGCAACTAACTCAAGCTACACTCAAGTGACTGAAATCACCCAAAGCCAATCGCTCATTGACAAGCAAATCACATCCGTTACAACATCAAATGACATCCAAATGTAACGAAACTTCTAGGACAAGTTTATAAGACATAAGCACACATGTCTATGGCCTCAAACCCCACTTTAGGTCAAGATCCAAAATCGCGATTATTAACAGCAATGGATTTTTGACCTAGTTGTTTTCGACCCAAAATGCATCTAAATGCTTAGCAATGATGCCCCAATACCCCGCCTATGCTTAGTTTTCATTTTAAAAGTGTAAAGTCCTAGTTATGAGGGAATTAGGCCACGGGCGGCGACGCCAAAAGCTACGAAATGCTATGAATGGCTTACGTCAATGCGTAAAGCTCTTACTTGTAGTTGCAATGCAACAAATGCATTCGCAATGTGACAACCGGAGAGGGAGTAGGAAACACGAGAAGGAGAGAAGTGAGCATCGATAGCTCACGCTGTGTATTTCTTATCCAAAAACTTGTAAAAAACTTACAAAATTGGCTTTTATACCTTAGCCAAGGTTTTTGAGTGGTCAAAACTAATAATCTGGAGTTCTACCAAAGCTGGGAATTGACTGGCTGATACAATTTGGAAGCTTGTAGCCCCGACTCATTAATGACAAAGTTTACCAAGAAAATAAGAGTTAAAATATTTTTGATTTATCAAAATAATAATTGTTTTACAAGGAGAACTCCGAAAAATGGTGTCCACGTTAGCTTGCTGCTAACATTCCCCCCCCTCCTCGCATGTGTCGTCCCTTGACACAGCTTTATGGGCTTAAGTAGTCTTCAGGTTGACGGCGGGCGAGGCGGTCTTTAAGTGCTTCCAATGCCTTTTGGTATCTGATTCTTCATTCTTTGTCAGGCACTTGCAAAAATTGCATGGTGACTTGGTTTTTCAGTTCCACCGTTGAGTAGCCTACAAACCTGGATGTGAGGTTGCTTATCACCAGTGCAAATATCTTCGTTCACCAGGTGAAGAATCCAGTGTAGAATGCTTCTTCAAAGGCAAGCATATTATGCGAGGGAAGGAACAAGCATCTTGCATAGAATCCGTAAAGGATTTCTTCTGAAGGTTGCCCACTCAGATCATAACTCAAGCCTTTGTTTCCTTCCAAGAATGAGAGCCATGGGGCCCTGTCTGCTCAGGCTCATTGAAAACTTGTATGCACGTGAGTAGCATCCTGCAGATCTTATATAGCATTGCATAGGAGAGATCTGGCAGACTCTTGAAGAATGACATGGCGCCCGTTAGGGTTTTCACCATGTATTCCTCTGTCGCTTGGCCTTTCTCTGGAGCTGGCATCTTGGGAAAGTTGAGCCAAGTTGCCCTCTTTTTCTGCAGTGCTTCATGCGCTTGCCATGTCCTTACTCTGGGTACAGGACAGAATGTCGGATCTCTTTGTAAGGCTGCAGGTGCTCTTGAGAAGAGAATCAGGTATCTCGGATTCTTGTTCAGCCAGCTTAATCACCACTTTGGGTGCTCTTTATTTGCGCCATCCTCTTGCATATCCTTGTATAGTCTTTCTTTTACCTGTAAAAGTTCTACTTTGATGAGAGGGTACGACATGGATAGTTGGTGCCATTGAGCGTTGATTTGATTGGGAGTGAGTTGTGTGATGTTGATAGAGTGTAAAACTCTCAACTCCCAATGCATCGCGGCCTTCCACTGATCATCCACCTCTAAGGTGATCTTTTCCTTCAGTGCTTCTTCTTCAGCTTTTGACAGCTGGACCATCGGCACTGTATCTTCGTCTGTGATGTGGACTTGAAAATCTTCATTGCCACTCGACTTTGTTGTGGATTGCGTCTCAAACTCAACAAACGAGACTGAGGGTATGTCTAATTGGGGCGGCTCTGAAGTGCCGGCCTCTTCCTGCGTGTCTGGCTTTCCATCTCTTAGGAGCTGATTTATTTGTTTGAGTTCTGCTATCTCCTTTAGGAGCTGCTTTTCTCTTTGAACCTGCATCAGTGCCATGTCTCTGTGCTGTGACTGTTCGAGCTTTAATTCCAATTCTAAATCCTTGTTTTTCTTTTCTAGTGCCTTGTACACTTCATCAGTTCCCTTGATCGAGGCCACGACTGGATTTCCTCTGATTTGCCGCAAGAAAATGGCCTGATCATTGATTCTTTGTTTGGAATATTGTAGCGAAGCATTGGCTACATCTAACTGCACTTAAATTTTCTGAGTTGACAGAGATGTGGTAAGAAGTTCATTCGTGACTTCTGTCAGCTGTTCGTCTTTTACGTTGCAGGCATCTGTTAGTTTGGTAAGTAGATCACCTAACTCCTCCATTTCTTTTTTTTGTCTATCTCTGGCTAACTGATGCCGTGCAGCTTTCTCTTTCATCTCTTGCACTTGCTTCTCGAGATCGGTGATGATAATCATTATGTCCTCCAACTCTCCTTGGAGAGCGTCAATCACCATCTCAAGCTCCTTGGCCTTTATGCTGCGGTTTAAGGCTGCTGAGCGGAGTTTCTCCGTCATGTCTTGCATCTACCTTGCATACTCGTTTACCTGTATTATAACTTCATCATTGGAGTGCCACTCATCTTGTCTTGCGAGTTGTGATGTGCCTGCAACCTCATGTGTTGCTTCTTGCTGCGTCGTAATTGCTGGTGGTTCTGTGGAGGTAGATGGTTGTTCTTCTTCATGGCCATCTTGAGGCTTTGATGCCTCGGCAGTTTCTGGCTGAGTAGTAGTATGGTCTCAACTCTTATTGTCTCTTCAGGTGTTGGCCTTTCTGCCTTCTCTGGCTCTGGCTTCATCTCATGTGTAGTGGTATGCTCTTTTTCTGTATCCACTTCCATGTCAGTTTCTTCCGTTGACTTTTGAGTTTCTTCTTCTGCCTGCTCTGGTTCTGGCTCGGCTTCCTTTTCCTCATGGCCTTCGGTGTGGTCAGCTTTTTGTGTAGATTCTATTCGGGTGGTTTCAGAATCTTTTTCTTTTTTAGTCTCTGCTTGTTCATTGGTACTTTGGCCTGGTGGTGACGGTGGTGGGCTAGGCATGGGATGGTCTTGTTGCTCCGGTGGTGGTGAGGTGTGTCGGAGAGATCCTTGGCTTTGATCTTCAGTAGCCGTTTTCTCAGCTTTCTTTGCCGCTTCTTCTGCCTCTTTTAGCTTTAGGGCTTCGGCCTCTTGGTACATTCTTTCTAAATAATATGTTGGATCCTCTGCCTCTTTTCTTGTATGATGCTTTGTGCGTGGTCCTTTCAATCCTGTGGGTACCCACTTTTCTCGGTCCTTTCCTTGTGCTTACTGTAAGAACTAGGGAAACTAGACCTGAGATCCTCCTCCCAACCTCCCTTTATATAGGCGGACTCCTAGCCCCTTGCCCTAGACGGATCACCTGTCCACACTGTCTAGCCCGACCCTTGGCCGTAGTCCATGTCAATCCTAGTTCTTAGGGTACAGGACCCTTGTCCTGACATTACTCCCCCCTTAAAGAAGAGTTTTCGTCCTCAAAAAAAAAAGTGGGAAACTTCTTCTTAAGAACACTAATGTTTTCCCAAGTGGCACCTTCTTTAGGTCGGTCTTTCCACTTGATCAAGGCTTGTTGTTGTACGTGATGTCGTGTACGCAACTCATGAAAATCCATAACACGTTCAGGTTCATGCGGTAAGATAGGAGGTTCAATGTAATCAACCAAAACCTGTTGGTCAATGACGTTGTCGTCCCCATGTAACCGCTTTCGTAGACGGCTTACATGAAACACCGGATGAATGCGAGAATGTGATGGTAGTAATAGTTTGTAGGCACGATCACCAACTCGCTTGAGTATTTTGAGAGGCCCACAATATCAGGGAGATAAGTTAGGTGTCAATCCAGTTTTCAGACTTTCTGAATGTCCTGGCACACGTAAAAATACTTCCTCCCCTTCTTTGAAGGTAACTTGCCGACGTTTCTCATCAGCATATTTCTTATACCGATCCTATGCTTGCCGGACATTCTGACGAGCAAGTTTCAGCATATCCATATGGTCTTGGAGAAAATCCTTAACCTGTTGGAGTTTTTCATTTGCCAACCCCACCGTAACTGGTGACCTAGGTTGAAACCCGTACATAGCATGAAAGGACTAAAACCTGTTGTGACATGCTTAGAACTGTTGTAGGCAAACTCGAGAATAGGTAAGTATTCTTCCCAGTCTGTCTGTTTTTTGCTGACGTATGCTCTTAGCATATCCTCTAGCACTTGGTTAACCCGTTTCGTTTGACCATCCGTTTCTGGATGATCAGCTGTACTGAGGTTGAGTTGTGTACCCAATCGTTTAAATACAACTCTCCAGAAGTGGCTGTTAAACTTTGGATCACGGTCACTAACAATGTTACTTGGAAACCCATACAATTTGTATAGATTGTCCACAAATAAATTTGCTAGTTCCGGTGTCTTAACCGTTGATTTGGTCAGAATAAACTTACATAGTTTAGTCAACCTGTCTACGACCACCCATACCGAGTCACGACCTCGTATAGTGGTTGGTAAGCCTACAATGAGATCCATAGAGATGCTTTCCCATTTTCCATTGAGAATTTCCAAAGGATGTAAGAGTCCTCCTGCTTTCAGGCGCTCTGCTTTGTTAACTTGACATTTGTGGCAATGCAAGACATGAGCTTGAACAAAGTCATGTAGGCCTGGCTAGTAAAACTGACGTCGTACGAGAGAATAAGTTTTTCTAATCCCCGGGTGCCCTGCACTTGGACTATCATGACATTCATAAAGAATTTGGCACCGAATGTCTGTGTCCGTCGGTACACAGACTCTCCCCTTGTGTAGTAGGTACCCATTGTCGATGGTAAAATGCTTCCATCGCTATAGTTCATCACTTGATAAATGAGAACTAGGTGTGGAGGTTAACTGTACACTACCTGCATTGGAGTGAGAAGGATCCCTCTTTTGAACATGGCTCCACACTTTGGAATATGTTTCATCATGCTCATATTTTCCCTTAAGAGAATCCAAAAATTCACTATGAAGTTTCGTGAACAAGAGCAAATTGATCTCTGGCATTCGACTGAGAGCGTCTGCCACTACATTGTATCGGCCTTTGCGATACCTTAACTTGGCGTCATATTCCTGAAGGATCTCGGCCCACCTGGATTTTCGACCCTTTAAAATTTGTTTGTTGTGTAAACCATTTGATGCTTTCATGGTCAAACACAATCTCGAACTGAGCACCATACAGATAGTGCCGCCATGTCTTTAAGGCAAACACTATTGTATAGAGTTCGCGTTCGTAAGTAGAATAATTTGTGCTGAGCTGCATCCAGCTTCTTACTTTCAAATGCAATTGGCCATCCGTCTTGTAATAGGACTGCTCCAATAGCACGATCATTGGCATCCGTTTCCAAAACGAATGGTTTCAAAAGATCTACAATAGCCAGTATAGGAGCTGCAGCTAATGCGTCTTTGAGTCTTTCGAAACTGCGCTGTTGAGCGGAACCCCACTGAAAAGCTTTACCTTTGCCTTTTAGTTGGTCCGTCATAGGTACAACAATGTGAGCATAGTTCTTAACGAACCTTTGGTAAAAACCTACAAAGCCTAAAAAGATCTGTAATTCTTCCAGATTTTTAGGAGGTGGCCATTTCCGAATGGTATCCACTTTGGATTGATCCATGGATAGGCCATTAGCTGAAATAACATGCCCTAAATAATGAATTTCCTCCTTGAGAAAAGCACATTTAGATTCCTTGGCATATAACTTGTGTGTGCGTAACAACTCAAACACCTGCCTGAGATGTTGTAAGTGTTCTTCCTCAGAAGCACTATAAACTAGAATGTCATTGAGGAATACAATGACAAATTTGCCCAAATATGGCTTCAAGACACTATCCATAAGTGTCATGAATGTCGCGGGCACATTGGTTAACCCAAAGGGCATCACCAAAAACTCATAATGTCCAAACCGTGTTCGGAATGCACTCTTAAGTATATCGGCAAGCTGAATACGGACTTGGTGATATCCTGACCGTAAGTCAATTTTCATAAAAATTCGTTTATGAGTTAGCTTATCAAATAACTCATCTACCCTTGGCAATGGGTATTTGTTCTTAACTGTAACCGCATTTAAGCCCCGGTAGTCTATGCACATGCGCATACTGCCATCCTTTTTCTTCACCAAAAGGATAGGCAAAGCCCATGGTGAAGAACTGGGTTGTATAAACCCTCTGCTAAGGTAGTCAGCAAGCTGACGTTCCACCTCAGCAGCCTTTGAGTAACTCATACGGTAAGGTGGCCTACTAACAGGTTTACAGCCTGCAGTCACGTCAATGCCGCGTGTCGGTGGTAAACCTGATGGCAAATCATTAGGAAAGACATCTTGAAATTCCTTTAACAATTTTTATAAATGATTAGCAACGTTTGCTTGTGTAGAATTAGAAATTGGTGGAATAGAGGAGAGAGAAGCATGCGGCGTTGAGGAATGTTCAACAGACTCAATGTTAGAAAGAAAATGAAACAGTGAGCAACACAAGAAAACCTATTCTATTTCATTATCAGAAACGAGCTGCATCAGCTCAGCAGTACAAATCAGTGGTGATGAAGGTATATCCTTTTCTCCTAACAACAACACATGTGCACCATGGGAATCAAACATCAAGCTGTTGTGCTCATAGCTATGCTTCAGTGATGGTCCTAGGCTATGCAACCACTCCCTACCAAGAACCACATCAGCCCTTTCCATGTTCATAACTTGAAAATCCAAACAAGTAGAGTACCCTTGTACTTCCAATGGAACAACTCGGCATTGAGTATCCCATATTTTGCTACTTTGTAGCTGTGGGTACTCGGAGTTTGAGGCAGTTTGTTTCACCAATCCATAATTGATAAAATTATGAGTAGTGATAGCCGTTTTTTCGGCTCTTTGTAATTACCACAGTGAGTTACCTCACCCTACCAAAATCACCCAAACACTGTGGCTATCCCTACCATTTCACTGTACATAGGCGTGCGTGAGTCACGGGACTTTTTCCATATCTTCTTAAAAAACCCTCAATTAGCTAGTCATTGGGCTAGTTGAGCCAAAAAAAATAAAAAATAAAAAATAAATAAAATATAAGTATATTATGGCTCATGCGTATGTAAATATTTCTTTATATATAGGGCCTAAATAAAAGATTTTTTCATAATTATTTTGGTATTTATTTAAATATTTCTACCTAGGTGTGTGTTATTTATGCTCTGTACATTGCCTCACCATTACCACAATTTTTTCTTACCATTTTTCATACTCTTTATTCCATATAGAAATATTTTCATGTAAGCTTCTCTTATATTTGGTGTAACTCCACCCCAACAAAAATCCAAAAAAACTAGTTTTATTTATGTGTATATTTTTTCACTATTTTGATTTTTCCCTTCCTACATCTATTTTGTTTTTTTTCTAAAAAATTAGAATACCAAAAATATTTATCTTTTTATGGTAGCCTCATAATGAGAGAGATTTCTTTTGACCCCTTTATATTTTTTCCACTTATATTGTTTATATTTGACATGTGCATATTTTTTAGACCCCTCAATATTTGATTTTCTTAGTTGTACTATTCACTTATATCCTAATCTCAACAATATCTTCAATTATAGACCTACAAAATAAGGTCAAGGGTAGGTGGCATGCATACATGCACTATGGAGGGCTCACTCTTGGAGGTATTCAAAAGAATCATCCAAAGAAGGACCCCACAAGGACCTTGCAGTGGAAAAAAACGCTCGGTTTTGCTGAATTTTTAAAGTTCACTTGCTCTTCGAATTTGAAAAGGTGATACAAACAAAAGTTGTAGCTCGTGGGCTGAACTTTTGCCTCAAATTTTTTCATATTTTTTTGAGCTACGAGCTGTGAGCTATGATTTTTTTAGTGGACCCCAATTTTCCCATGCTATGCAGCCACACTCTCTCTTCCACTTTATCATTTTCCTCTTTCACACACACTTCTCCACTCATCATCCCCACCTCTCTCACCACTCCTCTCTGCACCCTACTCACCTTCTCCTCAACCTTGAAGAATAAGAGAAACCATGGTGAACTCATACCTCCCACACACAATTCCATTCAAAAATTGACCACCTAGTCTCATTTTTCCTCCTCCAATTTACCCATCTCTATCAAAACAACCACAAAATTCATCCTCTTCTCTTAAAAGACAGCATCATGGTGGTTGATTACTCAGTTTCAATTACCTTGTCTCTCAAGGAAGGTCAAGAGTGGAGAAAAAATGTACCGTCAAAGCTAGTGGACCGTCAACAAGCGTCAAAATCGGCCCTACTCAAGACACTTGGAGCATCAAACTTGTAAGAAAGCCACCTTTTCTTACCTTTTAAGCGTTTTTTTCTTTCTTATTTGTATCCTACATGGATACTCCCATTGTAAATATCCAATTCCATTTGTAAATTAATACTAACTCTACTAACACTAACCCACTATGAAAAGTCCTATCACCTCCATTTCTCTCCTCTCTCTTTCCTCACCAACTTCTTGATAATTCCAAGCAAAAGAAATTAGATAAATTGCTGAAAATCTAACCCAACCATGGTTAGAGGAGTAACCCTAGCCTTCAAAATTGCTATAAAAGGAGGGTGTAGCTAGCACAAAAGGGGAGCCATAAGCAAGAGCACTATGCTATAGCTTGAGAAGCCAAGCTCAACCTCTCTAGAAGGAGCTCTTGAGTGGAAGATCATTGTCTTATGCATGTGCATGTGTTGTAATAGGGGATTAGCAAGGGAACTCTATGCCATTGTAAGAGAGAGAGTGATCATTCAATTGAGAGTAGGAAATCTATCATTTCTCCTACTAGTGTAAGCCCAACATTTGCTGAATCAAGGAGGGTGGATTTGGACTAAGCTTGGATACTTTGTCTCCCTTCCAACGTGAAGTAATGGACAACAATGATGCATAAGTGTCTTGGTGTTTTTTGTTAAGTTCTTGATAGTTTGTCTCTGGTGTTGTCATCAATCTAGCCATAAATCCCACATACTGTAAGAGGGCGACAGGGTGGAGAGGACTCCCCTGGCCTTAAGACAGTGATTGGGGTGGCTTTTCTTGTGATGTGTTGTGGTGAAATTTACGCAAGCTATGTTGAACAAATACTAATCTCACTTTGATTTGTCATGACAGATTTGTAAGAAGGTATTAATGCAACAAGCACCCCCTCTCCCTGTCTCTCTCTTTCTTAAATATATAGTTGTGTTTGCTTGATCATTGCCGATACATTTCAAAGCAGCCCGAGCACTCTCTCTCTCTCTCTCTCTCTCTCTCTCTCTCTCTCGTGTTTTAGTGTGTGTGAGAGTGTTCCATTGGTGTTAGGGTTAGTGTAAATTCCTTGCTTGTTTGTGGGTTGCTCTAACGATTCTCCTCTTTTGCGTCCTAGTTCGCTCTTAAACTAGGTGGTGCCCCTTGTGTAGTTGGGATTTGGCTGTGGGTTTGTTGTTTTGGTTTGTGTTGTGTTGTGCCCCAGCCCCATTGAGCAGCACGGGAGCCTTGAAGGGTGTCTAGAGGTTGCTCTTCTTGTTGCCCGCCCCGGACCACCTCAAATTGGTGCCCCCACTGAGAAAGGCTTGTGTATTTTTGTGTAGAATCAACCTTTAGCATAGTCAAGTAGTTTGCATGAATCACGAAGATTTGTATGATCCCTTCATTCCCATTGCAAGGCAAAAGGTACACATAATTGTTAGTACTAAGTTGCAATTTCAGCGAGTAATTCGTAGAATTTTAGGTCCTCTTAGGTTAGCCGAGATAAACACTTCGGTAAATCCTTTTATTTTGCCTGTCATTAGGTACGATATTAGCTTGGACGTCTATATTTTTGTGTTATTTTGAGCATTAGGACATGCATAGGCCATGGATAATGGCCCAGGAATAGAGGTTTTTCCCTTTCATTTTACTCCACACATTAGAATAAACGTTGCAATTAGTACAAAGATCCATTTTCAACAACGAATGGTGTTCATGTTTGGTGCCCAAAGAGCAGGAGAAATTCTTGCATCACCAAACCCTTTCATTCTACCTCTCATCAACTACCACACTTCTTTTGATGTACATGTGTTCATTTTATTTTAAAATGAAGTGCGGCCCGGCAAAATAGTGTGTATGTTTGTTTTTTCTTTGTCCAAGTTGTTACAAGAAACAAAAAAAACTATCATTTGTTCTAACTGGGAATGTGTGTGCAGTGAAAGTTCAATCCTTAGAGATCTAGCTCTATTACCAATTGAGTTGCAGGAGCAAGTAGTAAGGCGTCTCCCTCATAACAAGAGGGTGGTGAAGTTAAGACGGAAGGTCCTACGCGTGGATTCCATTTTCCTCTTGTTGTTGGGCACTAAGGAAGACCGCACATTCATCCAACTAGTGTGTGCCCTAAGATTGGTAAATAGAGTGAAATTTGGCGTTTGGCGAGTGCATTTCACCATTGAGGAAGACTCTTCAGGAAACTTGCGGCCAGAGTTCATGCTTCATAGACTCACATTTGGTGAATTTTTCCCTCATTTGCGTCTTATTAATAGTCTTCCTTTCGCTTTCAACAAAGGAGATAGGGA
This sequence comes from Adiantum capillus-veneris, assembly GCF_014529385.1. Taxonomy (NCBI): domain Eukaryota; kingdom Viridiplantae; phylum Streptophyta; class Polypodiopsida; order Polypodiales; family Pteridaceae; genus Adiantum; species Adiantum capillus-veneris. The sequence goes on along the minus strand of NC_140940.1, from coordinate 103,591,501 downwards.
GCTATTCAGAGCTTGTCTTAATAAAGAGAGCATAGAGAAGATTGCAAATTTGTATAAATTCTCATCCTTCTCTACTTTCTATGACACTTTGTTCATAGAGACATTGTAAATCTCTTTATGCTTTTGAATGATTTAACCATAATCCTAAGGAGTTTTTGTCCAGGAATTTTGTAGCACAAGTGGAGTCTTTAAATCTTGCAAACTTGATTGGACTTGATGAGGATGTTCTTTATGAAATTGTGAGAAGGTTGCCTCACTCCGACTGTGTGGAACTCGAAGAAAAGGAGCTCCTAGTCAATTGCTACTTTCTCACGGCCTTCGACGAGCATGAAGATCTAGTTTTTATACAAACCGCTTGTGCATTGGGAATTGTAGAGCAAGTGCAATTTATCACTTGGGACGTGGTTGCTCTTTTGGATCCAGAAAATGAAGTTCTAGAGATTTCTGTTTATCGCCTTAGCTTTGAAGAATTTCAACCCTTATTAGAGCTCATCAATAGTCTACCCTTTTGTTTTGATCAAACAAATCAAGACCTTATTGAAGCTTGGATAGCTGAAGAAGAAAACCTAGAGTGGTATTTTCTCACTTCTTCATTTGCAGGCGAGTGGTTCTAAATCTCTATTGTATCCCTTATTGTAACTCGTGTTGTAATCTTTCATAATAATGGAGAGCCAACGCCAAATGTCTGGATATCCTCTTTTCTTTGGAGAGCCTGGAGAGGATGCAGAATTATTTTTAGCAAATTTCAAGATGTCTTGCCGTATCAAGAGGATAGTAACCGATCAAGAACGTGTAGAAATGTTTGAGGTGGTCCTTAGGAAAGATGCTAGTACTTGGTTTGACTCTTTGCCTGAGGAAGTTAAGGGGAATTACATAGAAGTTTTGAATCGTTTTAAGAGATACTTCTTTGATCCCCAAAACACTCAAAAACTATGGCAAGACATTGTTTCTCATAAGCAAAAAGACTTAGATGACTACTACTTGTACAAGCAAGAGTTTCTACGTCTTTGGGCTCTATGGATACGAAATGTTGCTAACCCTGGTGATGGTGCAGAATTTTTAAAGAAGGAGAGGTTCATAGCCGGACTCTTTCCTGACCTTAAGGTAAAAGTTGAGGCGGGTGCACCTACTACTTTTGATGCAGCTGAAACTAGGGCTGCTGAGAAATATAGGAAACTCAAGTGCTTAAGGGGAGAGGTTCCAATAGAAGGTCTTAGACCCAAAGGTAAGTCACAAGCATCAACATCGAGGGAGCTTCCTGAGGTAACGGCGGAAGTAATTGAGAAGTTAAACGAATCTTTAAGCAGCCTGTCAATTCACCTTGCACAAGCTGTAGGTCCAAAGGGACAAGCAAAGAAGTCTGAAGAGCGAGATCCACGACCTAGGAGAGTCTTGCAATGTTGGAATTGCGGAGAGTCTGGACATGGGATGTATAATTGTCCTTGGCCCCGTGGGGAGCCAGGGAGACCTAACTTGAATTACCCAGTGATGAATGCAGGTGAAGGAACTTGTCAACAACCAAGGCTTCTACAAACACCAAATGGACCAAGACCACCTCCACAAGGGGTAGAAGGAGTTCCACCTTTGCCAGATCCAAATGTGCATGTGGTAGAGGTGACAAACTCAAATGAGGTTGACATGGAAGCAAATGGCATTAAGCGTGGCCGAGGAAAAGGTAAAGAGAAAGAGAGTGTCCCATCACAGAGTGACCATGGACAAGGCAAGAAAGCAAAGGAGACCAAGGAAGCTAAGAGGACTCGACGTCGTATCAATCTCCAAGACTTCCCTCTTGGACATGGTATGGCTCTATACAACCTGTTGGAAGACATGCGAGGAATGACAATCATAAGAAGGTTGTCTTTGACATGAAGGAGCAACGCCAAGAGGAGCTCCATGAAGAATCATCTCAAAGTGAGACGGAAGAAGGTTGGACCGATAGCACTTCAGAAGAAGAAAGTAGCAGCAGCATTACTGAAGAGGAGTCTTCCATCGAAGTCATGGGGGTAAGGTTTAAGCCAAGCAACCAAGAGACCTCTTGTCAATGCTTGGAGGAGGTAGGTCTTCAAGAGAACCAAAAGGTGGAAGATGAAGGAATGTTAGAAGGTATGTTGTCTACAACACTTACAAAGGATGAAAGAGAGGAGTTCAAATGTGTGCTAAGGAAATTTCCGAGGCTTTTTGCTAAAGACTACACCGATGTGCGTGGAGTAGATGTTGTTCAACACAAGATTGAGTTGAAGCCAGAGGCCACACCTAAGGCTCAAAAGCTACGAAGGCTAGGAGTCATTAAGGAGCAGGCTCTACTCAAGGAGGTAAGAAAGCTTCTAGCAGGAGGTTTCATTTATCCAGTGGAGAATTCAGAGTGGGTCTCTCCCGTTGTTGTCACTCCTAAGAAAAACGGCAAGTGGAGGGTGTGTGTGGATTATCGTCCACTTAATGAGGCAACAAAAAGAGATCACTTTCCCCTCCCATTTCAGGATGAGATACTAAATGAAGTAGTTGGTCATGAGAAGTACACTGTGTGTGATGGCTACTCGGGTTACTTTCAAATAGGTATCGCATTGGAGGATCAATTGAAAACAACCTTTATCACTCCTTGGGGTTGTTATGCTTTTAGAGTCATGCCATTTGGCCTGACAAATGCTCCTGCAACTTTCCAACGCTTCATGAACATGGTGTTTCAAGCATTCTTTGGAAAGTCCATTAGGGTTTTTATTGATGATTTTTGCATTTATAGCTCAAAATCATTGCATCTACAAAGGGTAGAAGAAGGTTTAAAGAAGCTCTATGACATGGGAGGTCAACTCAACCCCGACAAGTGTCACATAGCTGAGGATGAAGTGATCTTGCTTGGTCACAAGGTTTCCTATAAAGGCATTGAGGTGGATCCTTCAAAGGCAAAGGCTCTTATTGAGCTCCCCTCACCCAAGAATCTCAAAGAGGTCATATCATTCATTCAAAAAGTGAAGTATATGTCACGCTTTATTCACTTAGCTTCGGAGTTGCTTCATCCTTTGCAAAAGTTGACATAACAAGTAGAATTTGCATGGTCTGATGAGCTTGAAGAGTACTTTTGTAACATTAAAGTCATTTTGTCAGAGCTACCAACACTCATGCCTCCTTGTTGGGAGTACACATTCTTTGTTAGCTCTAGTGCTGGGAAAGAAACAATTGGTGCTGTGTTGCTACAACAAGATCCCCACAGTACAAGGATGCGACCCATCTACTTTGCTAGTAGGGTCATGAATGCTTTGGAGAGAGACTACACAGAAGCAGAACTCATGATGCTTTCTCTCATGTTTGCGGTGAGAAAGTTTAGATCCTACCTGCTACCAAAACCTTTTGTAATTCTCACTGCAGAAAATTTGTTCTCTTGGGTGTCATCTCAAATGAATCTTAGTACTAGGATCTCAAAGTGGATTATGGAGTTGCAAGAGTTTCAATACTCTTTCAAGGTAGAAGATAGTGTGCGTGCACAATTGGCAGGGATTCTCACTTATAGGGTGCACGAAAAGGAGATTAAGGTGCCTGAAGTAAAGACCTTACCATTGCCACCACCAAAAAGTATTCCTAATGCTTTTACCTCGTTCTTTGATGGAGCTTTTCGTCGAGCCACAGGAAAAGCAGGGGGAGGGCTAGTGTTGCTCAACCCAAGTGGAGAGGTGGTCATGAAAGAGAAGTTCAATCTACCAAGTTCAGCTAGCAACAATGAAGCAGAATATGAAGCTCTACTTCATGGTTTGAAGATGTGCATTGGCCAAGGGATACAACGTCTCATGGTAAAAGGAGATGCACTTCTCATTGTTAAACAGATTTTAGGCATTTGGGCATGCAAGAATGAAAGCTTAAGGACAAAAGTTCATGCCATTCGTAGATTGTTTAATCAATTTGAAGAAGTGCAACTATGTCATATTCCTAGGAAACAGAATGAAGATGCCGATCTACTTGCACAGCAAGTAGTTACATGTGTTGAGAAAGAAGTGCAGGTCATCATGGTGGCAGCAACTGTCAAGCAACCGAGATACCAGGGATTGGAGTCATTGACTCCCATTATTAGCTACATTTTGGAGGGCGAGTTTCCACAAGACTTCACGAAGGCTCACAAGAGGAGACTCATGAAGAAGGCAAGCACATATCTCTTCCTAGAAGGCTCCCTCTATCAAAGAGGGAGGGATCAAGTATGCAGAAGAGTACCAACTATTGAGGAAATTCCAGCCATTCTAAAAGGTTTGCATGAAGAAGCATGTGGTGGTCATTTTGCCCAAGAATTAACTGTGAAGAAGATTTTGCTCGCGGGGTATGTTTGGCCAAGTCTGCATGTGGATGTCCAACATTGGTGTAAAAGTTGTCACAATTGTCAGGTAAATGGGAATAGAAGATTGGTTTATGGTCCAAGGCAAATCATGCTTGCAAATGGACCGTTTGAAAAGTGGGGCATTGATGCTATGGGTCCTCTGCCTAGGACAAAAAATGGTAAACTCTACATTCTAGTGGCTGTAGACTATATGACTAGGTGGGTGGAAGCACAAAGTGTGGAAAAGGTAAATGAGAAGACAGTGAGCAAATTCGTCTACACTCACATTTGTTGTAGATTTGGCACACCTTTGGAGATTGTTTCTGATAATGGTCCAGGGTTTAGAAAGGGATTGCTCACAGAAGTCTGTGAAGAACTTCACATTCTACATCGTCACAGTACACCCTACTATCCCCAATCAAATGGTTTGGTAGAAAACGCTAATGGTGTCATTGCAGGCATCATTAGAAAGATGGTGAAAAACAAGACAAAGTTGTGGGATGACTTCTTGGATGGTGCCTTGTGGGCATATCGAACCACATATAGGGAAGCCACGGAGTTCACACCATTTCACTTGGTCTATGGTCAAGAGGCTTTGCAGCCTATCGAGCTCAACATTCCAACAATGCGACTTCATGGCAAAGGAGCACAAGATGATCAAGAGGTATGGATGGATCGACTTCTTACGTTAGTGGAGCTTGAGTGGAAAAGAGAAGCAGCATATGAGTGCTACAAGAGGAAAGCCACACAAGCGAAAGAAACACACGACAAGAAACTGAAGGACAAAGGCATCAAGGAAGGAGAGCTTGTGCTAAGGTATGACAATCGACTTGACAATCGTTTTGATGCCAAGTTTGAAACAAGATGGCAAGGGCCATACATAGTCAAGAAGGCTTTCAATTCAAGTTACTATCAGCTTATAGACTTGAATGGTAAAGAGCACTCCAGGAAAGTAAACGGGTATCGCTTGAAGCCCTATTTGAGTCGCCTTCTACCAAAGGATCTACCAAAGATCTGTCCAAAGGCCGCTGTCTCATGTAAGTATTGTTACATGAAGCATGAGTGTAACTCCAGCCAAAATTCTGAGGGGCCAAACAATGAAGATCTTGTCAAGGACTCTGAAGCACTCTCTTTGGAAAAGATGCTCTATGATGGTACATGAATATACCATCATCCAGGGGGAGGGCTAATGATAGCCGTTTTTTCGGCTCTTTGTAATTACCACAGTGAGTTACCTCACCCTACCAAAATCACCCAAACACTGTGGCTATCCCTACCATTTCACTGTACATAGGCGTGCGTGAGTCACGGGACTTTTCCCATATCTTCTTAAAAAACCCTCAATTAGCTAGTCATTGGGATAGTTGAGCCAAAAATAAAAATAAAAATAAAAATAAAAAAATATAAGTATATTATGGCCCATGCGTATGTAAATATTTCTTTATATATAGGGCCTAAATAAAAGATTTTTTCATAATTATTTTGGTATTTATTTAAATATTTCTACCTAGGTGTGTGTTATTTATGCTCTGTACATTGCCTCACCATTACCACAATTTTTTCTTACCATTTTTCATACTCTTTATTCCATATAGAAATATTTTCATGTAAGCTTCTCTTATATTTGGTGTATCTCCACCCCAACAAAAATCCAAAAAAACTAGTTTTATTTATGTGTATATTTTTTCACTATTTTGATTTTTCCCTTCCTACATCTATTTTGTTTTTTTTCTAAAAAATTAGAACACCAAAAATATTTATCTTTTTATGGTAGCCTCATAATGAGAGAGATTTCTTTTGACCCCTTTATATTTTTTCCACTTATATTGTTTATATTTGACATGTACATATTTTTTAGACCCCTCAATATTTGATTTTCTTAGTTGTACTATTCACTTATATCCTAATCTCAACAATATCTTCAATTATAGACCTACCAAATAAGGTCAATGGTAGGTGGCATGCATACATGCACTATGGAGGGCTCACTCTTGGAGGTATTCAAAAGAATCATCCAAAGAAGGACCCCACAAGGACCTTGCAGTGGAAAAAAACGCTCGGTTTTGCTGAATTTTTAAAGTTCACTTGCTCTTCGAATTTGAAAAGGTGATACAAACAAAAGTTGTAGCTTGTGGGCTGAAATTTTGCCTCAAATTTTTTCATATTTTTTTGAGCTAGGAGCTGTGAGCTATGATTTTTTTAGTGGACCCCAGTTTTCCCATGCTATGCAGCCACACTCTCTCTTCCACTTTATCATTTTCCTCTTTCACACACACGTCTGAGCCCCAACATGCGGTTAGCCTCTTTGGTCTTTGGCTTTGCAGCTACATCATAGACCTCTCTAGGCAGGAGTTGCAACTCCACTTGATGCCCTTCTTCACTCTTGAATCTGCCACTGAAGACCGTAGTGTGGTGCTCTTCCAGCTGTTCTTTAGAAAGATAGGATTCCTTTGCCGCTTTGACTAACTCGGGGTCTAGTTGATACGGGGGCAGTTTACTTTCTCTTTTTGGTTTAGCTTCTTCTTGGCCTTCTCCGCTGCCTGCATTGCCCCTGTTCAGTGATTAGAGTGCAAAGTTAGCAGATTTGTCGGATTAGTCTTAGGAATGTCCTTTTAAACTGAAATGTTGATAATCTGGTCCAAATTGCTTCAATTCAATTTTTGAAACAAGCAAAGATGCATGAAATCATGCAAGGAACAAAACTGTATGGTTAAAACAAAAATTTGCAACCAAAGTAAGTAATTGCGATTATTTACAGCTGAGGAAAATTTTCAACTTTTTGTATACCAAATACATGCTCTGAGTGGATTATGGGCTCATTTGGATGCATAGGGTGAACATGGTACCAGATTTTGGCTTTAGGTCTTTGAAACAGTAGATATAAAGGAAATTTGAGATTTAGAAATCCAAATTGATTCAAAGTTGGCTAGTGGGCTTATCACAACATGTACTTTGGATGTATGATGGCCAAATATCAAAATTCCCCAATTTTGACCAAAAAGTAAATAATCGCGATTATTAACTTTTCTTCCAAAATTGACATTTTTTGGTACAAATTGGTTTTGGGCATCGTATAGACCTTGGGTATGAGATATGAAGAGATTTGGATCAAGAAAAGTTGTTCATAACCCAAATTTTGGCTTGCAAAGACTTCTTTGTGTTTTTTGGCAATTTTACAAGTAATGGATGGTCATTTTGGCTCATACTTGATTTTTGGCATGTAATAGGTGTATACACATGATAGGTGTGGTGAATTGACAATTTCCAAGCAAAAATGATGCAAAAGTAAATAATCGCGATTATTTACAATAGTGACAAAAACTTTGCAAAACTCACAAATTTCGACCTAGACATGTTTCATACACCTTATACAAGTCTTAAATTGAATTTGGTCAAGTTTGGTCATCCCGGCATCACTTTGTGCTCTGTCGACTCTGAAATCACCGTTTTTTGTGATTACACTTCCTGTTGGCTTGGTCAGTCAACTTTGAGGCTTTGGACTTGTCCGCAACATAGTCTAAAGCAACCTGTCCAATTCTGGCTCATTTGGAGTTAGTTTGGCCTCGTATGTCGAATTTGACGCTTTGTAATCTTCGAGCTGTTTTTTGCTTTTCGAGGGCGTTGCTTGATGGATTTCACCAAACCGATTATATACATTGTATATGGACCTCATTAGCAAGCCATCTGTGGAGTCAGGTCGGAATTCTAGCATTTGCCAAAAACCTAACTTTTCTACTGGGGACCCCCTTGACCCCAGCCGAATGTTCATTTGATGGTATAGAAATGTTCTATTATGTTAGGGCATGCTATGGTTTAAATCCCAACCGATTTGGTCAAGCTGGTAGGCCGCTATGGTCAGTTTTAGGTCGTAGGTCTTCGTGCACTGCTCGGTTTCTAGGGTTTTTTTAAGGCTTTAGACTAGCTTCCGACAAAAAATCACACGTTAACATAGAACTTTTTCCTCCCTCTTCAACCATTGCCCTTAATTACTTAGTACTTAGTGCCCTTCCACCCCTCCTAGATGGCATACTCTGGAATGACTGCGTGCATGGGTTAAACAATTATGGCTATGCATAGCCGTGATTGGCTCTACCATGATATGAAGATCAATGCAATTCAAACCAATATGCTGTGCAAGAGCTGGGTTTTGAGTAATTAACTCAAGGGTTTGCGATGTCGAGGTTTGCTGTTGATGTCTTCCAAAGAGAAAATCTTGTAGCTTTTGTGCTCTCTGTTTGATTGTACCATTAGGTTGTTTTAGCATGCTGATTTCTTGAGCTGTTGGTAGTACTTTAGAATGTTGTTGAGCTTTTTCTCTCCATTGGTAGCTCGGTTTTGGTGATGCATGGTGTGGTGGAGTCTGTTGGTAGCACTTAACTTGCCACTGCTTGATTGGTTTCGCGGTTTGTGGAGAAGATAAGTGCTTCTTTTTCTTCCAAACCCTTTTCATGTTAGGTTCCTTGCTCGGTGATACGCGATTTTGTGTTCGACTCCACGGAACCTTCTTTTGTTTCTTCGGTGAAGTTTTAGGTTCCCAGATCTGAATTGGTTTATCCTTAAGCTGTGCTTTTGGTACCCAGATCCACCTGACTCCTTGCATGCTACCTGTAGCATTTGATTGTCGAGGGGATGGAGAAGATTGGCTTCGTGGATTGGTCTGTTGATTTCTTCTTTTCCACTCCTCCTTGCTTGATGCAATTGGAACTATGAGTTGTCCTCCTTTAGGTGATAGCTTTAGCTGATTAGTATCCCAATCTGGTACTGCTTTGTAGGTATGCATCCAGGGAATTCCAAGAATCATTGTCTCATTCATGTGTTCATCTGGCAAGCATACAAACTGATGCGGACATGAACATCCATGTACTATCACGTTCAAGTTGACTACTCCCAATGTTGGAGTTGGATTCTTATTGCATCCTTTAATTGTCACTATTCCTGCTGTCAATGCTTGACTTGTTACCTTCTTGTATATGGAATAACTGACTGCATTCACTCTAGCTCCTGTGTCTACCAAAGCATTGGTGCTATGATTGTTGAGTTGTACTTTGATGCGCAGATTTATTCCATCTAACCAGTCTGTAAAGAATGAGGATGCAAGAGAGCTACACAAGACAAGCACAAAGCACACAGAGATGGAAAGCTTCTTCTTCTTCTTTACAGAAAAGAGCGTACAAAATGACTAAGTGCTAAAGCTGAAAAGTAGCACATATGTACATGCGGTCACTAAGTGTGAACTCGCTAGAAGCGTACTAGGCTGGCACTATAAGTGTAGTCCAGCTGTAGAATCACTGGCAGAGATCCTCCGTGTCGGTCACCTAACGCGCCAGTGAGTGAATGCCGTAAGCGGCCAAGACCCGTAGTGGATGCCAGCTCAAGGTGTAGAGCTCGACATCTCAACACTCCCCCTCGAGCTCTGCATGTCGCAGAGTCCAAGCATAGTCCGGAAACGTTGAAGCTTCTCAGCTCCGAGGGCCTTGGTAAAGATATCCGCTATCTGCTCCCCTGTGCTGACGTAGACCAAGTCGATGTCGCCCGCCAACACTCGCTCTCGAACGTAGTGGTAATGGACCTCTATGTGTTTGGTCCTAGCATGGAACACTGGGTTCCTAGCCAACTGCATGCTGCTGAGGTTGTCGCAATGAATGACAATCTGCTGGTCCACCTGCACTCCCAAGTCCTCAAGTAATGTGTGTAGCCGAGCTACCTCGCACGCCGCAACTGCTGCACCTCTGTACTCGGCCTCTGTGCTCGATAAAGCAACCGTAGGCTGCTTTTTGCTGCTCCAAGTAACAGCAGCACTCCCAAAAGAGAACATGAAGCCACTCGTAGATCTCCTATCAACAATGCTACCTGCCCAATCTGCATCTGTATACCCATACAATGCTAATGGTGCATCTGCTGCATAGAACAATGCGTAGTCAAGAGTCCCTTGCACGTACCTAAGTGTGCGTCGTACTCCATCCAAATGTGGCTTCCTCGGAAGCTGCATGAACTGACTCTCCAAGCCTACTGTGTAGCTCAAGTCTGGCCTTGTGATAGTCAAGTAGATTAGACTACCCACCATCTTCCTGTACATATTGACATCCTCAACAACATCACCCTTCTCTGCACTCAGCTTTGCATTCACATCCAAGGGAATGGAAATCGGCTTACAATCAGCCATACCATACTTTGACAACATGTCCAAAGCATATTGTCTCTGTGACAGCCATACACCCTCTGGAGTCTTGATCACTTCAATGCCAAGAAAGTAGCGCAACTCGCCCAAATCTTTCATTTCAAACTCCTGTTTGAGAAGACCCTTCACATGGTCAATATCCATAGCATTGTCACCAACAATAATAAGGTCATCTACATATATGGTAATGACCACAATCCCCACATCACTCTCACGTACATAGAGTGAATGATCAGCATGAGCTCTCCTAAAACCAATACTGACAAGATACTTGGCAATCCTGTCATATCATGCTCTAGAGCCCTGCTTCAAACCATACAAAGCTTTGAGAAGTCTGCATACATAATCTGGGTAACCTGGATCGACATAACCAAGTGGCTGATCCATATACACTTCCTCTTGCAACTCACCATTCAAGAAGGCATTCTTTACATCCATTTGATGCATAATCCATCCTCTAGATGCAGCCACTGCTATGACAGCTCTCACTGTTGTCATCTTTGCCACTGGAGCAAAGGTCTCCTCATAGTCTATGCTATACGTCTGTGCATAACCCTTTGCGACCAGCCTTGCCTTGTGACGCTCAATGTTACCATCAGCCTTATGCTTGGTTTTATACACCCATTTATAGCCAATAGCTTTCTTGCCACTTGGCAATGGCACCAACTCCCATGTGTCATTTGCTTCCAATGCAGCCATCTCTTCATTCATTGCATCATCCCAATGCACATTTCCAACTGCATCCTCAAAACATGTGGGCTACACATCCTGTATCACCTTAGCCATGTAGGCTTGGTGATGCGCTAGATACCCATCATAAGTCAATTTCTGAACTGGATTTCTGACTCTATTAGATCTGCGCGGTCCTTGGTCACTCCTTTGCCCTCTAGCATCTTCTTGTACTTTCCTTACACCAGGTGTCCTGACAGCCGGAATTCCAAATTCCTCATCAAGACTTTGTTCAGAACCATCTGAATCCATGTCTACATGTGAAAAACCTGATGATGCATCAACCATAAAGGGAGGTTCATCAACCTTTTCCTTTCCTTTTCGTGATACATTCCCTGTACCTGTTGGTGGAGTAACCTGCGTACGTAGTCTACCATTCCATGGTTTCTCAATAGAGCCACGAGAAGAGGACTCTTGTGGTCCACTCAAAACCTGTGACTGTGGCCTCACATTTTGTACAACCACATCATCTTTTACATCAGCCCCAATAGTGCCATGTGCATTACTGTACCAGCTGCTCATCTCATCAAAGACTACATCTCTGCTCACTCGTAATTCTCGTGTAGTAGGATTGTAGCACCTGTACCCCTTTTGTTCAAGGGAATATCCCACAAGAATACATTTCTCTGCTTTAGGATCCAATTTCCCACGCAACTCATCTGGTACATGCACATAAGCTATGCAGCCAAACACTTTCAAGTGTGCCAAATTAGGCTTTGTACCTGTAAACTTTTCCTCAGGTGTTACATCATGCACCGCAGCTGTAGGTGTCCTGTTCATAATGTACACAGCTGTATTTACAGCTTCAGCCCAGAAATGATGAGGCATGTTCTTCTCATTCATCAATGCACGTGCAACCTCTGCAATGTGCCTGTTTTTCCTTTCTGCGACCCCATTCTGCTGTGGAGTATATCTGCATGTAAACTGCCTGTGTATACCATGCATTCGCAGAAAATCTGAAAAATCATTGGAGAAGTACTCTCCCCCTCCATCTGACCTCAATGTCTTGATTTGCATATCTGTCTCCTTCTCAATCATGACTTTGAAGTCTTGAAAGTGACCAAACACTTCACTTTTGTTACGCATGAAGTAGACCCATACTTTCCTTGTATGGTCATCAATGAAAGAGACATAATACCTGCAACCATGTATACTTGCAGTATCGGTTGGACCCCAAACATCTGTGTGCACCACCTCAAGTGGCTTTTTACATACATTGCGCTCATGTGGAAATGAGCCCTTTGACTGTTTTCCAAACTGGCATGCTGCACACACTTTATGCATACCATCCACCTTGAATTTGGGCAAACCTTTTACAATCTGTTTTGATTGCATGCTGCGCAATCTCTGCTCATTGACATGGCCAATGCGTTTGTGCCAAATGTCAACATCAGCCACAACACCTGTGCCCTGTGCAAATAATGTAGCTTTTACCTCAGGCATGTCTACATTTAGCGTAAACATTCTGCCCACACATTTGCCCTCTGTGATCAGCTTACAGCCATTCTGGAAATCTTCTACATAACAGCCATTTGGATTGAAGCTAACCTGCAAACCCTGCTCAACCATTTGTCCAACAGAAACAAGATTCTTTGTAATGTTTGGGACATGAATTACATCTGCTAAGTACTTTGATTTCCCACTCTTCGTATTTAGAGGTATATCCCCTACATGAGCAATGGGGTGAGCTGTGTCATCCCCTGTCTGCACATAGCCTGACACATCTGGTTTGCGCATATCTCTAAACCACTCTCCACGAGACGTCATGTGATTAGAGGCACCTGAATCCACATACCAAACATCATCTTGGGTGGAATTCTCTGCAGTCATTGTATTCATTACATGTTGTATAACAAACATGCGCTTGTTTTTGCTGTCATCTGCATCTCTGCTAGTAGATGCATAGTTGCCCTGTTCTCTCTTTCTACTTGCTTTTCCCTTTGGACAGTCACGTGACATGTGACCTCTTTCACCACAAGTCCAACATTCTCTGCTATCTGGAGTATGTTGCTGCCTGCTTGATCCTGCACCACGACCTCTTTGACTCCCCCTGCCTTGAGACTGGTTTCCCCTGCCACCTGTATTGTTTTGATTTGATTGACCTTCCAGAAATTGTCCCCTGCAACCCCTTGGGCCTCGACCACGACCTCTACCTCTACCTTTGTTGGAGTTAGAATAGAAGGCCTGTTCAGAATTATTTCTGCCATGAGAAGAAGATGTGTCAAGGTTCTTCTCCTCAAGAATAAGCATAGAAATCAAATCTTGGAACACGGGGATGTCGTCTCTTGTATTCATGGAAGACCTAAAATGTACATACTCATCTCCTAGACCATCCAAGCATGCACGGACAATGTCATCGTCTTCCACTGAGACTTTAATAGATCCAAGAGCCTCAATGATACTCTTGATCTTCAAAGCATAATCATTGATGGAGAGGTTGTTCCTCTTAACTTGATTTAGCTCCGACTTTAGTTGAAGCTTCCTGGCCTTGGTGTTCACCTCGAACACTCTGCCTAAGTTTCTCCATGCAATGGCGGGGGTTTCAGCATCCTGTAGATAGCCCATCATTCCATCTGTGATGCTCATAGACAACCAATACATCACTTTGCTCTGGCCTTGTTGCCAGTCCCTCAAAGCTTTCCTTTGTTCTGCTGTAGCATTTGCCTCGGGAATCTCTGGTTCCTTTTCATTGTCTCCTTCTACATAGTCCCAATAACCTTTTCCTTTTAGGAAATTTGTAATTCGGAACTTCCATGCAGGGTAGTTATTTTTCTCAAGCTTCTTAGTAACAATCTGACTGAAACCGTCAGACATCTTGAAGCACTAAGACAAAATAGCTGCAATCTGCAAAAACCTGCAAATCTGCTGAACCTGCTATCGTGGTTCTTGTAACGCTTTCTACACTCAACGAGTGTCCACAATCAAGCGTTTCACAACCACTGTACTTGTACAGTAAATCTCTGTATACTGCACTTTGGAGACCTGTTCAAAAACTTGTGCGAAAAACCCCTAAAATTTTTTTCGCTGCGCGAGGCGCCTTCGGCATCTGGTCGTGGATTGCGAACGAAGGGATGGTGATGCTCTTGCTCTCTTAGCCTCTCCTGCCTACACCAGGCTCTGATACCATGTAAAGAATGAGGATGCAAGAGAGCTACACAAGACAAGCACAAAGCACACAGAGATGGAAAGCTTCTTCTTCTTCTTCACAGAAAAGAGAGTACAAAATGACTAAGTGCTAAAGCTGAAAAGTAGCACATATGTACATGCGGTCACTAAGTGTGAACTCGCTAGAAGCGTACTAGGCTGGCACTATAAGTGTAGTCCAGCTGTAGAATCACTGGCAGAGATCCTCCGTGTCGGTCACCTAACGCGCCAGTGAGTGAATGCCGTAAGCGGCCAAGACCCGTAGTGGATGCCAGCTCAAGGTGTAGAGCTCGACATCTCAACACAGTCGTCATTTGTTGAAACTGTTTCTTTAGGTAATTCCCATTGTCGATCATCTAGTTCCAAAGTGTTGATGGAAATCGGTATCTGTTGATTCTTGAGAGCAGCTTTACACTTGAGTACCCAAAGTCTAGCTTCCTCTTGGGCTTCATCAATAACCTGCTGTCTCTTGATCTTTCTTTGTTTGGCTGCATGCATTCTCTCTAGCAATTCATTGGTTAGTGGAAAATTGTATTTCTTTAAAGGACATTCACTAATCCAATTAGCCATTGGTTCACCATCTAGGGTGGACAATTTTACTGCTCCACTTGGAGATACATCTTCAATGATAAAAGGTCGGTTTCCCTTTTTCTTAAACTTGGGAATGTGTTTCTTAAGGGAATAGACGAGAACTAAGTCCCCTTTCTTGAAATTTTTTGTGATTAAGTGGGAATCAAAAAACTGTTTTTGTCGCTTTTGTGCATAGATATGAGCTACAACGGTTAGCCTTTGCTCGTCTAGCTTTTCCAAGTCTTTCTGACAATTCATGTCCAGTCCACTCTAGATTCTATGCTACTCTTAATGTCGGCAATAGAAATTCTATTGGCAGTATGGCATCAAGACCATAAACAAGGTTAAAGGGTAACATGTGCCTGACTTAGGTATTGTTCCTTTTCTTCAGGGTTAATGCATAAAAGCAATATCCCGTCCTGATTTCTTTTATATAGCCTTCCAGTTAGTAATTGATACATTGCCAATTGTTCAATTAAATCAACTATGATAGGAAGTGGTATTTGTGAATCCACTTGAGCTATTGTCATCAATGATACAATGTTTTCTGACCATCTAGGTATCATTTCTACGGAGAACAAATAGGCATCTGGTAGATCATCGTCTACACCTTTAGGTGATTCCCTTGAAACAATCCTTGACAAATGATCTACTCGTTGATGTGTAGAGCCTTTTTTACAACCACAGTGAAATTAAATTCCAGAAGAATGATGAACCATCTCACTATTCTCCTTGTGCTGCATGGATTGTTGACCAAATATAACAAAGCTTGGTGGTCCACAAAGAACACAAACTTATTGGCTAATAGGTAATGTCTATACTTTTTAACGGCATAGATCATTCCTAGTCCTTCTCTTTTGGTGGTGGTGTAATTCTTTTCTGCCATGTTCAATTGTTGACTAGCATAAGAAATAGGAAAGTCAATTTTCCCATCTCTTGGTTGAGCTAGTATACAACCGATAGCAAAGTTTGAAGCATCTACATGTATGTGGAATACCTTATCCCAATTTGGTGCTTTCAGTATTGGAGCTGAGGTGAGAGCTTGTTTAAGCTTCATGAAGGATTCTTCACATGCCTCGGTCCATTCAAAGTGTGTAATCAAGCTATACATGGGTTTTGCAATGATAGCATACATGTAGATGAACCGTCGGTAATATCCACAATGTCCCATGAAGGCTTGTACCCCCTTGACTGTTGTTGGTCTAGGCAAATCAGCAATGACATCAATCTTTTCAATATCAGTAGCTATGCAATTTTTAGACACAATATGTCCAAGAATCTTCCCTTGTCTTCCCACGAATGTGCACTTTTCAGGATTTAAGCAAATCCTATAAAGTCTACATTTCTTGAATACCTTTTTGAGGTGTTCAAAATGATCGGCACGGATTGATGAATGTACGCATAGATCATCCATGTATACTTCTAAGAATTTCCAAAGATACTCCTTGAAGGCATGGCTCATCAATCTCTGAAATGTGGCTGGAGCATTAGTTAATCCAAACAGCATAACCCGATAGGAAAATATACCCCATTCTATTACAAAAGTAGTTTTATGCTGATCTTTTGGGTCAACCAAAAGTTGATTGTATCCCGAAAAGCCATCTAAGAAGCTGTAAGCTTCTTTTCTTGCCACTCGTTCTAAAACATGCTCAGTTGTCGGAAGAGGAAAGCTGTCTCTAATGGTAGCTGCATTCACCTTTTTGAGATTGATACACACTCGTAACTTCCCATTCTTCTTAGGTACTACCACAATTGGAGACACCCAATCTGTGTGTTCAATTTCGTAAATGAATTCAGCTTCCTTTAGTTCTTCAATCTCTTCCTTGATCTTTCTGGAAAATGTTTCGTTATAAGTGTATGGTCTCTATCTACTTGGTTTTGCATCATCTCTCATGGGTATAGTATGTTGACAGATTTTTGGATCAACACCCTTGAGATCCTTGTAAGACCAAGCGAAGATATCTCGGTATTCCTTTACCAAGCTCAACAAATGCTTTTCTTCTTCTTCTGTTAGGTCATTCGCAATGTAAGCAGGTTTGGGCTCTTCTCCTGGTTCAGCCAAGTCTACCCTTTTTGCATTTTCAGGCCCTTCGTAAGATTCGCCTTGTTCCGTAGTTCCCTAACAGGTTGTTCAATTATGATTTTTCTATTTTGGAGAGTATACTTTTTGTAATGGGATGGGACATGCATTACATCCTTACCATCCTCTTCTGTGGTTTCCATTTCGGTTGTGTATATCTCCTTTAGAGCTTTTTTCAACTCTTGATATTTCTTTTTCCGCTCGACTTTGGTCATGAGTGGTTTTTTATCCTGACATTTTTCTTGAGTACCCTTCCTTGCTTTTCTCGATGTTTGAGACATTTCTGAGTTTTTGTTTGAAGGATATCTGCCAGTTATTTTGTTCTTGACACAATCATTAACATCTATTTGCATCAGGAATTGTGTTTTACTGGAGACTGATGCCATAGGTCATGTTTTCACAATATTGGTGTCTCTCTTTCATCTATACCATTTTTGTCTTCTTGCTTTCTGGTATGGAAAGTCAAAAAACTTTTCCTCCCCTCCCTTTAAGAGTAACTGAGCTCTTGTATGCTCTTTTTCTGACCCTGAACCTTCAGAGATAGCTGAGTGTTCATCCAGCTCATCGGTTGCATCGTAATAGAGGTCAAAAAAGACTTGTTGAGCTTTCATCAAGCCCTTGGTTTCCTCATCTTTGTTTTCAATGTTGAGGACTGTCATCATTTGGATGGGGATTATGTCGTATCCATCCTCATTGCAAAATTGAGTAGGCATGGACGTATTCACACATACATCCATTGTCGCTAAAATTTGAGTCCACTCGAATGGTTCAAATAAATGCTCTGGAAAGGGTTCACGTATGTAGAAGTCTGTACAGTCCCTTTCTAGGATACATTCCTCTCGTCTTAAGCTTCCATTTTCTGAAGCTCCACACATCCAAATAGGAGTATCTTTGTTTAACCAGGATGGGAGCTTAGTTTCAGCCGAAGAGACTGAATCAAACTCTTGGATGGGTGTTTTCAAGACATCTCTATAAGTGTGATCTTTTAGATTGACTCTTGTTATAGATCCCACCTGCTTCAAGTACAGATAGTTGTTTTCCCAATCTTGGATAAGCTGTACCTATCGCATGAAAGGTCTTCCCAACATGATTTCATAGTTGAGTTTTTTCCCAAAGTCTACTATGGCAAAAGGGTGTTGATATTCAATTCCACAGGAACTCACTATCACTTTTTCAAGTAGCCCTAGTGGTCTCTCAATGTGTCCGTTATCCAACTGCAGTTTCATTCGTGTTTGTCTAATGGCTGGCTGTCCCTAGGATTCCCATACTACTTTAGTGGCTATGGCTATGCCAGTTCCACTATCCAGTATTGCCATGGTTTCAATGTCATTATATTTCACTGGGAGGGTAGTGTTTTCTTCTTCCCCCTCATAATATTCTCCGACCTTGTTCATAGGAACTGATCGAATCTTTTCGTTTTCCATTTTATTTTTCAATTTTCTCAAATTCTTAGAGATTAACCCCGTTATCCCCACCTTCTCTAGGGTTTTCTGTAAATCGTTCCACAAGTATGGCCTGAGTTTCAACAGTTCTCCCAAGGTGAGAGTGCATTGTATGGGGGTACATATGATTGAATGAATGTTGTCTACTTCTAGGGTTTGTTTGGCTCTTTTTACTTGAGTGGTCTTGCACACGATGGATTCATCTTCGTTATCTCCCAAGTAAGAAGGTAATGTTTTTAATGTCAATGGTTTAGATATTCCTGAAGCTTCCGATCCGCAATCCCCATACATGGATTGTAAATCCATGGATTGTAAATCCATGTTCATATCAGAAGGTAGGTTATCCAACCAGACTTCTTCTATAGGAGCAGACATTTTAAAGTTAGGCTCCCATAATTGATCTCTCTTACCTTTTCCCATAAGTGTCCTGGTCAGTCTTCTTCTACGAATGGAATTCTGTCTAAGGCATCTTCGCTATCCGGCACTATAAGCTCTGGTTCGTTTGTTTCGAGGTGGGGTTCTACCACCACATGAGGTTTTTCTTTCGTTTCTTCTACCTCAAGCTCTTCAGGTTTTGCGATACTTTCAAGCTTGGGTTTTTGTTTTTCTAGCATTTTTTGCGTAATTCTTACCAAGTTTTGATAATCTTCCAGCTTCATTGCTTCCATGTCTGGAGAAGGATAATTCTTCCATCTGTTTTCCATGTTTTGGCCTACTTTAAGTCCTGCTTGTTAGGCTTCCAAGGCAGCATTAATAGGCTCAAAAATTTTATCAACCAGAATGGATCCTCCAGATTTCACGGTTGTTTCCTTGAATTCACCGCCAGTTTCTTTCAGCTTGTCCTGGACTAGCTTCTTGGCTTTCTCATCGATTTCAACCTGTTGTTTTTGTTTTCCCATCTCATATCTTTTGCTTCTGTTTCTTTTGATTCTTTAAGAAGAAACTTTCGTGTTCTACGAATCATCAGAGGAGTTGTGTTTCTTTTTCTTTGCCTGGGCTCTAGTGATGACCTTGATTGGAACAATTGGTTCATCTCTAATGAGCTACTAGGCGTCACTTGGACTACATTTACGACAACTTTTCCCTTGTTCAAAAGATTCTTAGGACAATCTTCCAGAAAGTGTCCTCCCTTTTTGCAACATTGTATGCAATAGGCTTCAATTGATTTAAGGTTTTAGTGAGGCTCTGGACATTCGTTCTTCCAATGGTCATCAACACCACAATTATGACAGTTTCCTGTTCTAGGCTTCATCATGGGTCTTCCCATGGGAGGTCTGACACCTTGATTAGCTACATAATCCATTGGTGCTAGCTTTGGTGGAGCATAATTCATGGTTTCTTCCATTGATGGTACCAACCTCCTTCTACCATTACTGTAGATGGATTAGGCTTTGCATAGAGTGTAACAGGCACTAACGCTTGTTCATCTATGACTCCTTCCGAGTGCATGTACTTTACAGGCACTACATTATTTCCTGGATACGGAGGTTGTTGTCCTAACACAGGTTGAGGTCTTTTGTGAGGGCCATACCCAGACTCGACCCTACTCACCTCCCTCAGTCCTCCAGAACGTTCTAGGGAGTGACGTAGATCTATCTGCAGGTATCCCTCCCACATGGGACCGACATTCAGACAGGACTCCAGTCTATCTCGAATGCCAACCCAAGGGGGTACATCCTTCTGGGCCTTTGATACCACTTATGAGGGCCAAACCCAAACTCGATCCTACTCACTTCCCTCAGTCCTCCAGACCGTCCCAGGGAATGACGTAGATCTATCTGCAGGTATCCCTCCCACTTGGGATCGACACTCAGACAGGACTCCAGCCTATCTCGAATGCCAACCCAAGGGGGTACATCCCTTCATTCAATGATTCTATCCGATTCTCATAATCAATCTGTCCTTGACAGCTTTCCGCACCCAAAATCGAGGTCCGTAGTCTTGATTCTCTTGATCTTTAACTTGAGGATCTGCTCTTGCTTTCTTGTTCGCCCTTGGTTCATGGCGATAACCCCTTTTTCCTCACAAGTAGGCACGACAGTTATCACTTTCCCCTAAGAAGAGGGATCTTGCAATCATACCTGGTCTCGCTCATCTCCGATTACCCATATCCCACGGTTAACATAAAATTTTTAAATCAGCATCCGGCCATCTGACCCTCCGAATCCGCCCACCCACCGAACCATTTCATGAAAATCCCTTCCCGAGGTAGTACTTAACTACTACAAAATCAGGAAGACAGTAGTCTATCAAACATCATCAAACAACAAGCAGCATGCAATTTGTTGCATACCCTCGTTCAGGGAAATTCATCTGGTTGTTCCCACCAGATCTTTATTTAGAAACTTTTAATTCATTTCCTTTCCTTTATCTGCTATAATTAGCTTGTAACTAGTTTCCTAACTAATCATGCAACACATTTAGTTTCAACCAATTCATCTTACCTCCCAATTCAGGCCAAGATAATCGGTTACAAGCCATCAAAATGGTATCACCTTCACAATATTTCCAAGAATTAAAAGTGTTTGGGAAAAGTTCATCAAGTAATTTAATCATTCCTTCCTAAGTATTTTATTTCGAGAGGTATAGCACCATCTGGTGATAGATGCACAGGATAGCCCCTATATTCCTAGCCTTTCCAGTTCCTTTTTAAGCAACCAAGTCGAACAAATTTCCTTAATTAAATTCACATCATCCTCCCTGAGAATAACCTTCTCATCTAACCATTGGCATCAGGCCATACCCGGATTATGGCCGATTTCCAATAAGATACCGCGGGTACTTCACTCGGCCGGGCAAAAATAAAACAAACCCATTCATCCCTTATCCCTCGATCATGAATGACCTAGGTATAACACCTTGCCGGTTATGCTGCCCTAGCCGAAAAGGGGCAATCTCCGACAAGTTCCCCAAGAGAATCCTCTCAATGGGCTGGCCTTTCAATCAAATTGACCCCAAGAAGATCCATCTTGGTTCCCGGTCATTTCCAGACAATCTTCAAAACTCCTAGTTAAATCCATGTTTTGCAATGGGCTATCCCTATCACCTCTCGAGATTCCTTTTTAACGCCTAGTTGGTAATTTCTAGGTTCATTCATTTATCAATCATAATTCCTACTTTCATTAATTATCTACCAGCCAAGTTTATTTAGAAAATACAAGCGAGTTTTTGCCATAGGTATTTGATGGTTAATGTCTCTTCGGAAATGCCAACTTTTTAAGTTCAATCCCCGTTTTATCGATTCCCAGGTTTTTACAATCCTTTGCCATCCATGGGGCATCTCCATGGAAGCTTGTAGAGTTTTCGGTTCAAACAACACGGAGATCAATTCCGCGAAGTTATTACCTATCTCCCCCATCCCGTATTTGCAAACAAACTTGAAATTGAAAACTTTAGAAATACTCTTCAATACCAAAAATTGAACTACTTATATCGAGCTTAGACAACTACTCTTTTCTTATGGTACCTAGCTTTCCATTTTAGGAAGTTGGAAGGTCATCCTATAATTTATGAGTTTTCGAGCTTTCCATTAAAGCTTAAACCTAAAATGCAAGGTAGTCACTAAAGCTTACACCTAAGTGCAAAGTTACCAATTAAAGCTTAGCTCACGAGAGAAAATCTACCTTTGAAGATTAACTTTATGATGTATAGATACTCTTATCACTTGACCCTAATTGCAAGGTTTCCATTAAAGCTTAAACCTAAAAATGCAAGGTAATCACTAAAGCTTACATCTAAGTGCAAAGTTACCATTAAAGCTTAGCTTACGAGTGCAAATCTACCTTTGAAACTTAACTTTATGATGCGTAGATACTCTTATCACTTAATCCTAATTGCAAGGTTTCCATTAAAGCTTAAAACCTAAAAATGCAAGGTAATCACTACAGCTTACATCTAAGTGCAAAGTTACCATTAAAGCTTAGCTTACGAGAGCAAATCTACCTTTGAATCTTAATTTTATGATGCGTAGATACTCTTATCACTTAACCCTAATTGCAAGGTTTTCATTAAAGCTTAAAACCTAAAAATGCAAGGTAATCACTAAAGCTTACATCTAAGTGCAAAGATACCATTAAAGCTTAGCTTACGAGTGCAAATCTACCTTTGAAGCTTAACTTTATGATGCGTAGATACTCTTATCACTTAACCCTAATTGCAAGGTTTCGATTAAAGCTTAAAACCTAAAAATACAAGGTAATCACTAAAGCTTACATCTAAGTGCAAAGTTACCATTAAAGCTTAGCTTACGAGAGCAAATCTACCTTTGAAGTTTAACTTTATGATGTGTAGATACTCTTATCACTTAACCCTAATTGCAAGGTTTTCATTAAAGCTTAAAACCTAAAAATGCAAGGTAATCACTAAAGCTTACTTCTAAGTGCGACGTTACCAAATTAAAGCTTAACTTATGAGTGAAAATCTACCTTTGAAGCATAATTTAATGATGCATAACTACCATTAATACTTAACCCTAATTCCAAAGTTACCATTAAAGCTTAAACCTAAAATGATGCACATAAACCTTCCTAGTATTAAAACACATGGATTAATTAATCCTACTAGAAATGAAGATTACCTCCTCTAAGCAAGAGGGAAGTGGAGTCCTTATTGAAGAGATGTGAGGTTCAAGGAGGAAGGAAAGGGATTTATGGTGAAGAGGAAGGAGAGAGGAGCTTCTTCACAAAACCCTCAAGGGTTTGGCCTTCAAGAGAGGGGGAGAGCAAGAGCAAGGTTTAATGGAAACCTTGAGTTACTTAAGCATAGTCTTGAGCATGGCAAGTATGCAAGTAGCTTAGCAATATGTGTGTAAAAATACAAAGGAGAGGGGGTGTTTATATAGGAAAAAAGTGGGTGTAATTCTCTTCTCAATTCCTATTGGACCCCAATTTCTCTTCTCAATTCCTATTGGACTCCAATTCTCTTCTCAATTCCTATTGGACCCCAAATTCTCTTCTCAAATGCTATTGGACCCCAATTTTCTTCTTAGTTCTTATCTCTTAACTTTACCTTTCAATTAAGTTAGTCCCTTTTTCTCCTAGTTCTCGATCTAGATCAGTTCTCACGCGAATCTTCACAAGGAAGTATAACAATAATCTTAATCTTTTTGGAAAAATATAGGGACGACGTAATTTCTTATCCAAAATATCATTGTCTTTTCATTATGGAGTAAAGTCTCGTTGTCCATATAACTTCTTTGTCGGTCTTACTTTTTCTAAATTATTTTCTAGGCCAAAAAATTTCTGAATGGCTCTAGGGTTTAGGGAGGGACCTTACATCTTTCCATACCCATTGGTGGTCTTTGAGCTTGGGGCATATTAGGCTGATATCTGTACATGGGTTGTCCTTGGGGTCTCATAGGCACATACTGAACATTCCCATCATACTTTGGTATGAAGTAGCACTCGTGGGTCTCATGGTTGGTCCATTTACCCTCGATTGCACACAATTTTTGTGGCCTAATTGGTTGTCCCTGTGGAGGTATCTCTTGTCCTGGTCCTCTCATAGGCGCTTTTTGCATATTGTTCATCAAGTCGTTCATCCTTTTTAGCATATCTTCTATGGCTGAGAGTGGTGCCGCAGCAGTCGTTCCCACTTGTGCTGGTTTTGTGGATGCTGTTTTCTCACTTTGGTTATCCTTAGGGACATCTTCTTCATTGAATATCTCGCTCAATAGCATCAGACGCACACGCTTTTAGGGTTGTGTGCTTTTTACTATAGAGTATAGCGTGAAGTTCTTTGTTTAGCAGTCCTTCCAAAAACAAGGATATAAGTTGTTCTTCTGCAGGTATCTCTATCTTTGGGCATCTGGAAATGTATTGCTTCATTCGAGTTGCACAATCCCTAACAGACTCACCATGTTTCTGTTTAAAGCTGTAGATTTGAGCTACTGTATTATGTTTAATCCCCGTTTTGGAACAAGCAGCTACAAATCCTTGAGCTAATGTGTTCAAGTCCATGATTGACCTTGGTGGAATGTTTTGGAACCATGTCAAATCTTTTCCTTCTAATATCATTCCAAACCCCTCGAATTGAGTATGGAAATCGAATATATGCTCTGATCTTAGCAGTTGCTTAAAGCTTGCTAGGTGGTCATATGGATCCCCTGATCCACTGTATTTTCTGACCCATTTTTGAAAATCAGTTGGTCTGACACGTCTATTGGATTCAACTCCAGATCTTCTGGGAGTTGCTCCTATTCCGAGTCCTTCAAACCAGTCTGTTGGAAATAGTGACTCATGTAGCCTTGGACTGGCCTTAGTGTCACCCGGTTATCTACGTGATGACGTGGTTTCTGTTTTCTTCACATTACTCTGAGAGAATCTCTCACGATGTTCATCTCTTGGAATGGTTTCTAGTCCTTGCCCCATTATCCAATCCCGTATGGAATACCCTTGGTATTTGGTTTGTTCTACCTCCTCAGGAGTCATCATAACAAAGTTGTTGTTATAACAATCCCTAAACGGGTAAGTTGGTAGATCTGCAGATCCCTTATCCTTGATCTTGAAGATATAAATGATCTTCATGGCCGTTAATTGTCCTGGTCTGGCATGAGAAGTCCACGAAATATTTTTTATGTTTCTATCTTCCCAACAATAGACTCCAATCCTAGGATTATCCATACTAAGCCATTTTAAAGGCTTCAAGTCTACTTGATCGTATCCTTCGAATTCTAAAGTTGGTGGTCCTTCTTTAGCTGACATATCTGGGATTATAGTGTTTACTTCTAATCCCCATTGGTCTACCACATCAAAATTTTTGACTTGTACATACTGAGTTCCATTTCAATCCATGTACATTTTTCATTTCTTCGAACTCAATACCATGGTCATCAATGTGAATAGCATACTCCTCGTTAGGGTCAAAGTAAACCTGGGCTCCATGACGGTTAGTCTTGTAAAAAGAGAGTATATGCTTATAGCGCATTGTCGTTCCGGTTTCTGAGTGAGTCGAGTAAGAGGACATTTTGGATGTTGAATCTGAAAAAGTGTCTGAGACTTCTTCAGGGATTGTGTGCGAGGAATTGCCTTGATTCACGCTTTCTTGGGTGGATACTCTACTGGTGGTTTCTCCGAATAGGCTTTGATTCCCTAGTACACGACCAGATCTAAGGTTCATATAGACTTATGAAGCCCTGGATTGAGTACTCACCTGGGATTGACTTGTCATTAATTTCCACTCGATTCAATTGCAACTTTCTATCAAGCCACTGATTCCTCGTGTGCAACCTGATTCCTATACAAAATTAATCAAGTTAGCTATTTTTTCTATAAGGACATGAGAGCTCTTGAGAACTCTCGTGATTGGTCTCCGTGTATCACTTCAAATCGTGCTATGGAGGTCAAAATTTGACTTTCAGATTCGACTTTAACAAAATCAAAGGTCTAATTTGTAACCTGTAAACTGAGTGTATCTGGACCAATTTTGATCCGATTGAACCCAAAATTTCCCTTTGGCCTTATATTATACTGGTCTAACACTGTATCAGCCCAAAAGTCAAAATTGAAGTCTCTGGAGAGCAGAAGTAAATAATTGCGATTATTTACTTTTGTCAAGTTTTGATACTTTTTGGATTGGTTTGTCAAGTATACAACTTGTTAAAGCCCTTGGACAAGTTCCAATAAGTTTGGACAAAATTTTATCAAGTTTACCCACTGTTCTGTGTCCGCAGACTCTGATTTCGAGAATCTGGCTCAAGTCTCACTTTTGAGGTCCAAATTTCACCAAAATTGATTTGTGGGGTATACTTGATGTGCTTGACCTTGTGGTATACTCAAATTTGCAAAACCATCAAGTTTTGAAGCAAAAGTAAATAATCGCGATCATTTACTCTAGCTAAATTTTTGTACCTTTTTGCCCCAACTTTGACACAGATCTGTTAAGCACCTTAAGTTAAGGTCACTAGCCAATTTTCATCAAGTTTTGGCAATTTTTGATCAAATGGTCATCAATTATCTGTCCGCAGACTAACTTTGCAATTTTAGTCACAATTATCCATCCAGTGATTCAAATCTTACCCAATTTGGTTTGTGGGCTTATTACAACATGGTAAAGCTAGTTGTATGCCAACTTGGTAAAAAAAGTTCAAAAACAGGGCAGATGTAAATAATCGCGATTATTTACTTTCATCAAATTTTTACAAATTTTTGGTCAACTGAGCATGTGCACATGTTTATCATATCATCATAAGCCTATGAATCAATTTTGAACAAGTTTGGATAAATTTTCTCCCAACTCTCACTCAAGTTTCAAAAAGTCAGTACAAACTTTAGTTTTAACCCAATTTTTTGCCAGTTTAATGATCCAAATCTCTTGGTCCTTTCCAAAAGTTGTTTGTACACATGCAATGAATCAATGGTATGAGCCTTGGCCAATTTAGAGCAGAAAGTTGATAATCGCGATTATTAACTTGAGACTTGAAATGAACACTTTTTTTGCAATTTTCTCAAAGACAGTCTTTTTAAGATGTTTTTTAAGTCTATCAATCAAGTCAAAACTTAATTTGGCCTAAAATGTCAAGAAAAAGTAAATAATCTGAGTTTTGATCAACTTCTTGAAATTTTTACCTCGAAGTGTCTTTGAACTAAACCACTGGTTCGGACAATTCTTAGGCTTACTCTCCAGTTGGATTGAGTGAATTCGAGTCTTTTCAAGCTATTTCTAGCCATGACCTGAAATTCTGCAACTTTACATAACAACTCACACTCTATTCTTTTAGAGAGAGCAATGTTTTGTAATCCAACTCGGATCCTACTTACCCTACTCCTAGATTCTCATGCAATGGGGTTGTGGAAAGTGTCCACAAATACTCGTTTTCTTCTTTTTTTTAAATGTTTTTCAGAGTCTTGATCTTAAGACTTGTCTCGTCTACCAATCATTCTCAAAATCCTAATCTTTTTCTACAATCCTACAATCCTAAAGGCACTCAGCAAGTACGACTACTTCCAAGCTACCTCTGCACAGCAAAAGACGACAATCTTAAGCTATGCGGTTTCTAAAAGAAAGTTTTGAACTCTAGGTGAACCTAGAGGAAGTTAAAGGACAACAACACAAGACACTCATGTTTTTCCTAGTTCAGGTCTATTCGTCCCCGGTAGTGGCGCCAAATGTGGGACGCATGTCTAACGTCACCATCCTATCTTATTGCAGTATTAGCGAGAACCATGATTAATTTGTCAAACCATGGGACGAAGCTGATTCGACTAGTGCATAGAGGCTACAAGAGGTTATCAATCTCTTGGAAAACAACTAACAACTCACAACTAACTCAAGCTACACTCAAGTGACTGAAATCACCAAAAGCCAAGCAAATCACATCCGTTACAACATCAAATGACATCCAAATGTAATAAAACTTCTAGGACAAGTTTATAAGAACTAAGTACACATGCCTATGGTTTCAAACCCCACTTTAGGTCAAGTTTCAAAATCGCGATCATTAACAGCAGTGGATTTTTGACGTAGTCGTTTTCGACCCAGAATGCATCTAAATGCTTAGCAATGATGCCCCAATATCCCGCCTATGCTTAGTTTTCATTTTAAAAGTGTAAATTCCTAGTTATGAGGGAATAGGCCGCGGGTCGGCTACGCCAAAAGCTACGAAATACTATGAATGGCTTACATCAATGCGTAGAGCTCTTACCTGCAGTTTCAATGCAACAAATGCATTCGCAATGTGACAACCAGAGAGGGAGTAGGAAGCACGAGAAGGAGAGAAGTGAGCATCGATAGCTCACGCTGTGTATTTCTTATCCAAAAACTTGTAAAAAACTTACAAAAATTGGCTTTTATACCTTAGCGAAGGTTTTTGAGTGGTCAAAACTAATAATCTGGAGTTCTACCAAAGCTGGGAATTGAATGGCTGATACAATCTGGAAGCTTGTAGCCCCGACTCATTAATTACAAAGTTTATTAAGAAAATAGGAGTTACAATATTTCCGATTTATCAAAATAATAATTGTTTTACAAGGAGAACTCCGAAAAATGGTGTCCACGTTGTTGAGAAATTTGCGGTCTTGCCAGAAAAGCACCGGGCTTATGGCTGTGAGAGTTTGTGAGAGAACTCAACAAAAAATATATGAAGGAGTTAAACCATAGATGCCATGAAGATTAGGGTTTGGAAAGAAGTACAATCAAAGAAGCCCACCCATTCTCTCTTGCACTCACACGCACAAAGAAAGAACACAAAAGAAAATGTCAAAATAACACAAAGATGAAAATATCAAGGCTATGGTCATATTGTATCATGGGTAATATGATAGGGTTAATAGATGAGTTAATGGCATTCAATCTTGGCTGACCAAATATGCTACGAATTGTTCTTTGGAATTGTAGTTTTGTGCTTACCATAATATATATATATTGTCTAGTGATTGTGATTAATTGTGTGTACAAATCCTCTTGGTTTATAGCAAGATAACTACGCTTACGTCAAAAGAAAAGTTATAGTCTATGAGAGGTAGTATGATGGGATCCGGTGATAGAAGTATTTCATTGAGCCTTTCTGGGCCAAAGAGAAACACTATACGTTGTTGAAAGTGTATTTTACGGCTAATCCATACGTTAATTCTAATAGATCGTACAGAGTGAAAGCGATAGAAATTATCATCATGTGGATTATTCATCTAGGTTAGTATGTGAGAAATGTAGATATGAGAGAAGAGAAGAGAGTTTCCCTCCCAAGCCCTATTCTTGCCCGTAGGCAATAAAGATACTACGGAGAGAAATGTACCTGTAGCAAGGAGAACCTAAAATTTTGTAGAGAGGATGAATTACTAAGAGTGGAAGAGATAGATTTAGTTAAGGAGATGAGATTAGATATATATATATGTTGGATTAGAGATGAAAAAGAAAACAATAAGAAATCAAGAAAACATCAATGTAGAACACATCTTACTTGACAAACCCTTCGACACCATTATTGATGGAGAGAGAAGAAGAGGAGAGAATTCAACGTTGATTGATACGCCAAGTCCAAGACCTTCTTTGATTAGAGTTGATCTTCCAAGGATAGCGTACAAGAATGGCTAGTCTTCCTCTAGGAGAAAGTGTAGGCTTGGGCTTATGTTAATGGCTAAGTACAATTAGGCATTACTACTCACTCCCTCAAGAATTACTCTCATCAATGGCTTGAATGCTTGAATAGTTTTCAAGGAAGAATAGGTCCCCTTTTATAGGTGAAGGGAACCCCCAAGGGTTTACACAAGAAGAGAGGAGCCAGTGTGAATAGGAATTGGAAAAGCTGGAAATGAGCTGTCTCTGCATGATGTGGGCAGACTGGGGTCCAGTATTTTGATCATATCTCCTCAACCGTGGCTCCAAATAAAAAAGTAAAAATATGGACAAAAAATTCAGCTCATTAGCTACGATTTTCATTTTAAAATCATTTTCCAATTCGGTTTGGAACCTTGTGTAAAAAAATCATCAAAATAGGGTCCATTTCTGGCAGCAAAAGTCTTCCTGTGGTCCCCTTAGCCTACACTTTCATTTGATTCCAAAGGACACCTCATGCCATATGAAAGCATGACATTGCTCCTTGATAAATTTTTGTAATCATGCTTGCAATAATGCATTAAAATAAGTGTATCTTTGAAATCATGCCACCTAGTGTCCCACTAGGATTTGATTCCCTCCTAGTAGCTATTTAAAAAGAAATATAAGAAAAATATGAAAAATACATAGAATATATATATATTAGAGTTTACCCTAGATATAGGATCTAGCTAGGGTGTGAGATGATAATGAGATAGTAGAAATAAAGAATCAATGCTTTTTGCCCCAAGTTAAAGAGGCGGAGCTATTGATGCTTTTCCCATAGTATTTTCTGATGGCAAAGTAAGAATAGGTTACCCTTGAGAAAAATAATAGGATGAGATAGAAGGCTTATTATTATACTTAAATATGCATATGTACATTATAGGAAAGATAATTATTTATCTAAAAAATTACAAGATAGATCTTGTAGCATGCTTTCCCACTATGTACGTGTCGCAGCACGACAACGTTAGCTTGCTGCTAACATAAATTAACACAATTACCACACAAAGGGGAAGCACTTGGAAAAGTGAGCCATTAAAGTTAGTGCATAGTGATGTGTGTGGACCTGTGCCTAACATATCCATGGGAGGTTCATTGTACTTTGTTACATTCATTGATGACTTTTCAAGGAAAGTGTGTATATATCATCTCAGGAAGAAGGATGAAGTTCTTTCAAAATTTTAGAATTTTGTGGCATTAGTGGAGAATCAGTCTGGCAAGAAAGTAAAGTGCTTAAGGTCAGACAATGGCAGTGAGTATGTCACTAAAGCTTTTCAAAATTTTTGTGATTCCAAAGGCATAAAAAGAGAGCTGACTGCTCCATATAATCCTTCACAAAATGGTGTTGCTGAGAGGATGAACCGTACCATACAAGAGAAGTTACATAGCATGTTCTCTAATGCAAAGTTACCTAATGGATTTTGGGCGGAAGCGTTAGCAACTGCTGTCCATCTTATTAATAGATCTCCTAACAAGGCTTTAGATGAGAAGGTACCTGAAGAGCTTTGGTATGGGAAGCCACCTTCTTACAAGCATCTTAGAGTCTTTGGCTATGAAGCGTATTACCATGTTCCAAAGGAGTTTTGAAGAAAGTTGGCTCCTAAGTCAAAGAAATGCATATTTCTTGGTTATGAAAATCCTGGCGAGATGGGATTTCGGTTATGGGATACTGAAGCTAAAAAGATAGTTCGCAGCAATGACGTATACTTCAATGAAGAAAAGATGCATAGGAAGCGTGCGTAGACAGTGGAGGTCAGGAGAGTTATCTTCCAAGAAGATGGAATTGTCCACAATAGGACTGAAGTGCCTAATGTCAGACAACAAGTGCAAAATCCTTCTATAGTACAATATGTTGCTGAGGGACCACTGGCTCAAAGTAGTTATTAGAAGGTCTACAAGAGTTTCAAGGCCTCCTGATAGATTTACTCCCTCATTGGACTACATTATGTTGACAGATTGCGGAGATCCTTCCTGCTATAAGGAAGCCATGTCAATGGATGATAAGGCAAAGTGGGAGAAAGCTATGCAATCAGAAATGGACTCGTTGCATAAGAATCAAACTTGGAAGTTGGTTCGGCTGCCTAAAGGTAAAAAGGCATTATCATGCAAATGGGTGTACAAGCAGAAAATTACACCTCATGATAATAAACCCAAGTACAAGGCACGGCTTGTTGCTAAAGGATTTAAGCAGCAGTAGGGTATTGAGTTTGATGAGATCTTTTCTCCAGTCGTCAAGATGACTACTCTGCGGTGTGTACTTGCGTTGGTTGCTAAAGACGACATGGAACTTGACCAGATGGATGTTAAGACGGTGTTCTTGCATGGTGATATCCAAGAAGAAGTTTATATGCAGTAGCCAGAAGGTTTTGTTGAGAAGGGCAATGAAGACTTGGTGTGTCAGTTAGAAAAGACTCTTTATGGTTTAAAATAGTCATCAAGGGAGTGGTATCGTAAATTCTACTCGTTCATGCTCTCTCAAGGCTACAAACGTAGCGATATGGACCATTGCCTCTACACTAAGTGAGCTAAAGATGGTAGTTTGCTGATTTTGGTCCTTTATGTGGATGATATGTTAATTGCCGAGAAATGCACGGATGAGATTTCAGCCTTGAAGTCAGAGTTACATGAAAACTTTGAAATGAAAGACATGGGTGAAGCAAACCATATCCTTGGCATGCGCATTAAGCGAGACAGATGCAAGAAATTGGTCTATTTCTCTCAATATGAGTACATTGCTAAAGTGCTCAAGCGTTTCAATATGGAGAAGGGGAAGGCATTGAGTAATCCATTGCCTGAAGCACTCTAGAAATGATTGCCCTAAGTCTGAAGAGGAAAAGGCTGAAATGGCACAAGTGCCTTATTCATCTGGAGTTGGGAGTTTGATGTATGCTATGATTGCTACACATCCTGATATTGCTTTTGCAGTGGGAGTTGTTAGCAGATATATGTCAAATCTAGGCAATAAATATTGGGAGGCAGTGAAAGGGGTTATGCGATATTTGAATGGTATAAAAGACATGTGCATTTGATTTGGTAGAAAGGAAGCATGTGTAATGGTTACACAGATGCAGATTATGCAGGAGACTTGGACAAGAGAAGGTCCACTTCAGGCTATGTTTTTGAATTCACTGGAGGTGTAGTTTCATAGCGATCTCATTTGCAAGATTGTGTTACCTTGTCTACTACAGAGGTTGAATATGTTGCAGCTTCAGAAGCTTACAAGGAAGCTATATGGCTTGGTCGGTTGGTGGGAGACTTGGGAATCAATGTTGAGATGTATGTGTTACATTGTGATAGCCAAAGTGCTATACAATTGGCAAAGAATCCAGTGTTCCATGCAAAGACAAAGCATGTGGATGTGAAGTATCACTTCATTCGTGAAGTGCTTGAGGACAAGCGATTGCAGCTTGCCAAAATTCACACCACTGAGAATCTTGTTGATCTTCTAATAAAGGGCTTACCTTTAGAGCGGTTTGCACATTGTCGGGTACTCATGGGCATTGGGTAGATAATCATGGTTATTGTCTACCTGTATTGTATGTATATATACATTATCACCCCAGCTTAAAGGCACATTTTCCTTTAAGTGGGAGGTTGTTGGGGTGGTAAAGCCCAATGTGCTGCGCCTGAGTTTTGGGTGGCCGGAGACTATAACCGGGAACTAACACTGACCATTCATTCTACATAAAGAATAAGGACTCATAACCCTAACACTATTGTGTTTGGAGTCCACCCAAAACCTGTGTCTCATCTCTTCTTCTCTCTTCTCCATTGCTGCACACACACACACACACACACACACACACACACACACACACACACGCGCTCTCGCATGCGCTCTTCATGAAGTTCCTCAAAAACTTCAGTGAGCAAGCCCTTCCTAAATCCTGGACCATTGTCAGAAACAATCTCCAAGGTTCTTCCAAATCTGCAACAAATATGCTAACTGTCTTCTCATTCACTCTTGCTACACTTTGAGCTTCTACCCACCTAGTCATGTAATCTATGGTCAAAATATATTTTTTTTTCCATTTTTAGTCCTAGGTAGTGGGCCCATAACATCTATGCCCCATTTTTCAAATGGACCATTTGCAAGGACTAACTGACGTGGACCATGCAACAAATGCTTGTTTCCATTGACTTGAGAATTGTGACAACTTTTATACCAATGTTGAACATCAATGTGCAAGCTTGGCCAAACATTTCCAGCAAGTTTATTTATTTTTCTAGAGTGAGTTCTTGTGCAAAATGACCACCACAAGGTTCTTCATACAAACCTTCAAGAATGGATGGAATCTCTTTGGTTGTAGGTATTCTCCTACAAACCTGATCTTTTCCTCTTTGGTAGAGGGCACCTTCTAAAAATAGATACGAACTCACCTTTTTGATGAGCCTCCACTTTTGAGCCTTTGTAAAGCCTTGTGGAAAATCGCCCTCTAAAATGTAGCTCACAATGGGAGCCAATGACTCCATCCCTTGGTACCTTGGTTATTTTACCATTGCTACCACCATGATGACCTGCACTTCACTCTCAACACATACAACTTCTTTTTGTGCAAGAAAATCAACATCTTCATTTTGTTTCCTAGGAATATGATGCAATTACACTTACTCAATCTGATTGAATAGTTTGCATGTGGCACGAACCTTTTGCCTTAATCTTTCATTTTTACATGCCCAAATGCCTAGGATTTGCTTTACAATGAGAAGTGAATCTCCTTTTACCATGAGACACTGTATCTTTTGAGCAATACACATCTGCAAGCCATGATGTAGTATGTCATACTCTGCTTCATTGTTTCTTGTGGAACCTGGAAAATTCACATGCTTTTTCATAACAACCACACCATTTGGATCAGTTAGTACAAGCCGTCTCCTTGCCTTTCCTGTGGCCTTCTTGAATGCTCCATCAAAGAACAAGGTGAATGCATTAGGTATACTTTTAGGTGGTGGCAATGGTAGGCTTTAAACTTCAGGTACCTTAAAATCCCTTTCATGCACTTTATAGGTGAGAATCCTTGCTAACTACGCACGCACACTATCTTCTACCTTGAAAGAGCATTGAAACTCTTGTAATTCCATAATCCACTTTGAAATCTTGGGACTTAAGGTCATTCCCCAAGGCAAGTCTAGCTATAGCTCTCGGCTTCTTGAACCCTCAAGAAGGTGTTCCAAAAGCCTACTAGCCCACCAAGGTGACGACTAACCCCTATCAGCCCAGGGCATCAGTTTAGGGCCTTGACCAAGCGAGCCAAGCTGATTTCCCTCACTTGCCAAGTGCCAATAAGGCACAGGCCTCACATAGACACAACATAACATAGAAATTTTCTTTTCATGTGTTTAATAGCATTTTTGCTACTTTTTCTTGACACTTTTTTGCTTCATAGTTTCATTTTTAGCACTATTTTATTGCTTCCATCCTGAGATGTTTATGGCAATTGGACTAAAGGACTAGAAACCTAATCATAGCCCTAGGTCATGTTAAAAATGCATGGAGTATTAAGACTATCACTAAGAGTCTAGGATTAATGAGAAATGAACCTACATTAACCTAGGGTCAATGCCAATTACCTATGATTAGCACACATAAAACCAAATTTTTTGACGAGTTAATATTCAAAAAGCAAAGTGTTGAAACTTTAGGATGCCTAGATTTTGAACATGAAATAACCATAGCTTAGAAGAAAAATTTCACTTAACCAAGCATGGGGAATGGAGAGATGAATAAAAGAGCAATATCATGGAAGGATTTCACCTATTCATGCTCTTTTGAGCATCCTTGAGCAAGCATCCTCTTGGTAGAGAAGTCTCTTGATCTTTTCATTTCAATCCAAGCTGCTTGAAGCTAAGTGTAAACACAAGCTCCAAAGGCCTTTTATTGAAAGCCAAAGCACACAAAAAACATTAATGAAAACCTAAAGCTAGGGTTTTGCATACCCAAATTTGCCAAAGGGAAAAAACCCAAGGGAAAAAAAAAATGCCTTTGGTTATGCACATTGTGCTCTTTAGTAGCAAGTACCTTGCCACATCCCTTCAAAAACGAAGTCAATCATTAGTGTTCTCAAGCATATGGAAGTTCAATACAAGCACTAAAACTCATACTCAATCACAACTCAAATTTTAATTCTTTCTCTTGGTCATTAACAAGATCCATTTTAGTGCTATGCAAGGTTTTCAAATCAAGCACTAAAATGCATATCCAATGCCATTTTCAAGCATAAAATCCCAACCCAACAAGCACAACTCATCATCGAGTGCAACTCTCACATGAAGAAAACTTGACATTTAGTGCAATGAAAACTTCAATTAAGCCGAGCACTAAACCATGCACAAGTCAAATAATTGATGCAAGGAAGGTCATTTGTGCATAGACACAATCATAGTACACACAATCAATTCCCACATACGTGCTCTTAAACTAGCAAATATGGCATACATATCAAATGATGAAGTGACTATTCATCTCTCTCGATTGCTCAGGCAAGGCCATTCACCGTACCCCTTCAAGATAGAGCTCAACCATTAGTTATAAAATGTACTGTATAGACACCAAGCATCAAGAAGTCATGCTCGATCAAAACCTCAACCTTTATTCAATGGATGACACATACTCAATGCCCGCATGCTCTCATGTAAAAATTTCGACACACAAAGGAAGAGATGAGGGAGAAATGTCAATGATGCATGAACTCTTGTATAGAGTGCCTTGTCACATTCCCATTCAAAGCTCAATCATTATTGCAAGAACATATTTTGCATACACATTACCCACCAAAAGAATTTTCGTTTCATGAAAATTTAAATGCCGTTGATACGATTAAATCATTGAAATGTGCACAAAATTGAGGTTCTTACAAAGCCCTGAATTGTATGTTAATAATCACGTTTTTTTTTTTGGGGAAAATGAGTCATTTCAAATCTCACTTAAGTGTTTAGAAGGTCATGGTTAAGCTGCGAGACACATTTTTTTTTTCTTTTTGCCCACTCAAGGTGAAGTTAATTCAT
Source organism: Adiantum capillus-veneris (assembly GCF_014529385.1). Classification (NCBI taxonomy): domain Eukaryota; kingdom Viridiplantae; phylum Streptophyta; class Polypodiopsida; order Polypodiales; family Pteridaceae; genus Adiantum; species Adiantum capillus-veneris. The sequence continues at coordinate 103,555,025 of NC_140940.1, read as the reverse complement.
CTATGAACTCGAGTTGGAGATAGGGGTAAGAACACCCGCTTGATTTTATTTTATTTTTTCACTTTTCATTTAATTGAAATAAAGAGCTTTAATTTTTTTGATAATGGCGGGTTGCAGCCTGTAATGGCAAGCGGGAGTGAGTTAGAGAGAGACTCAGAGAGAGCAAGTGAGTGGGTTCGACTAGTAGCATAGGACCATCATAAAAGCCAAGTGATGTGGGCCTGTGAGACAGAGAAGACTAGCAGCCAGTCGATTGTGTGTGTGTGTGTGTGTGTGGATATATGGCGGGTGCATCAATTCCAGGCGAATGGTGGGGTTGGTGAGTAGCTTGAGGAGCGCACCTCTTGTGCTTGCACTAAGCTCAATTGACTGGCCTGGAGCCTAGTGGTGGAGATGTACTCACTGTGCAGGATCAAATTCTAGGGTAGGAACTGGCATTCAAGCTGACCTTAAAGCTTGTGGAGCTCTTCGTGTCTACTACCCGTGCAACCAAGAGAAGGTATTGGTTGCCATCGCAACCCAGAAATGTGTAGCCCTTGGTCGAGATAGCCCAGACGCCAAGTAAGCATGTCACAAGGGCATTAGACTTCATAATGGGCAGAGATGGTTAAGAGTCCGCATCAGTACAATGGGAAAGGCCAGTCGAGTGATAAGAGAGAGTCCGCCACAACCAGACGACTAGATCTTCACTAGGTTTGACACTCTCTTTTGTACGCAACGGTGCAGTCTTCTACAATTGAAAAGCCACCTGGCTAGCGACAAGGAAACTATTGAGCAAACCTGGGATCCAACTACATGCATAACATGTCGATGGCAATGTGTAAGGACTCAGGTTGCAGCCAAGATGATTATGGTATGGGTTTGAGAGAAATCGTGGGCCATGGCGAGGACCAGAGATAGCAAGTTAGAACAAGGCACAAAGAGACTGTGTGTGTGGGTACGTGTGTTGTGAGCCAAATTTGCAGGTGGGAACATGACCAGGTGAAACTTCCAAAGGCAAGTTGTACATCATTGAAAGCTTCAAGTATGACACAAATAGTGTGTGTGTGTTCTTACGATGTGGCCCAAAAATATGTGTGTGTGAGCCTCAAGGTCGGTGTGTTGCGAACTTGCGACGCTAAAGCCAGCTGGGTAGCAATTATGCCGCGGGCTATAATTAGTCGGGCTCAGGGTCATGTGCTGAGCAGTGAGTTCTGCAGGTGGTTCGGGCCTTGCAATTGTGATGGCAGACCGCAGTTGCATTCAAAATGGGCAAGTAACACAAAGTAGGGGCCACCGAGTGCGCACACACATGCGTGAGGGAGAGAAAAGCTGCAGCGTTAAGTTCTCTAGCATTTTAATTGTTATTTATTTATTTTTTGAAACTCTTCATGAGAAGAGTTTCCCACGTAGAGTATTGTGTGTGTGTGTGTGTGTTTGTGCTGAGAAAATCCATGGACAACCAATCTTGCACCATAGGAAATAATCCAATTGTGTGTGCATGCTTGTGAATATGAGAGTGTGTGTGTGTGAAGATGAGTGTTCCCTTGAGCAAATTTAGGATGAGAACTCAAGATTAAATGGTGGAGCCACATTGTTGTGTAAGAGGTGACGCATATGAATAAAATTCCTTAGAACTCAAAACGGCCAAGATAAATTTCTCTCATATACATAATTGAATGCTCGCACACCATGAATCTACCCCACATGTATCAGTTGATTGGCACGCTGCACACACAATAAATTCAATTGATTTCAACACAATTCTCAATGGATACTTATTTGTTTTGGCATTATTGACACATTCAGAGTCCAAATTCAATCAGTTCATAGCACACAAACAAATCCATTAAGCCATACATACCGCAATTAAATCATAATGCATGTGCCTATTAAGTGCAAAACATATCCCTATTTTCAAATCCATGTTCAATTTTTAATCATTGCAACATAAGTTGCTCATATTCAATAGGCATCATCATCCAAATCTAATTGGGTTTGTCATTTAAGCTTGCATCACTATACACAATTGATTATGACAACTTATATGGACACACTTTCACGTAAAAATTACCATATACAACTCATCTTGGCATACATCATGATGGTGATACATAAAGTCATTTTCAATTGCATATCAAGTGAATAATCTTGAGTCACACCAACCTTTAGGTCTTGTAATCATAATGATTAGTGATGGCACCAATCATTCATTCTTTAATTGGATAGATCCTTCCATTGCATAGGCACACACATTAGTGCATTGTGTCCATGTTCATGAAATTGATTCATCATTAGCATGAAAATGCACTTAAAATCTACACAATTGAATGAGTACCAATTGAGTGATCTATCTCAATTGTCAAGCCACTTTTGTGGTGCATACATTAACTATTTGGCCAAATTAATCATCATAATCGATAAAAAATACCAATGATTCATTCACCCATTGGATTGCACATGCCATTGATTGGCACACACACCCAAATTTAAGCCAATAATTTATGCACATAATCCATCAATTTCTCATCACAATACTAAAATTTCACACTTGACCAAGCATAAGTGAATGCTTGCATGCTCAATTTCTAAAACTTAGCACTAATTCGACCCAATCAAGCAATGCACACACTAAAAAATTAAGCACAAAAGTTCAAATTTGACTCAATTGGTAATGCATTTAGGTTTATACCTAATGATTGCACACACTTTTCATGCACATTTCACAATCAAAAAATTATTTAGGTGACCCAATTGACCATCAATCATTGAAAATCAAGTGGTCTTGGATGGGCATACACACTCAATCTTTGCTCAAATTTTTGGCATTTAGGCTTATCCAATGATTGAAATAGCTTAACATACACGTCAATTACATGATTGCATACTCATGTATAATCAATTTTGTCAATTTCTATGCATGCACACACTCAAGATTAGGTGCACACACACGAATTTTTTGGCAGTTTTTTCCCTCTTTGGTGCATTACACACAATATGATTTTTATGCACACACATGAATTCTTGATGAGAATTAAGCATTGTCTTGAAACACAAAGTTCATTAGTCAAAATTTGACCATAAATTTTATTCCAAGTGAATCAAATTAGGTGCAAAGTGTAGGTCAATTGATTTACACACCTAATTTTAGCAAATAATCAGCACACATTGAACCACATTGATCAATGAAGAATTGACATGAGCAAGTGAGTGCACTTATATTGTAATCACACTCCAAGCTATTCCTTTGGTCCACACGAAGACGCATCATTGCACACACAAGTGTGTGCGCCATCAAATCGGCCCAAAAATCGACCATTGTAGGCCAAAAATCAAACACTCAAATCATCAAATTAGGCATGGATTAGCACAATTAACTTGATTAAAGTGATGATTCCACCTCTTACAAGGGATTGAACATACATTAAAATTCAAATGTTCGTGGTTAGGTTAACAAAGTTAGTAAAAAATTAGTAAAAGTTAGCATGAAATTAGTACAATTAGCATGAAAATGAAGCAAAATTAGTAAGGGTTAGTATAAAATTAGTGAAATTGGGGGTTTGGGATATTCATAACTGAACAATTAGCTTCAATTACTTGCACAACATCATCAAAGCAAACCAAAATTGAGCTACATACACTCAAAACCAATGAAATTAGTAGTGAAATTACTCTATTCTAAACATCCTATACTCACTAGCTTAGGTTATCGATCCCGGACAATGACACCAAATGTTGGGGGCAATCATAGCATACCCTAATCAACCCAAGACCAAAAAAATTATCAATCCTAGGATCAACAACCTGGCTAGGGCATGGAAGCACGAGCATTGGATGTATTGAATGAGAGGATTCAAGAGTATGCTCATCCAATGCAATAGAGATTAGCCATTTGCTAGGAAATAAGACGTAGCTAAATAGATAATTGAGTAGATTACTTAATGGAGAGAGACAGATTTATATACACGATATTATAGAGTAGAGAGAGAGAGAGAGAGAGAAGAGAGAGAGAGTACACACGATATACGTGGTTCACCCAATGTGGGCTACGTCCACGGGAAAGCAGCCACTCAATGGCTTTAGTACTTCAAAACAAGAAGTAGTTTACAAAGGGATTATACCCTTAATGGAGCTCCCGCCTTGCTTCACTCTCACCACCTCACACTCACCTTGTTGCATCAACTTCACACTATGAAATGTGTGTAGAAATGGCCTCCTTTTATAGGCCAAAAGGGCCGCCCTCTCTTATGAGAGACAGCCATGTGTAGCCGCCCTTGTGCGAATAAGTTCAAATCGGACCCTCCAATCCGCCCATGTGTGGCCGCCCTTGAGAAGACAAGTCTGCTTTTGAATTCGGCCACCGGCCACCGGCCATTGACTTCCGACCACTGGCTACCGGCCATTGACTTCCGACCACCGACCATCGGCCATTGACTACCGGCCACCGACCAACCGACCGGTTGTTTTCCGACCACTTTCCGGCCGCCGTCCGGCCATAATATTGCGGCGAAAAAAAAAGTCTCGGGGGCCTCCGCCCCCAAGGCCTTTAAAGTTGCCCCTGATTCTTGTCCGTGAAAATTTTGGTTTCCGATGAGTGATTTTCCTTCGTGCACGATGGCTTCTCCTCATAATGGGGGCCTTAGAAATGTGCGCTTTTACCACAAAAAATTACAAGGGTAAATCAGGCTCCATACTTAACACCATTAATCACTAACTCTAGTCACATCATCAATCAAGCATCACATACACACATTAAGCCCACCAAAGTCCGACTTACCATAGACTAGAATCCCAAAGCACACTCATGTGACAAGCACACACTAATTGCATTGGTGTTGGCCTCTCCAATCACCACATGCCAATCAAGGCACTTCATCAAAAGCTACACACACAAGGTGAATGGTGCTTGAGTTTCATAAAACTCATCCACACACAAGCAAACAATAGGGCACATATACTAATTACAAGATTAAGAACCAACTTAATCAACCTAATTAGAGATGTTAAATATGGCAAATCGAATACTCATAGAAGGATAAGAGTGGTTAATAAGTAAGAAGTCATCACACACACTCAAATCTAGAATAATGAGAAAGGTGAAGCTACTTCATGACATAATAGAATAGAAGAAGTAAACTAATGAGAAAGTAGAGATTGGATTAAGAAATGGTTCTCTAATTACAATGGATTAGCACTAGCCTCTTAAGCATGGGCATTAAGCTCAAGGCTAGGCCATCCATAAAGTGAACACTCAAGAGAGAGAGAGAGAGCTCTCAAAAGTGGATCCTCAAGAGTGGAACTCAAGAATGGAGTTTCCTTGCATAAAGGCTTCCTTCTAAAGGCTTTCACCACAATCCCTTCTACTATGGGTTTAAGTTTGAGCCCTCTAGCTAGCATATACAACTTTGGAACTCCCAATGAGCCCAAGACCTTATATACAAAGTGGATAGGAAATATTGTGCACATCCATAGCACATCTCTTGCTTGATGCATAATTGGTGTAGCCTGTGTTAGACGCTGCTAAAAACAACCATTGGTTGGATCACTAGCTATGAAACAAGAAGTTCCATGCTATGAATGTGGAGGTGATCATTGGGCACGAGGTTGTCCAAACAAGGGTCCACAAATAGAAATATTTGTATTTAGTGATGGTTGTGGGAGAGAACATCTACTCTAACACTGTGCTAAGAATCCAAACTACAAGGGGAAAGCAATAATGAATGTTGTGGGTGTGATGCCTTCTTCAAGAGGATCCAAGGTAGAACCCACCATTCCTTTAAACATGATGACTCGAGCTCAAGCTTAAGAAGCTGCCAAAAATGCAATCATTGAGGAGGAAGCCACATTGCATGTTCAAAAATAAATCAAGAATATATCAGTGAGAATTGCAACAAAAACATGGAAATCCAAATAAGATAAAATGAAAGCGAAGAGGCTGTAGGAGAAAGCTGCTTTAGAAACAAAACTGAATCAAACAAAAGAACAACTTAGAGGAGAGCAAGAAAGGAAAAAAAAACGCAAGGGGACCTAAAGAGTCAAAGACTAACTCGGGAGGTTTAGTCTTGGTTGACAAAGTCTTTACCTTTAGATGCAATTTTGAAGGCCTATGAAGCTAGGCTAAAACCCAACCAAACCCAAGAGCATAGATGGCTGACGTATCCTCATCTAGGATATGAAAAAGGGGGTTGCAAATGTGACATGAGCTCATCCATGAGGCCCAAGCTCTTGTGGAACCACATGTTCCAGATGCTCTAAGAAAAAAGGTGATGATCTGCAAAAGAATCCAAGAAATGGAGAACCAAGGTGTTGCAAACAAAGACCAGGAAGAGCTGGAAGTTGAGGCACCTTTAGATACAAGGGAAGTAGCCAATACCACAGATGGGGTGGTCTCACAAGTAGTGCTGCCTATTCCGGAGGTAGAAGAACTGTGATCACAATCCTTATGGGATTCCATTAGAAACCAAAAAAATGGTAGTGCTACTTTATAGTGGCACCTATCCCTGAGATAAACATGGATCATGAATTATTTCCAGGGGATATAAAATCTTTATATGGGGATGCCAGGCCTGTAGCATCTGAAGAGACCAAACCACACTCTCTATTGACTTTGCTATCTTTCATAGGAGAACTCAAAACAAAATCAGAGGTTAAAATGGTACCTTATCAGTGGAAAACCACTCCAAAAAGGATGGATACCAAGAGCTTGCATGAATTGATGTCTTCTCCTATACAATGCACACTTTCTCTCTCAGAGTTGCTAAAAATTAGACTGCATCTATGGGGCCAAATGGAAAAACACGTGGAAAACATGGGGTTGAAAATCCCTTCACATGACCAACTTGCAAATGAAAACATGGATGAAACTTTGCCTAAGAAACCACAAGCAAAACAAGTACCAGTAAATAAGGTGGGTGATTGTTGCAAAGGTGATGAAGGAAACACCACCTTACCACTTGAGTACAAAGGAGTAAAGACGTTTGTGATATTAGATAGTGGGGTAGGCATTTCCATTGCAACCAAAGGAATGTGGGAAAAATGGGGAAAGCCTGCACTTAGAAAAACTTGAATGAAACTACAACTAGTAGATGGATACATGGAGAAACCAATTGGAATATTATAACAAATCATTGCATCCTCTTGTGGAATTGCGTATGAACACACCTTTGCCATAATGAATTTTGAAAGAGCAGCAACTTCGATATCATATTGGGTAGACTATTTATGCGGCACCTCAAAATGATACAAGATGGGGCTATGACTATATCCACTTTAAACACAAGGAAATCACTACAAAAATCAATGTCAAATATCATAGTTATAGAGATGTTGAACGGACCCCGGAACAAGAACTAAAATTTACTACGGATCAGGAAGATGAGATATCGATCGAGCTACAAGACAAAGCACATATTTGGATGTACGGAGCTCCCGAGAGTGTAAGTCCGAGGAAGGAGGATTGTATTATTGATCGACCTGTGGAGGACACAGACTATATTCTAGAACCTTTTCCTAAAGAAATGATTGAACCATTTGGATGGCAGCAAATTCCTTCCACTCTTGATGTCTACATAAATGAGGTGACCAACACCAAATTTTGCGATGAAGATGGCTATGATATAACTCCCTTATTACAATAAAGGTGTTTAAGGAAGCTAATGAGGTTTGTGAGTGTGAAAGATGAAAAGGTGAGACAGTTATCTACGTCATGGAGCATGGTGCCAAAGTGAAAACAAAGGAAGAATAGCAACCGCAAGAATATGTCATCATTGACATACCTGAAGAATTGACAAAATCTGTTTCAAAGAAGCCGACCGCAAAAAAAGTGCAAATGAAATCAGATGAAGGAGAAAAGTTTCCAAGTTCAATGTCAAATATTCAACAAATGCAAGATTAAAAGAAGAATAGGGACAAGGAAGAAAATCAACTGTCTCCTACAACGATTAAATTCAGCATATGCAGAGAAACAGGACTAAAAATCACGTGTTCAGTTGTGATAGATCCAAAAGCGACAAAGAATCTAATGACTTATGGAACGTGGATCATGATGGGAAAGCCACCAATCAAAGAGTTAGAATAAAGGGTGTATACAAGTTCAAAAATGCCAATTCCTAGCTTTGGCATGGCAGAAGCCGTACTCAAGTTGAGGAATGGGGAGTATAAGGATACTTTCCACATACTTGTCTCCCATTACATCAAGGAGAGTTTGGTCTTGACAGAAAGTTAGAGAAACAACTTCTTTCAACCACAAGGAAAAGCTTCAACAACAACACCAAAAGCCCCCAAAAAACCTCAAGTACATGCAAACAAGAAACAAGCAGCCATCACAGAGAAAGGTAAAGCTAAAGCAACCACTAAAGTCGATCAACCTTGCAAGACAATTTTACCTTCAACAACGAGCCTAATCAAACTTCCCACGAAGCTTCTACATCAAGAGCCACACCATCAACAATGCAATGGAGACCAAAGCAAAAAGTCTATTAATCAAAGTTTCCATCACAAAAAGCATCCAGAAGAAGCCGAAGAATGTTAACCAAGTGTTGATATCCAAAGATCACATCAAAGTCAAAGACTCACTTTGGATACATGAAGCTCAAGTTCAACATCAACAACAAAAAGTGACAGGGTGGGTAGCATCAAATGAGCCAATCATTGCTCAGGGCTACTTCCAAGGAAACACTAATGTTTGGGCCAAAAAGCCTAAAGTAACAGCGTGGATCTACTCACCTCAAGAAGAAAGTTCTACAAGGAGAAAGCCAAGCAATCAATAAAAGACAAACATCTCAAGCAGGAGAAAGAACAACAACAATAGGCAAAAGAAAAGACATTCCAAGCAAGCAACACAAAAAGTATGGGTGTTGAAGTCAGACCTTAGCCAAGCTACCCAACAAACACAGGTGAAGTACCAGCTAATTCCAGAGTCAAGCTACTTGAAGCACAAGGATTTTGTGAAGGTAACACTCAAATATGGTTACCAAAATTTGTACCTCAATACGAAACAACTAAGAGAAGTCATGCAGCACAAGCTTATGCCCAAAAGCAAGCAAAGACAACCAATAGCCAACAGAAGCCAATTGTAACCAAGGTTGCTACAATCTCTAGATGGATACCTTGTCATCAACTCCAAAATCAGGGCTTCTACAAAGGAAATAATCAGTTATGGCTACCGAAGTCTAGTGTCCATCAAATTATAGAAGAAGATAAAATGCCAAAGACGGTTACACAAGGACCAAAAACACGATGGTTTCCAAAATTGCTAGTGGAAACTCAATCACAAAGAACCCACACACAGATTCAACTGCTTCTCATGGAAGATAAAAGAAGGCTCCATCAGTCTCTATAATAGCTATTTCAAAAAGTAGTGACAACATATGACAAGCAAGTCAAGAGGAGCCAAAATTTTCCAACCTACTGGACAAAATGGTGGCATCCAAAGACCAATACAATGAAAGGGGCCTAAATTTCTAGAGCTTATGAAATTGGGTTTCTGGCCTTGAACAGGTACGTCCAAGTCGCCATTAAACATACATGGCATAAAAGTTAGAGTCGGGCAACTAAGCCACTAAATGAGCAAGGCGTTAGTCCCAAACCTTCATGTAATATTCTTTGTGGTCTAAGCGTCGTAGTTATTCTAGGTAGTGCTCAAGTTGGAAGAGTTGAGCATAGTTACGTTGTGTCTCTTATGTTGGTATAGGTGAGAATAAGAGTTGAAGTCGTTGTAGTATAGTGGTGAAGTGAAGGAGGAAGTCCAAAAGCTCACACACTTAGCACAGTGAGGTATGAGTCGAGAAGCTTCTACAACCAAAAACCTTCTTGGAAACGTGGAAGCTATTGCGATGTCCATTGATGTCAAAAGTGCTACATTTGTTCCTTGAAGCACCCATCAAATCCCTCTTTTGCAGTGCATGCTTTTGTCTGAAAAGTTCTCATAAGTATATAGAGTGTCCCATAATTGGCACTTGCATTAGGCACTCTTCCTTTGTTTCTCCCAAGTGCTCACCTTGCATGACAATAGTTCAAGTGGAACTGCTCAACTCCAATAAGAGCGTATACCAAAGGCACTTTTTTCCCATAGGGTTTTTACCTTTGGTCATCCAGGTTTTAGACCCTAATCTAGAAACCCTCATCATCATCATCTTGTATATATTACTTCTACATCAGCAATAAGAAAATGGCTACCCAAATCAATCGGGAACGACTTGGAGCTACAACTGCATATCCCATTGTACTTATCAAGAGCATATCTTCCATTCAAGGACAACAAAAAAGCTTCAACAAGCAATGGAAAAATGAAGAATGGCCTACTATGAAAAGCAATGAAGACATCAACAAGAGATCTCTCAACAACAAAAGATAAGGAGATCAATAGTGTTGAATCTAGTGAAGTATTTCAAGTCAACAACAAAGATAGACACATCAAGAGAAATCTTCACGGCCAAAAGTGGCACCAACAAGAAGAATGAACAACATATGCAAAATTCCCTTGATAATTGAAGTCTAACACATGCATAAAAAAGAACACAACAGATATGAAGAACTGAAGGAAGGGGGGAGCGTCATCAACAACAAAGCACTTCCCAAACAAAAAACCAACCTTGAAAACACAAGTGAAGACAACCCTATGACAAGAATTCACATGGTCATGTCAAGGGACGACAAGAGCTAGGAAGGGGGAATGTTAGAGGACTAATCGAACGGGCACTTGAACACGTAGCCGGACACCACATTTATACTCTTATTATTTTACCGAGCTAGTATAATGATACTCTATGTAAACCCTAATTCCAGAGTAGCAGGTCAATTCCCTGAGTTGTAATTTTGTCATGACATTTGTAAAAGTTCGTGTGAGCTGGCCACTGGCCATTTAAAATGCCTTAGGTATAAAGGTCAATAACCTTAATGTGACAGGAGGCTTATTTTTAGAGAAGAAGGAGCTCTGAAAACGTATGCTCAAGCTATGAAGCTGCTCCAACTTGTAATCAAATTTTCTAAGGATAGGGTAATCAATTTTTAATTTCAAAACTTGCATTGTGTTCCTCTTTCCATTGTCTTTCAATTAAGTGTAAGCATTGTCAAATTTGCTGTGGTTTGTGACTATGCGTCTGTGAGCCTTAATTGCAAATTTGAGTGCTTAAATCAATGTTTTTAGTCGTTTTGACCATAGGAGAGTGTTCCTACACTATTGGGCGACCTTTTTGGGCTGATCTGTTGCAGTTTTTAGGACCTTTTTCATGATGGATTGTGATTTTGGTACCATGTTGGATTGCGACCAGAGTTGGTAGGATAGTGCCCCTAGGTGTCCTAGACCTCCTCCTAAAGTTTCGTTGCATTTCAAGTCCGTTCGAGTGTCGAAATGACGTGATGACCTAGAGCGGTGAGAAAGGACATAAACAAATCTTCATGATCATTGAGTGATTGATTTTCTTGTAGAGTTGTTGCATTAGCTTGTTAGGTGCACTTCTTGAGATTGACAACCTCAAAGAGTCTCTGTGCCCCATTCAAGTAACTTCCTTGAGTATTGAAATTATGTTAGTGCCAGATCGCTTTGCTACAGACGTCTGTCGCGGCGACCCGCTAATAGTTTCTACCAACCTTTGATGGCTCTAGTAGCCGCAAATCCTCTGGCACTTGACTACCAATGGACTCACATGTAACACATAATGAATCCTTCCTTCTTTGTAAACAATTCATCTGCATCATATGTCTAAGTGTATTATTTTTATGTTCATGCACTCTAAAGCAACAATTTTATTCTTAGGTATGCAATGTATATCTATGCACGTTGTATGTCATTGCTACTTTGTGCTTTAGAAAAAAAAGTTGCGTTGCATGTCATTGCTGATTTACAAACCAGGTTGAAACAAATGAATGCCAACTAAAAGAGTTGCCATTCATTTTTTTTCAATCTGGTTTGGAAAGATATTTGTGAACTACCAAAAGCTCTAGTATTGTGAGGAAAAAATGCAATCCAACACCATAGCATTTCTAACAATACTGTATTTTCTCATAGAAATTTGATTTTCTACACTCTTCCAAACGTAAATTCAAACATTTACATAGGCATAAAAGAACCACCCTCACACAAAATCATAAACATGTTTGATTTTCTATCAAACATTTATCATAGGCATAGAAGAACCACCCTTACACAAATACATGTATTTTTCATACACCATTCTAAACATAAATTAAAATATTTGTGTAAGCATAGAAGAACCACCTTGAGCACCAGCCTGAGGAATCGTCCTCTTGTACATGAACATATGTCATAATAATCAATATCTAATTCTCCTAAATGATTTTCTCATATTAAACTGATCATTTAATGGGGGGAAGTGCCAGGGGAGAAAAAACTAGAATATTGGTTAAGCTAGCAGACCGGCCACAGTAGGGATCCAAAGGAGGGAAAATAGGGATCCAAAGGGGGGGCCATCTGCAAAAGATCCATGTGCAACAATGGGCTAAAAAGACCCTAAGGTTCATCCCATTAAGACTTCCAAAATGCTAAGGTTCCAAAATTCAAAGGTTGTGTCCAAAGGTCAACCCTAGGGAAAATTGGATGCTTTGTGTGTGCCCTAAAAGTCTTTGCACATCCCTACATGGGAGGGGGTGAGCCCTAAAGGTAGGGGATGAGAGAGAAAGCCACACACACACACACACACAGAGGCTCCCTTTACACAAAGGGAATGAGGGACACATGTTAGCTCCCTAGGCCAGATGCCCACAAGGTGTGCCCAATTTCTATTGGATGACCCTTGAAGTGGACCAATGAGAATTAAGCTAGAGTAAATCTAGTTTAATTAATTTAAAAACATTTAATAAAAAAAACCAATGAGAATTAAGTCTCCTAGAAGACTATTGGGCAGTCCCCCAAGGGGTCCAATGAGCATTCAGGAGCCCCATGGCTTGCCTGATTCCTATTGGCCAGGAGGCAAAGGGGTCCAATGAGAGTTTAGTTTAATTATTTAATTATCTAAAGCTCTCACAAAAGGGGAAAGGGGGACACATGTCAGAAGGCTATCACTTATTCTACTTAATTGTAATTGGCTTGAGTTGGGGAGGGCCAATGAGGCTTCAACAAGAGCAATTAGCAAGAGGGATCGCCCAAGAGAGAGAGGGGGCTAATTTTTGCAAGGCATTATCACACACACACACACACTCACACAAGCTCATGGTTAAGAAAGAGAAGACTATCTCTTCCCAAGCTTTAATGGAGAACTCATCACCTACTCCAAGCTTGTGAGATAGAAGCCTACATCAACACGCTCTTGGCATGTGGATGCAAATCCAACCAAGAGCCAAGCTTCAATGCATGCTCATCTCCTCTACCAAGATAATCACTAAGCTAAGCTATGCTAATATGAGTGATTATGTGAGGAGATGTACATCTTTCTCGTAAGATACTCCTTCTTCCTCTCAATCTACTCTCATACCTTGCTAGCTCTCACCATCTTCGAAGGTGTGTGAGGTCTTGGGTCTGAGAACGGGGATAATTCAAGTTGTGTTTGTTAAGTGTTTTGCTTAGTGCATGAAGTTTCCATATTCATTGCACTAGCTAGTCTTGAAGGAACACAAAGAATTGTATTGTACAATGTCTCTCTTGATGGGAGAAACCATAATACAAAGCCTTTTGGAGGGGGGACCGGTTCCATGCAAATCCGGTCCTCAACTCTTGTCAATAGCTTAATTACTCTCTGTTTTGAAAGTATTGTCAATGCTATCTAACTAGGTGTTATGCTTTTTGTTGCTCTCTCCACCCAAGCACTCTTGTAATTCTCATTAGGAATCTATTCTAATGAAATGCCCACTATGTTCATGCTAATTTCCGCTACACATAAGTTATTAGGCCATTAAATGTTATATTGGTATCAGAGCTCAAGATTTCTCTTTTCTTGCTCAAGAAGGGAGGTCCTCAAGCTAGCTACAAATGGTTGGTATTATTAATTGCCTGTGAGTAAGTAGAATAGGGATTTTTTAGCCTTGCAGTGCGCCTGCCTTTGTGCAGTTAACGGGGCATCACCATTGAGAGCTATGGTCTTAATAGTGGAGTCCTACGGGGCTTGCCTACGGCTTGACCACTATTGAGCTATTAGAAGCTTGACAGGAGCCGGTGCTATTTTGGTATTGAAAGACCCCTTTCCAAAGTGAAGTGCAACGGCAGCTCCGTGCTCACGGGATTCTTCAAGCTAATCACCATGACGAGAGAACACCTAGGAAGCCTCCTTGTGAGACTACCAAAAGAGGTCTCTCTCCGATATCGGGAAGAAGAAGAGAATCCTTATGAAGGGCTCAAGAATTTACTTCTTGATGATGCATCTCCTTCCCAAAGGAGAACTCAAGAGCCTCCACCGAAGGAACGAGAAAGAAGCGAATCTCCCGCCACCTCGGTGGAGATGGCTCCACGAAGACGGCGGGCTAAACGCTCTCCATCACCACCAAAGCGGAGAAGACCATCGTATTCTTCTCCTCACCACAATTCGAAGAGGGATGATAAAAATCAAGAGAAGAAAAAGGCGAAAGAGGACACGCTCTTCTCCATCTTCTTCATCCTCTTCCTCTTATGAAAGCTATGGTGAAGACGACAAAGATCAGGACAAGAAAAAGGCGAGAAAGAGGTCACCCTCTTCTCCACCTTCTTCAAATTCTTCACCTTCTGAAGAAAGTGATGGTGCAACTTTTGAACCATCAAAAAGAAGAGGCCATAGGAAATCCTATGCCGCATGGAAGAGGTCATCCAAGCTGAAGAAATTCAAAGAGGGAGGGAAGAGCATCTCTTTCCTTACCTATGATGGTACCTTTGGTGCCACGGACAAAGTCTTGGCCTTTATCTAGCAATTTGATGCGGCGTTTGGAGATGAGGGCTTCACGGAGTCCTCTAAGCTATGCCATGTAGCTATGCACTTTCAAAAGTCCACCAGACAATGGTGGTCTAGCCTATGAGCCAACGGTGAAGCTCCACGAACATGGAAAGCTTTAAGAGCTTCCATTATGAAGCAGTTTTTGGCCACCGATGCCAAAGACAAAGTACTCACCGAATGGCGAAGCTTAAAGCTCTCTCCCAATGAATCCATCCACAAATATGTAGACAAGTTTTGGGACCTACAACTCAAAGCCACTGTCTTCAAAAAGTTGGATTTTGGAGAGCAAAAGCAACAATTTTGTGCAGGCTTAACAGAAGAAATGGCGGAGTATGTCAACTCCCAAAGGCCACGTACCATATCGGCGGTAATACACCACACTATGGTGGCCTCTCGAATCAATTTCCAAATGGGGGCAAACAGAAATAATAAGCCCCCGGAAAACAAGGGTTCCAATGAGCCTAAGGGGAAGGACAATGTCCAAAAGTATCCTAAGGGCAACTCCAACAAAGCTAAAGACAAGGGAGTTTACAAAGGTAAGAATAAAATCTCTCCTGAAGAGCTTGAGCGTTATCGTAAGGATAACCGATGTTTCAAGTGCGGAGAACAAGGGCATGCGTACCGCGCTTGTCCCCAAAAGAACAACCGCCAAGATCCTCCTAGAGCTTCCTTGGTTGAAATCCAAGAGGAGGAAACTCACCAAACTCATCACAAAGGATCTCCTCTATGCCATGCTTGGGGAAAGGTAAGAGAACATGATGCTTTTATTCTCTTTGACCCTGGTTCTACTCACAATTTTATATCTATAGAGTTGGCCACCAAGCTAGGCATACAACCCTACGAGATGGGAGATGTCCTACCCGCAGACAGTGCCTTCAAGGGGCAAGAAGCTTCAGTCACTCCCTTAATTGGGAAATTGAGGCTTCATGTCCAAGGCTATGTGGACAAAGAGGACTTCTTTATCTCTCCTCTCAAGCATGAGGATGTAATCCTAGGGGCACCATGGTTTGACCGCCTGGCTGCCGATGTTAAATTTCCTGAAAGGAGAATCTCCTTTAAGTTCAGGGAAAAAGACATGTATATAGATGCTAAGGAAATGGGTAACACCATCCCCATTGTACATACACCAGCTTTCAACAAGTCAATAAAGAGCTCTATTTCTGTGTACATGATTTTTGTTAAAGATTCTCAAAATGAACCTAATGCTTTAGCAAAAGAAAATAAAAGCAACCAAAAGGAATTAGAGTTATCCAATTTTCTCAAGGGGTTTCAAGATGTTTTTATTGACGACATCCCTTGTGAGCTACCTCCTAAACGAGGTTATGATGACCATGCAATTGAACTTCTTCCGGGAAGTTCACCGCCTAACAAACCTCCTTATAGAGTTTCTCAAGCTCAACAAGAGGAGATTATGCGACAAGTGCATGAGTTAGTTGAGAAGGGTATGGTTAGGCCAAGCTCATCTCCATTTTGCTCACCTGTGCTATTAGTGCAAAAGAAAGATGGCACATATCGCATGTGTGTCGACTATAGAGCACTAAATAGGATCACTATCAAGAATAGGTTTCCCGTTCCACGGGTAGAAGACCTATTTGATAAGCTACAAGGATCGACCTACTTCAGTAGGATTGACGTAAAAAGTGGCTATCATCAAATAAGGATAGTTGATCAAGACATTGTAAAGACCGCATTTCGCACCACATTTGGTCTTTACGAATACATTGTCATGCCTTTTGGCTTGACCAATGCACCAGCCACATTCAACCGCTTGATGGAGAAGCTGTTCAGGCCTCATCGAACGTTCACTGGAGTGTTGTTTGATGATATTATCATCTACTCTAATTCATTGGAGGAACACAAGCAACATCTCCAGGTAATATTTCAAGTTTTGAGAGAGAATAAACTTTATGTTAATCGAAAGAAAAGTGAATTTTTCTTGCAAGAGATTCAGTATTTAGGTCATATTATCTCTCAAGATGGCATCCAAATGGATCCATCCAAGTTAGAGGTAATAAAAGGATGGCCTAAACCAAGGAATCTTCATGAACTAAGAAGCTTTATAGGTATGTGTGCATACTATAGACGCTTCATAGAAAAGTTTTCACAAATTGCGGGACCATTACATGACCTAACAAAGAAAAGAGTTAGGTATACATGGTCTGCTAAGGAGAACAATGCTTTCAAAAAGCTTAAAGAAAAGCTTATCTCTCAACCTGTGCTTACACTACCGGACCTCTCAAAACCATTTGAGGTCCAATGTGATGCTTGTCGTGATTGCCTTGGAGTTGTTTTTCTCCAAGAAGGGCATGCCATAGGCTATGAGAGTCGAAGGCTCGACCCTCTTGATCAATCTCTAGGCATATACGAAAAAGAACTCCTTGCAGTTCTACATGCCTTAGACTCATGGAAGCACTATTTATTGGGGACACCTTTCATTCTGCGAACGGATCACCAAAGTCTTAAGTACTTCATGACGCAGACCAAACTCTCCGACAAACAAATGAGGTGGGCAAATTTTCTTTCCCAATTTCATTTTCATATTGCTCACATGGCTGGCAAGCATAATCAAGTAGCTGATGCACTCTCAAGACGGCCGAGAGTGAATGCGGTTTCCATAGCAACTCACAATGATCTATCTTCAATGATAGATGAGTATGCTATTGATCCCGATTTTAGAGATGTGATTTCAGCCCTTGCATTAGGGAAGAAAGAAGAACCATTTACTTTACAAGATGGTTATCTTCCCTATGGCAATAGACTATGCGTTACTAACTCACTACGTGAGAAAGTAATGTATGAATCTCATGCTCCACCTTATGCGGGGCATAGAGGGATTCAGTCTACCTTAAAGGGAATTGAAACATATTTCTATTGGCCTACCATGAAAGTGAACATACAAGAGTATGTTTCCAAATGTGTGGTATGCCAAAAGACAAAATTTGATAGAGGGAAGCAACTTCGATTGCTTCAACCCTTGCCAATCCCTAATTCACCATGGGAGAGCATATCCATGGATTTTATCTTTGGATTGCCTAAGTCTATCCATGGGAATACGTGAATATGGACGATAGTAGACAGGTTTAGTAAACAAGCTCATTTTATACCTGTCAAAAAGACTATCAAAGCCCATCAGATGGCAACCCTCTTCATTTCACAAATTTTCAAGTACCATGGCTTGCCAATGTCCATAGTGTCGGATAGAGATCCTAGAATGACCAGTAATTTTTGGAAGGGTCTCTTTGAGAATTTAGGGACAAGGCTAAACTTCTCTTCGGCCTATCATCCACAAACGGATGGCCAAAGTGAAATAGCTAACCTAACCATTCTCGATCTACTAAAAGCCTATGTAACGGAAGTAGATCAAAGATCCCAATGGGAGAAGTACTTACCCTTAGTGGAGTATGCTTACAATAACACTGTACATACTTCCACGGGAAAAGAACCTTTCGAGGTAATTGAGGGAAGATCAAAAAGTCCCTTGCTACTTAAGGTACATGGGAAGATCTTCGCTGCAGATGAGTATAGCCGAGACCTACAAGAATCTTTTCAAAAGATTAAGGATGCTATCTCTATCTCACAGCAAAGGCAAAAGGTTGCTGCTGACAAGAACAGAAGAGCCCAAGCCTTTAACGAAAATGATTGGGTCTTGTTAAAGTTTCCCAAGGCTCGATTAAGGCACACAACGGGCAAGAATCCTACGGGCCACCAAAAGTACTATGCTAAACTAGCAAAAAGGTACTATGGTCCCTTTTAGATTCTTAGGCCAATCAATGAGATGTCCTATCAACTCAAGTTTCCCAATCATTGGGTCATACACAATGCTTTCCATGTGAGCCTATTAAAGCCTTACAAAGGAGAGCCACCTCAAGAACCAACTATTGAAGACCCATTGGAGATCGAGGACCAAGAGGAGGTGCTGCAGCCTGAGTCCATTCTCCAACATGAAGACAAGGTATTAAGAGGCGGTAAGACTATCCGACGATATCTTATTAAGTTTAAGAATTATCCTTTTGAAGATGCTAGATGGATGCAAGGCATACAATTAAAGGATAACCTAAACCTTGTCAATGCTTACAATGCTTCCCAAGAGTAAGCAAATGTACAAAATTTTAAAAAAATGAACAAAGTTTTTGTCTTATAAGACTCTCTTTTTTTTTATTTGTGCACAAAAATGAAGTAGTATGCATGCTTAGATCAAGTTTGCGGAGACGACGTCTCCCAAACACCAAGTAGAGCTTGTCACTCTACTATGGAAGACTGATAGGACTAATGTGTAGACATGCTTGCGGCAGCCTCAGGCTCTCAAGCGCCAAATGGACTAGTCATCCATTGTGGAATGATGTCGTAGGGTAACATAGGGATCCTCTACCCGCTAAGAAAAGGACTCATGCATATGCTTTATCTTCTCTACACCATAGTCAAGGACGACTATGATTTCAAGAGAGAGGTAATGTCATAATAATCAATATCTAATTCTCTTGAAATCATAGTCGAGGACGACAATGATTTCAAGAGAGAGGTAATGTCATAATAATCAATATCTAATTCTCCTAAATGATTTTCTCATATTAAACTGATCATTTAATGGGGGGAAGTGCCAGGGGAGAAAAAGCTAGAATATTGGTTAAGCTAGCAGACCGGCCACAATAGGGATCCAAAGGAGGGAAAATAGGGATCCAAAGGGGGGGTCATCTGCAAAAGATCCATGTGGAACAATGGGCTAAAAAGACCCTAAGGTTCATCCCATTAAGACTTCCAAAATGCTAAGGTTCCAAAATTCAAAGGTTGTGTCCAAAGGTCAACCCTAGGGAAATTGGATGCTTTGTGTGTGCCCTAAAAGTCTTTGCACATCCCTACATGGGAGGGGGTGAGCCCTAAAGGTAGGGGATGAGAGAGAAAGCCACACACACACACACACACAGAGGCTCCCTTTGCACAAAGGGAATGAGGGACAAATGTCATATCCCTAGGCCAGATGCCCACAAGGTGTGCCCAATTTCTATTGGATGACCCTTGAAGTGGACCAATGAGAATTAAGCTAGAGTAAATCTAGTTCAATTAATTTAAAAACATTTAATTAAAAAAACCAATGAGAATTAAGTCTCCTAGAAGACTATTGGGCAGTCCCCCAAGGGGTCCAATGAGCATTCAGGAGCCCCATGGCTTGCCTGATTCCTATTGGCCAGGAGGAAAATGGGTCCAATGAGAGTTTAGTTTAATTATTTAATTACCTAAAGCTCTCACAAAAGGGGAAATGGGGACACATGTCAGAAGGCTATCACTTATGCTGCTTAATTGTAATTGGCTTGAGTTGGGGAGGGCCAGTGAGGCTTCAGCAAGAGCAATTAGCAAGAGGGATCACCCAAGAGAGAGAGGGGGCTAATTTTTGCAAGGAATTATCACACACACACTCACACAATCTCATGGTGAAGAAAGAGAAGACTATCTCTTCCCAAGCTTTAATGGAGAACTCATCACCTACTCCAAGCTTGTGAGATAGAAGCCTACATCAACACTCTCTTGGCATGTGGATGCAAATCCAACCAAGAGCCAAGCTTCAATGCATGCTCATCTCCTCTACCAAGATAATTACTAAGCTAAGCTATGCTAATATGAGTGATTATGTGAGGAGATGTACATCTTTCTTGTAAGATACTCCTTCTTCCTCTCAATCTACTCTCATACCCTGCTAGCTCTCACCATCTTCGAAGGTGTGTGAGGTCTTGGGTCTGAGAACGGGGATAATTCAAGTTGTGTTTGTTAAGTGTTTTGCTTAGTGCATGAAGTTTCCATCTTCATTGCACTAGCTAGTCTTGAAGGAACATAAAGAATTGTATTGTACAATGTCTCTCTTGATGGGAGAAACCATAATACAAAGCCTTTTGGAGGGGGGACCGGCTCCATGCAAATCCGGTCCTCAACTGTTGTCAATAGCTTAATTTCTCTCTCTTTTGAAAGTATTGTCGATGCTATCTAACTAGGTGTTATGCTTTTTGTTGCTCTCTCCACCCAAGCACTCTTGTAATTCTCATTAGGAATCTATTCTAATGAAATCCCCACTATGTTCATGCTAATTTCCGCTACACATAAGTTATTAGGCCATTAAATGTTAATTAAAGTGCATTGAGGTGCTTGATCTAAGGTGCATTGAGGTGCTTGATAACTAAAGGGCATTGAGGTGCTTGATAACTAAAGTGCATTGAGATGCTTGATAATTAAAGTGCATTGAGGTGCTTGATAACTAAGGTGCATGGTTAAGCTAGGCTTATGCTTGAAGGCAAAGTCTAATCCCTACAGGCTATGTACTTGCTATACCCATGCTTGATGACTAAGGTTCTTGAGGTGCTTAAGCTAGTTGGGGGCCAAGGTGCTTGGGGGTAGAAAGTCAAAGGCATGCCTATAAAGGAGGGGGCGAGCCCTACAAGTAGGGAATTAGGTTGATGAACCTTCCCTTACCCAAGGGGCACCCCTTGCTCAAAGAGGCATATAGGACACATGTCAAGGCCCTAACCAAAGTTGCCCCCATAGTGCCTAAAGCCTATTGGATGGCCTTGAGAGGGGTCCAATGAGAATTTAACTTAATTAATAAATTGTTTAAGCATTCTTCAAGCCCTCTCTCTCAAAGGGGAAAGGATGAAACTTGTCCAAGGAACACCTCTATTGCTAGTTGTGACCAAGTTTTGTGATTGGTTAGGCTTGAGAGGGTCAATTAGATTCAATCAAGGGCTAAAAGAGGGGGCCAACCCAAGAAACTTGGGGCTAGCTTGAGGGGTATAATCTCTCCCACACACTCACACACACTCTCATTGTGTGAAGTGATAAGTGCAAGAACTTCATCTCCTTCTCCAAGCTTGTTGAGAAGTTGAGAGCCTACACCAACACTCTTGGCTATGGAGTGAAAATCCAACCAAGAGCCATGTTGCAATGCTTAAGCTTTCCATCTTCTTCATCATCATTACTATGCTATTAGGTTATGCTAAACAAAAAGAGTGATGATAAGTGAGGAACTATTTCTTTTTCGTAAGAATGCTTCTTCTTCCTCTTCCCTATCCTCATTCCCTACTAGCTCTCTCCACCTTTGAAGGTGTTTGAGGTCTTGGGACTGAGACCGGGGACAAGTTAATGCTTTCATTAGCTAAGTTACATGCATAATTGTGGTGAGTGAAGCTCTCTATCTTCATTCCACCATCAAGTTTTCAAGGAACACAAAGCTTGTATTTTACTACCAAGTCTCTCTTTATGGGAGAAACTGTAATACAAAAGACTTTTGGAGGGGGGACCGGCTCCATATAAATGCGGTTCTCAAATGTTGTCAAGTTCTCTAATTCTCTCTCTTGCAAAGTATTTTTCATGCCAAGTTAATTAAGTATAATGGCTATGTTGCTACCTCTAATCAAGTTCACCCTCTATTTTCTCAAAGTAATCTCATAAAATGCTCACTACAGGTTTCTTAATTCCGCTATTCTCAATGTTCCTAGTCATTTTCCATTACAAGTCAAGGAAACTTTTGTAGAAACAATGTGCAAAATAATGGCAGGGAATGTTGAACATGTGGTTGTCAAGATCACTTTGAGCGTGATTGTCCACAAAGGAATAATGGTAAGGAATGTTGGACATGTGGCAGTCAAGATCACTATGAGCGTGACTGTCCAGAAAGAAGGTGGCAAAACAACTATGCATGTACTAGTAGAGGTACATATAAGCCTAAGAGATTGTTTGTTATGTAGCATATGGTGAACACTATGTTTGCAAATGTATCAAGATGTGGTGAATATGTATGGCATGTGGATTTGGGTGCTTCAAATCATATGACCGGCCATGGTGAGTGGCTTCGTGATATGCAAACCTTGGATATTCCTGGCTATGTTGAAACTGGAGATGATACAGCACATCCTATTGCACATACACATACAGGGAATGTGCCAATGTCCTTGAGAGATGGCAAAGTAAAGTACTTGGCTGATTTACTTCATATGACTAACATTACAAAGAACCTATTAGCTGTTGGGGAAATGTTTGAGCAGGGTTTGCAGGGTAAGTCCAATTCAGATGGCCTTTATGTAGAGAAATACAAGAAGAATGGAAGGCTTGTTGCACAAGGAAAAAAGGTGGGCAAAACGTTCACTCTTGATGCAAACGTACCACAAATGAAGGTTGCCATGTTGCCACAAGGGTCAGGGAGTTATTTTAGATATTGACATTCGGCACAAGCGCATTGAACATGAAAATGTGCAAAGGCTGAAGACAATGCAGAGTCAAGAGAAAATGATAGTTTTGCTAGTGTTTAAGATGGTTAAATGTATAAGGTTTATGCGGATTGTTAGTTTGGGAAGCATGCAAAGGCATCATTTTCTTGACAAGCGTGTAAGCAAGAATGTGTTAAAGATTGGGCATTCTAATGTATGGGGTCCTACAAAGAGTGCGTCTATGGGAGGATGCAGGTTTTATGTTACCTTCATTGATGACCATGCAAGAAAGGTATGGGTGTATTTCATGAAGGAGAAGAGTGAGGTGTTTACTCACTTTCAATATCAAAGTTATGGTTGAGAAGCAAACAAGAAGGTATTTACAGTGACTGAGATCAGATGGAGGGGGAGAGTACTTCTCTAATGAGTTCAATAATTTTTTGAGGAAGCATGGAATTCAAATGCAGTTTTCATGTAGGTATACTCTGTAGAAAAATGTGTTGTTGGAGGAAAATCAAGCACATTGTAGAAGTTACAAGAGCTATGATGAATAAGATCAATTTTCCTCATTGTTATTGGGTTGATGCAGTCTTTACGACTGTCTTCATTATGAACTGGACTCCTATTGCTGCTGCTGCACACAATATGACACTTGAGGAGAATTTTACTGATAGGAAACCTGATTTGGGACACCTAAAAGTGTTTGGATGTACTGCTTATGTACATGTGTTAATGACTTGCGAACTAAGTTGGACCCAAAGACTGAAAAATGTGTGTTTATTGGGTATTTTCTCGAGCAAAAAGGGTATAAATTTTACATATTAGGAAAAATATGAACCCTCTACGGACCCTTTGGGATTAAGGTTAATTAGAGGCTAGCCTATGAGAAGAGGGTGGTGGACACACTCTATGTCCTCAAAAACGTAGGGGGACAAAGTAGTCTTACACTTCTTAATGGCCTCTTACCTAGTGAGGAGGAGCGGGTGGGGGGGGAGGGGAGTGTGGTGGGCCATATGGAACCTCCAACTTCGCTCCTTTTTTATCCGGTTTTGAAAAAATCCCAAAATTTTGAAATTTTTCAAAATTTCCAAAACTCAAATCTTATCTTCTTAAAACCTCCCTAAACCTATTTTATGATCAAAAAAGCATTTTTTGATCTCAAAAAGTCAAAACGTGCACAAAAAAACCCTAAAATTCAAATTTTTTCAACAACTTTTTGAAACATCATTTTTTACTATCCAAAGCCCCCCCAAAACTAGTCCTAAGACAAAAAGTGATTTTGTCTCTCTAGAACCCCTTTTCCAACCCCTCCTTGGTTGCAACCATCACACTCACTCTCTACTCCAACACTCTCTCTCTACACCATCTCCATTGCTGCAACAAGGAAGCTCCTCTCTCCTCCCCTACCACCTCCCATTGCCACACCAAGCAAAGGTTATCCACCTTCTCCTATCACTTTCTCCCACATACATTGTAGCAACAAACAAGGTCCTGCTCCTCCTCCTAATTTTCTTTGTTCAACCATGGCCAACTCTACTCCGCAAAGGTGGCCAAAGGATGAGGTCATAGCACTCCCATGCCTCAACACAAGAGGTATAGATGATGAGTGGGCACCACAAGAGTTCACAAAGGTGCTTGGGTATACATGCAACCATCTGCTATTGGCCCTCACCGTGTGCGAAATCGTGCAAACTTGGATCATCATTGAAAAGGAAAGCTTTTTGGCTTCAAGAACCGTAAAGACAAGGGGAGCGTAGCCATATCATCATTTTGTGTAGTGAAGAAGAAGAGGTAGCTTTGTGCCTCCATCTCCATTGTGTGATCTCTTGGTTGTGTGTATGTGTGCTTGCAAGAAGTCAAGCTCTCTCCTTCTCTATCTCTTTACATTTATTACAAAACTCTTGAGTAGAAACCTTTAGCTACTAATCAGGTTTTAAGAATGCAGAATTATCGATAGTTGATGGGTGCCACCCACTTCTCCATTGGGGAAGTTGATCCCACAATTTGGCCCCTTGTTTGTGTAAACATATAAAGTGATGTATATAATAAATTACCTCTAGATCATCCATAGCTTGCAGTGGCATACTTGTAACTCTCGTAATTCCCTTGTGCCAATGGTGAAAAAAAATTATGGATGCTCTGTGGTAGTATTGTGGAGTGGGCACAAAAAAAAGAGAACCTTATCTTCTTCGTATTTACTCAATGTTTTCACGTGCATTTGGGGACAAACCACATTTAATGCTTCAAGGAAGATAACTTGCAAAATATATCATGAATTGTTTGTCAACCATTCCTTGCTTGGGTGGGGAATACAACTCAATTTAGAATGATCTATTTGTGCCATTAATCACACGTGATTAGCACTAGAGAAAATGAGTAAGAATTGGCCTCTAATGCTAATGTTGGTATGCTACCACTTGAATCCATGAGATAGCAGTTCAATGATTAAGTGGTACTCAAATTTTACTAGGCCTTGTTCATCGTCTATTTCTTGGGCATGAAATTGTTACATGCAATATGAAAATCGTACACACATATTCCATTTTTGGGATATGAAATTGTCACAAGAGAATATACAAAGCTCAATTTGACAAACTTCACAAGTAGCCTTTAAGAGACTCAACATTTTAAATGACTTGAGCACCAAAATTTGCAGTATAGCTTGTAATACAAGCTTTTTTGTGCGATAGACCCTGCAAAGGCCCTTCTCAAAGGATGAGTTACGTGATGCATTATAGGGACTCCCTAGGGGAAGCTGCCCAGGTGAGGATGGCTTGACACCTGATTTCTTTCTGGAGTACTGGAATGTCATGGGGAGTGGTTTATGTACAACCTTTCAGCATGTTCTGGGCACAGGGAACATGCCTGACAATTTGACAGAGGGTTTGATCTATTTGATCCCCAAGGAGGGAGGCATGCTCGATGATATTAGATAGTGGATGCCCATCACGATTCTCAAACTCAGCCAAAGAGGAACCACCCTGTGGAGGCTACTCTTCAAGTCCACCTTGGAAATATCCTTTGCCTCATATAGCCGCTCCAATGGCACACCAATGTGAGGTATTGGATTCCAAAATTTGATCTTCCTTGTCCTGAGTGCCCTGCAATCCAAAAAAATATGGAATGAAGATTGTTTCTTACAAACTGGAAACCATAAAGACCTTACATTGGGAGGTCGGAACCTCCTACACAAGAACTTACTTGGTTATGGCTCCTCTTTATCCGGTTTATGGTAATGGGAGAAGTTTTTACTTGTGTGTTCTACGTCACCAAATTGGTCGGAGATAACATCCATAGGTTGATGGGGATGGTGTGTAGGGAAATGTTGATCCCGGATAAGCACAAAATTGACCTTGAAAATTAGTTCACCATACTTGTTAGGAATACCTAAATTGGTTGATGTGCCATTGACACAAATGAGTGGGTTTGGTACTCCAATGCATAGTTCCCTGGTAATGTGGACATGAGAGATGAGAGGACTAGATGGAATGCCTAGATCTACTCGAATGGTAATGGGCTGAGAGACATTTGCTATGATGTGCAATGAGAGAGTATCCCAATCAATTTGTGTCTTGAATCCGCAAAACCAATTCATACCCAAGATAACATCACATCCACTTAATTTAGAAACTACAAGTCGACACGTAAAAAGAACTTGCTAAATGGAAAGATCTACATTATGACATGCATGAGAGACAAAAGAGTTCATACCCTCCAAGAACCCCATTACCGAGTATGTGGGAATAGGAGTAGATGGGATGGGCATGTGTCATCATGAACTCACTTATCACATCTTGTGTGCTACCAACATCAAATAACACAATGACCTTATGACCTTTAATTTCCCCTTAACATTTGATGAGCGTATCACCTGGGACAGTCCCCTTTTGCTTAGCTTCCATCTCTACTATCAGGGTGTTAACATGAGGAGTAGAGGTGGAAGCCGAGGGAGTGGCCTCACTCGCAGATTGGTATTTCTTTGGACAATCTCTTTTCATGTGACTTACTACATGACAATGAAAACACCTTTTTATTCAGCATATTGTGCTTGCTCTTCCTTAGACAATTGACCACCTAAGATTCCTTGAGATGCCTTTTCATTTGTCTTTAAATTAGGTTTGTCTACCTTGCCTTTTCCTTGGTTCCTTGGAGGATTAGGTTCGGCCATAGTGTAGCTTAAGTGGCCTGCCTTGGGTGCGTCTACCTCCAGGCTAGAGAAACATGAATTTCCATTTGGAGACTTAGATTTTGAGGAGTTTTGAGAAGAAGAGTTAGAAGTTATTATCCCGACCTTACCCTTGTTATGCTTCATCTCCTGAAGCAGGGCTAGCCGAATAGCCTTGTCGAAGGTCTTTGGATCCATGGCCTCCATGTCAACACCTAGGTTGCCTCATGGGCTGCCAATTGCCACTCCACCCACTCTTGATACCATGTGATGGCATCACCCATGAGATGCATAGAGGCTAATAGAACCTTGTTAGTATTTGACTTCTTTGTAACCGCAAAATAAGACTGAAACTATAACGAAACTAAGCTAATAACATTGATTGTAGCGGAATTAAAGTGACCATAATGAGAATTTCATTAAGAGAATTCCTAATGAAGATAAAGATAATGCTTGGTTGGAGATAGCAACATGAACATCACAACTAGTTAGCTTGGCCTGAACAATAACTTTTAAAAGAGAGAGAAATAGAGATTGCCAATAGTTGAGGACTGAACTTACTTGGAGCCCGGTCCCCCCTGCAAAAGGCTATTCTATTATATGTTATCCCATGAAGAGATACTTGTATACAATACAATCTTTGTGTTCCTTAAGACCATTTGGGTGCTTGGGTGCCATGAAGATGGAAAGTTTCATGCACCACAATTATGCTTCTTACAACAAAAGAACTTGTCCCCACCTTCAATCCCAAGACCTCAAACACCTTAAAAAATGGAGAGATCTAGTAGGGAGTGAGGAAGATGAAGAGAATAAGGTGTGTCTTACGAGAAATAAATATGAATCTCCTCACTTTTGATTACTCTTAGAGCATAGCTTAGCACAATAATGGAGATGGAGAAGAAGATGAGCATGCTTGGAGCTTATCTCTTGTTTGGATTTGCATTCCATAGCCAAGAGGTGTTGGTGTAGGCTCTCAACTTCTTGATCTTGGAGAAGGAGATGAATTTTGCAATACTGAGTGTGTGTGTGTGTGTGTGTGTGTCTTGTGAGCTAGACCTCTCTTTCTTAATCGGCCCCTCTCTCATAATACGAGCTTGGATGTGATTGGTTCATGCTAGGGGCTAGCCAATGAATGACCCCCTACATAATAAGCAATAGGGATAGCATTGTGATAAGCATCCTCCTTTCCCCCTTTGAGAGAGATATTAATTCATTATTTAAATGAAGCTAAATTCTTATTGGCTCACTAGGTCAACCGGCCAATAGGATTTAACCTTACACAGGGTTGCTCAATTCTTATTGGACCCCTTGGTAGACTGTCCAATAGGAATAAAGGAGGTCCTAATTCTTATTGGTCCTTTTATGGGATTTCCCATTATGTTTAAGCTTAATTTTATTAAGATTAATTCTCATTGGTCCTTCTTATAGGCCATCCAATAGGGTTCTGGCTTTCTATGGGGGCAACCTGGCTAGGGGCTTGACATGTGTCCTTTGTGCCCTATGTGGATTGTGTGACTTGGGCAAGTGTGTGTGTGTGCTCTCTCATCCTCATACATCTACCAGGGATCACCCCCTCCTTTATAGGAGCTTTGTTGACTTTTGCAAGCTCCCCCCTAGCTCAAGCTAAGCCCTAGCTTAGCAAAGGTTCAAGGTACCTAATGTTGGGAATAGTCTTACCTAATGGTCCTACGCCTAGGGACTTTTAACACTAAACTCTGAAGGCTTTAATGAAGATTACCCTACGGTCATTTCAAGCTTCATTATATGCACTTTTCTCTTTGGTAGACTCTCACTCTCCATTTGGATCCCTTAATGAGATAAGACTATCTCTATGATAGGCACTTTTAAGGCCAATCCTAATGAAGTAGGGAAACCCTTGAAACTTAGATCTTCTACCTACGACACGGGAAATCTATTTTTGATAGTGATCCTATTTAGTGCTCTATAGTCGACACACATGCGATATGTGCCATCTTTATTTTGCACTAAAAGTACCGGTGAGAAAAATGGAGAGGAGCTAGGCCTTACCATCCCTTTTTCTACCACTCATGCACTTGCCTCATGATCTCCTCTTGTTGAGCTTGTGAAACTCTTTAAAAAGATTTATTAGGCGGCGAGCTTGCTGGTAGAAGCTCTATTGCATGATCATCATCCCCTCATTTTGGAGGTAACTCTCCAAGGATGTCAATGAAAACATATTGGAATTCATTTAGAAAATTAGACAATTCTAATTCCTCTTGATTCCAATCATTTTTACTTAGTAAAACATTAGGATCATTTACAGATTCTTTAACAAAAATCATGTACGTGGAAATTAAACTTTACATTGAATTGTCAAAAGCATGCATATATACAAGGGGTATTGTGTTACCCAACTCATTAGCATCTATATACATGTCTTTTTCCCTGCACTTGAAATAAATTCTCCTTTCAGGGAACTTCATAGTGGTATCCATGTGAGTGAACCATGGTGCCCCTAGGATGACATCCTCATGCTTGAGAGGAAAGATGAAGAAGTCCTCTTTGTCCACATAGATTTGGACATGACGCCTCAATTTACCAATCAAGGTAGTAACTGAGACATCTTGTCCTTTGAAAGCTCCATCGGCCTTCAATGCATCTCCCATCTCATGAGCTTGTCTAGCTTTGTGGCTAACTCCGTTGAGATGAAGTTACGAGTTGATCCAGGGTCAAAGAGAATGAAAGCATCATGTTCTTTTACCTTTTCCCAAGCGTAGGAAAGTGGAGACCCTATAAGCATTCTCTTTTGGAGCTTCAACCATAGAGGCTCTAGGTGGCTCATTGCATGCATTTCTGAACATGATAGGCATGTCCTTGCTCCCCACACCTAAAGCACCTGTTATCTTTGCAATAACTCTCTGGCTCTTTGGGAGAGATTCTATTTTTGAATTTGTAGACTCCTTTCTCCTTAGCTTTGTTGTTGTTGTTGCTACTAGAGTTGCCATTGGAAGAATTTTATGCATTATTCTTCCCTTTGGAATCATTTCTATCTTTAATTTCCATGGGCTTGGGATTTCTCCTAGAGGCTTGAAAGAAATTGCTTCCTTATGGAAGCTCTTAAAGATTTCCATGTCTTTGGAGCCTCTCCGTTAGACTATAGGCTAGACCACCATTGTTTGATGGACTTCTGAAAATGCATAACTACATGTTGTAGCTTGGAGGACACAGTGAAGTCTTCATCTCCAAAGGCCACATCAAATTTCTGAATAAAGGTCAAAACTTTGTCCGTGGCACCAAAGGTGCCATCGTAGGTGAGAAAAGAGATGTTCTTTCCTCCCTCTTTGAACTTCTTGAGCTTGTTGGACCTTTTTCATGAAGCATAATATTTTTGATGCCCTCTCCTCTTGTCATAAAAACTAATATCTAACTATCCCAAATTATTTTCTCATGTTAAACTGATCATTTAATATGGGAGGATAAAAGGGAACAAGAGTTAGTATGTTAGAATGTGCT
The DNA here is from genome assembly GCF_014529385.1 of Adiantum capillus-veneris. Classification (NCBI taxonomy): domain Eukaryota; kingdom Viridiplantae; phylum Streptophyta; class Polypodiopsida; order Polypodiales; family Pteridaceae; genus Adiantum; species Adiantum capillus-veneris. The sequence continues at coordinate 103,524,366 of NC_140940.1, read as the reverse complement.
TCTAGACTTATCTCACCCGGGGATCAAGAAGAGAGATGACTGCAACTCTGTAAGGTCCAAAAGGAGATGGTCTACCAAAGAGCAATGTGCATCTAATGGAGCTTAAAATACCTTAGGGTTAGCTTCATTAAAGACTTCCAAAGGTTAGTGTTAAAAGTCCTTAGACCTAGGACCATTAGGAAAGACTATGGTCAGCATTAGGTACTCTAGACCTTAGTCATAAGAGGCAAAGAGGACACATGTCAAGCCCCTAGCTATGTTGCCCTCATAGTGTGGTAGAATCCTGTTGGATGGCCTAAAGGGATGTCCAATGAAAATTTAGATCAATTAGATAATTAAATAATTAAATAATTAATTGAGCTCTCTCTCTCAAAGGGGGAAAGGAGGAAACTTGTCCAAATGCTACACTACTTGCTTGTTATGCATGAGGCCTCTCATTGGCTAGGGTTAGAGGTGGATCAATGGGCTTCCACCTAGAGTAAGCATGCAAAATCAAATTCTCCCTCTCTCTCTCTCTCTCTCTCTCTCTCTCTCTCTCTCTCTCTCTCTCATGTAGTTCACAAGCCTCACACACTCTCCCTCATTGTGTGTTGAGAGCACAATTGATCTCCTTCTCCAAGCTTGATAAGAGGAGAGCCTACACCAACCCCTCTTGGCTATGGAATGCAAAGCCAACCAAGAGCCATGCTCAAAGCAATGCTTATCATTCTCTTTATCTTCAGTATCACTATGCTAAGCTATGCTCTAAGAGTGATTATGTGAGGAGACTACTTCTTTCTCATAAGAATACTTCTTCTTCCCTCACCTTCTTCTTCATTATCACTATGCTAAGCTATGCTCTAAGAGTGATTATGTGAGGAGACTACTTCTTTCTCGTAAGAATACTTATTCTTCCCTCACCTTCCTCACTCCTTGCTAGCTCTGTCCACCTTTCACGGTGTTTGAGGTCTTGGGATTGAAGGTTCTACCAATTTCTTGTTATTTGCAAGTAGATTAATCGTTGTTTTCAAGCATAAGTTGGTGCATGAAGATTTCCATCTTCATGGCATCAAAGAGGTCTTAAGGAACACAAAGATTGTATTGTACCAAGTCTCTCTTGATGGATAACTTATAATACAAATGACTTTTGGAGGGGGGACCGGCTCCAAGTAAATCTAGTCCTCAAATGTTGTCAATTTCTCTATTTCTCTCTCTTTTACAAATTATTTCTCATGCCATGTTAATTAGGAATGTATAAACTGTTTCTATCTCCAACCAAGCACTCTCTCTCTATTCTCACTAGTAATTCTCGTAATGAAATGCTCATTATGTTCAATTCTCTTCTGTTACAATCAAGTTATTAGATAATTCCATTACACCTCTTGGGCTCTCTGGGGGAAAAAATCACTACTTTCATTGGAAGGGGAAGAGGGTGTGTCAGGCACAGTTGATAAAGATAGTTGACAAGATCTAGCTTTATTGCTCTTCACAAATGCCTGAATCCTTTTTATTGTGCAATCGGTTGATTCCTTTTATGGTTTATGTTCCCTCAAGGGTAGAGAGAATGTGTGGGTTAATTAGGGAATATGATAGATGTGAGAATGGGAGAGATGAGAGAATATAGAGAGATGTGCACTAGATTGTGCATGTGTGTGGGAGATGGAGAGAGAGAGAGAGAGAGAGAGATGAACACCAGATGGGGTCCCAACCAACCCTCTCAAGGCCCCCCCACATCGTTACTGATGTGGTATTTGCTTTTGATTGCAAGAATGGAATGTACACAAAGATACCTGAATGCAAGACTCTCTAGACTTGGACAATGGGGGAGATAGCACCGATTGCTCTTCGGAATAGAGCATCTTCGGGGCTGATGAGGAATGCCGATGTTGCGACTCGATGGAGAGGTTGGGAATGCAAGGCTGAATTGGCTTCACCAAAATGGAGAGGCAAGGGGGCTGAGATCTGGGCCTGATTTGGAGAAGAGGAATGGCTCCAGGAAGGCAGTGAATAGGGGCTAAAATAGACCTAAAAAAAGCAGCCTATATTGGGTTAGAATGGGCATGTATGGGCTATGAGAGGAGGGCCTTCAAGGCTGAGAATGAAGGAGAAATACTGTAGAATGGGGGCACCAGCAAAGGAGGCATAAGACGCAACAGATGGTGGAGAGAATGGGCCGATGGCAGTAGTAGCCAAAAACGGATCAGAGATACAACTAGAAGGGGCGCACAAAATTATGAGGGATGAGGGAAAGGAGAAGTCACTTTTATTGTCTTTTTTAGGGTTTTCTTGACCAGTCCAAATAATTGGGCTTAGGGTGGGATTTGCACATTTGTGCACTTTCTGACCAAATAATACTCTATGTGCATGTGGACAAGCTGACTTCAACCAAGGGTTATTTCTAACCTAGGAAGTGTCCTGGCAACCTTGTGATCCTTTAGAAGGACGTGCATGTCCAGACACTTAGCGTAGCTTCATACCCTTTGATTGTACAAGAGCATAGCCAGTGTCCACTCCATGTGGGCATTGGTTTGTGTTCCCCACCGGAAGTGTCGGAATCCAATTCTGACAAGAAGAGCATTTATTACTGGCATTTTAGTGCATTTAAAGTCAAATTATTATTTATTAATAAGTGAATTATTAAAAGACACTGCCCTACCTCTATCAAAAAAGAATAAAAGAAACCCAGAGTTCATATTTTTACTTAGTTCATGCAAAAGTCTTGGGACTCCCTTGCCAGTAGTCCAACCAATGACAACAGATCATCTTGCATTTTTTGGAACCCATTTTCAGCTCTGTATTTTTTTGGACAGCATCAGCCTCAATGTTTTTTGTCTCTACAATTGTGATCCCATCTTTAGAAGAATCACCCATCATTTTTAGAATTAGCCCTCTTCATCTACATCAGATTTCCAACCATTGCAAAATTCAGCCCTCATTAGCCATCGTAATTTTCAGTCAGCTCTCAGTCTAGCGTTTTTTGACATTCATCGAAGCATTGCAGTTTTCATCCATAGCAGATCATCACATGTATCCTCAACATCCTCACAAGTTGTAAGAATTTTACTGTGCAATCTAAAGAAAATACTTCTCTAGCAATAGAGAAGGGGGCCCTTGGAGGGGGGTTTGGGATCCCATCTAGTGTAAGTCTTCTCTCTCTCTTCCACTCACAGAACTTTCATTCACAGTGTTAGTTCTCTTCTCTCTCTATGCTACTGCACTCATTCACATTCTCTAAGAACTAAAAGGAAGATAGTCTAGATTCACAATGAACCTTGGAAAAAAAACTGTCCACACATATTTGAGCTGTCACCACAATCTCTCTATTCCATCTGTATCAGAGCTCTAGGAGTGTTCAATTTTTCAAGGCAGGAATTTTGTTTCTCACAATTTTGTTTTGAAAAAGGTTTCTTGTTTAAGGTGCATGTAACCAAAGACTACCTGGGTGTGTTATCTCTCTAATCTGTTTTTTTTAAGAGTGATAGGTAACCCAAGACTACTTGGGCTTGTCCAGCCTCCCCTCATTCCTCTTTCCAGTCATTGCAAGAGAGCCTTGCACATCATGGCGGGCCAATCAACGTGAGGTGGCAAAAAGAAAATTTGGTGTGAGTGCAAGGCAACCAAGGGGTGCACCCACAAGAAGGAGTCACACTATGGTAAGAGAAAAGCCTTCATTAACAAGGTTGCAAGCGTAGCAGGACCACAATTATACAGATCTCAATGTATGGTTGTCACCCGAAGCGGAATGGATACTCTACATGAAGGTGATGAGAGTTTGGGAGAAGAAGTGCCTTTCCATACAGTGATAGCCGTTTTTCGGCTTTTGAAAATTGTCATAGTGAGCTACCTCACCCTACCAAATTCACCCAAACACTATGGTTGTCCCTACCATTTCACTGTATATAGGTGTGTGTGAGTTAGGGGACTTTCCCCATATTTCCTTAAAAACCCTCATTTAGCTAGTCACTGGGCTAGTTGAGCCAAAAAAATAAAAAAATAATTAAAAAAAGGTATATTATGGCCTCTTTGTGTGTAAATATTTCATTACATATATGGCCTAAATATAGGATTTTTATAATTATTTTGATATTTTATTTAAATATTTATACCTAGGTGTGTGTTTTATTAAACTTATGTATGCCTTCTTTCATCCTCTTGCACCATAAGTGTATTTTTTGCCAATGTGTACATACTCTAACCTCATATTTTTCTTTTATACAAACCACCTCCACATTTTCACCCTCACCCTCGTGAAAACAAAAAAAATTGATTTCTACTTTCTCAGTCATGTTTATTATATTATTTTCATTTACTTGCATACTTTTTCCTCTTTCACCCAAAATACTACAAAGAGTGACCATATCATATGATTCCAATATCTTTCCATATCCATAATTCCTCCATATTTTTATTATTATTTTTACTCATTATTTTAACACCATGTGCTCATTGAGCTAAAATGCATGAATAGTCCATATACTAGTCTCACCATGTATATATTGCTTTATTCACCAATAATCCTCCTCCATGCATGTGTAAAGGGCAACTTGGATGCTTTGTATTATGATATGACAAAGGAGGGGCTCACTCTTGGATACATTATACAAATTCAACAAAGGAAGGGGCCACTAAAAGACTTTGGCGGGCATAAACAACAGGCTTTTTGGTGAGAATTTTGGCACCTATCTCCGCTCGGAATTTGAAGAAGTAATCAACATAGAAAATGTAGCCCACGATCTGAATAATCACCTCAAAGTTTTTCATGATTTTTGGAGCTACCAGCTGTGAGATTGGATTTTTTGAGTGGACCCCAGTCTGCCAACTTTTCTCACAAAGTAACCCATAGTCTTCTCTCACCTCCTTTTCCACTTCCACACACATACACTCATTCCTCTCCATCCCTCACTCAAACCTACAACTTTCATGGCTTACTTCATCTTCTTCACCATTTCCATCTCTCCTTACTCCATAGCTCAAAAGATTATCATCTCTACACACATATAGCTCAATTTCTCTCTCTAGAATCAAATTCATATTACCATAACCTCTTCATCCTTTCATAAAAAGAGAAAAAATTAGCAAATAAACAAGCTCAAGCCCTGCAAAAGGAGGATTTTGATCATGGAGAATTCAACTTCCCCATGGTCACAAGAACTGCACCGACAAAGTTCTACAACCGCTTCATTCACTGGAGAAGAAGGTGGAAAATTTCATTTACATCTTGTGGTTTCCACCAAATTGTGTATATTCTCATCGTTCTCTTACTTTTTATCACTGTATAAATCATATAATGCACCTTGAGTGCATATGCCATGTAATTTTATCCCATCCTACTAACTTCAAACTACTAACACTAACTGCTAACCCTTTTTTTGTAAATTGCACCCACTCTACTCTACCGTGGAGTAGGCAACCTCACACAAAAAATCATTCACCTCTCTAGAATCTTCTCTATTTCACCTCAATAATTCTCTCCTCTTGAGCCCACATTCATGTGACTCAAGAGACAAGAGAGCCCCACTCTCATAAGAACATATAAAAAATTTCATAAACATGGTTTTCTATGAAAATGTTGATTAGGTATAATCCTAATTAGGGCTCTCCTCACCTATAAATAGAGCCCTTCTCCCTTTGTAAATAGCAAGGATCCCTACACTATTGCTCACTACCTTGAGCGTGCCTTTCACCATCTTAGTTTTAGGGAGTGAGAGTGAGCTCTCTATGCACCATTACATGTGGTGTATAGGAAAGCTTCTTTGAGCTAGTTGTAACATTGCAAGGGAGTGAGTGATTCATAAGTTCCAATCAAAGTTGTACCTACTCTTGTGCATCAATTTAATCAATAAGTTGGGTGAAAATCGCGGGTCAAAACCCTCTTGAGTCTCTCCAATTTACGCTTGGCAACCTCATCTCGTTTGGTTTAAGGTGACGCATTTTCATTTTGAGATTCTTTTGTAGTATCTGCTTGTATGTGACTCAAGAGCTCTTGTGTTTGTTTTTGCTACTTGGGAAAACATTATAAGAGGGTTGTATGGTGAGAGGTCTTCCATAACCCTAAAATAATGTGTAGATTGCAACATCATCAAAATTAATCGTGTCTCTTGACTCTCCTCCAAGCTGTTCATACACCCACGTCAATCATTAAAATTGAAGCTAAATTCTTGCACAAAGATCTCTCTCTTTTGTGTGTGTGTGTGTGTGTGTGTGTGTGTTTGGTGCATGTATTGGTAGCATTTAAACTAGTGATAGTGTACCCTTCCTTCTCGCTTGTATTGCTAAGGGATTCTCCTCTTTTGCGTCCTAGTTCGCTCTCTAACTAGGTGGTGCCCCTATCTTGTTTGGGTTTGGCTGTGGGTTGGTTGTTGTGTTGTGCTTATGGTTGCCCCAACCCCAATTGAGCAGCACGGGAGCCTTGAGAGGTGTTTAGAGGTCGCAATTTCGGTGTCCCCACGGAGGACCGAGCAGTTGTGTTAGCATAGACAAGGTAAGTCTTCAAAAACTAGTTGTGTTTACATGAATAGTCCACCACCTCCTAATCCTGCTCATGCAATTCAATTTCATCAGTTTCATTGGGTGCAAGGGATTAGGATAAATGTTCGCATTGATAGATTTTTTTTTTTCAACAACGTATTGTATTCCTCTTTGGTGTTGAAGCATTAAGAGATATTCTACAATCTCCAAATCCTATTATACTGCCACTTGTAGACTATAATGTCTCTTTTGATGTACATGTGTTTATCTTGTTTTAGCTAGGTTAATGAATCAAGAGGACTTGTATCGTATATTCATTCCTTTGGCTAGACAAGATGTGCATGTAATAGTTGGCACAAATTTACAATTTCAACGTGTTTTCCGTCGTATGTTTGAACCTAGGCAAGTAGCGACTATCAATGCCTTAGTCAATCCGTTCATTTTGCCATTGATTCGCTACGATCTAAGCTTTGACGTTTACATTTTCATTCTACTTTGAAATTTGATTTTGCAACACAAAAAATAAAAAAGAAAAAGAAAATTTTGAGTAAAACCAACAACATGGATACAACTAGGCAAATGAATGGCTACCCCTTGTTCTTTGGAGAGCCTGGAGAGGATGCAAAATTATTTTTAGCGAATTTCAAGATGTCTTGCCGTATCAAGAGGATAGTAACTGATCAAGAACGTGTAGAAATGTTTGAGGTGGTCCTTAGGAAAGATGCTAGCACTTGGTTTGACTCTTCGCCTGAGGAAGTTAAGGGGAATTACACAGAAGTTGTGAATCATTTTAAGAGGTACTTCTTTGATCCCCAAAACACTCAAAAGCTATGGCAAGACATTGTCTCTCATAAACAAAAAGACTTAGATGACTACTACATGTATAAACATGAGTTTCTACGTCTTTGGGCTGTATGGGTGAGAAATGTTGCTAACCCTGGTGATGGTGCAGAATTTCTAAAGAAGGAGAGGTTCATATCTGGACTCTTTCCTGACCTTAAGGTAAAAGTTGAGGCGGGTTCACCTGCTACCTTTGATGCAGCTGAAACTAGGGCTGCTGAGAAATATAGGAAACTCAAGTGCTTAAGGGGAGAGGTTCCAATAGAAGGTCTGAGACCCAAAGGTAAGTCACAAGCATCAACATCTAGGGAGCTTCCTGAGGTAACGGCGGAAGTGATTGAGAAGTTAAATGAATCTTTAAGCAGCCTGTCAATTCACCTTGCACAAGCTGTAGGTCCCAAAGGACAATTAAAGAAGTCTGAAGAGCGAGATCCACGACCTAGGAGAGTCTTACAATGTTGGAATTGCGGAGAGTCTGGACATGGGATGTATAATTGTCCTTGGCCCCATGGGGAGCCAAGGAGACCTAACTTGAATTACCTAGTGATGAATGTAGGTGAAGGAACTAGTCAGCAACCACGGCTTCTACAAAGACCAAATGGACCAAGACCACCTCCACAAGGGGTAGAAGGAGTTCCACCTTTTCCAGACCCAAATGTGCATGTGGTAGAGGTGACAAATTCAAGAGAAAGTTGACATGGAAGCAAATGGCATTAAGCGTGGCCGAGGGAAAGGAAAGGAGAGAGAAGGAGTTACATCACAAAGTGATCATGGACGAGAAAAGAAGGCAAAGTAGAACAAGGAAACCAAGAGGACTCGACGTCGCATCAATCTCCAAGACTTCCCTCTTGGACATGGTATGGCTCCATACAACCTACTGGAAGACATGAGAGGTAAGGGTCCTGATATCTCCTGGCCTCAGTTTCTTGCATTATGCCCACAAGTTAGTAGGGATTTAACGAAGGCAGTTAGCACTAGGAGAAAGATAAAAGAGAGTGTTCCTGTTGTAAAAATTGCACATGCTAAAATGAATGAGGATATTACACCTGTGCTAGATTGTTACATCAAAGGAAGATTGGTTAGGAAAGGTCTAGTGGATGGGGGTGCACAAATTTGCATCATGACAGAGGGACTCATGCAAAGACCAGGCATGCACATCCATGAGACACCTGAAATCAAAGTGAATATGGCAAACAATAGCAAATCTAGGTGTGTAGGCATCTGTAAAAATGTTTTTGTAGAGGCCTTTGGCATTAAGAAGGCGGTGGATTTGTATGTTATATCGACCAAGGGAAGTGGTTATCCATTTATCTTAGGAAGACCATGGCTAATGAAAATGCGAGCTTTACAGGATTGGGAGAGTGGAAAATTAATTTGCAGGAATGACAATCATAAGAAGGTTGTCTTTGACAGGAGCAACGCCAAGAGGAGCTCCATGAAGAATCATCTCAAAGTGAGACAGAGGAAGGATGGACCGATAGCACTTCAGAAGGAGAAAGTAGCGGCAACATTATTGAAGAGGAGTCTTCAATCGAATTCATGGGGGTAAGGTTTAAGCCAACCAACCAAGAGACCTCTTGTCAAGGTTTGGAGGAGGTAGGTTCCCAAGAGAACCAAAATGTGGAAGGTGAAGGAATGTTAGAAGGTATGTTGTCTACAACACTTACAAAGGATGAAAGAGAGGAGTTCAAAGGTGTGTTAAGGAAATTTCCTAAGCTTTTTGCTAAAGACTACACCGATGTGCGTGGAGTAGATGCTGTTCAACACAAAATTGAGTTGAAGTTAGAGGCCACACCTAAGGCTCAGAAGTTACGAAGGCTAGGAGTCATCAAGGAGCAGGCTTTACTCAAGGAGGTAAGAAAGCTTCTAGCAGTAGGTTTCATTTATCCAGTGGAGACTTCAGAGTGGGTCTCTCCCGTTGTTGTCACTCCTAAGAAAAACGGCAAGTGGAGTGTGTGGATTATCGTCCACTCAATGAGGCAACAAAAAGAGACCACTTCCCCCTCCCATTTCAGGATGAGATACTAAATGAGGTAGCCGGTCATGAAAATTACACTGTGTGTGATGGCTACTCACGTTACTTTCAAATAGGTATCGCATTGGAAGATCAATTGAAAACAACCTTTATCACTTCTTGGGGTTGTTATGCTTTTAGAGTCATGCCATTTGGTCTGAAAAATGCTCCTGCAACATTCCAACGTTTCATGAACATGGTGTTTCAAGCATTCTTTGGAAAGTCAATTAGGGTGTTCATTGATGATTTCTGCATTTATAGCTCAAAATCATTGCATCTACAAAGGGTAGAAGAAGGTTTAAAGAAGCTCTACGACATGGGAGGTCAGCTCAACCCCGACAAGTGTCACATAGGTGAGGATGAAGTGATCTTGCTTGGTCACAAGGTTTCCTATAAAGGCATTGAGGTGGATCCTTCAAAGGCAAAGGCTCTTATTGAGCTCCCATCACCCAAGAATCTCAAAGAGGTCATCTCATTCATTCAAAAGGTGAAGTATATGTCACGCTTTATTCACTTAGCTTCGGAGTTGCTTCATCCTTTGCAAAAGTTGACACAACAAGTAGAATTTGCATGGTCTGATGAGCTTGAAGAGTAATTTTGTAGCATTAAAGTCATTTTGTCAGAGCTACCAACACTCATGCCTCCTTGTTGGGAGTACACATTCTTTGTTAGCTCTAGTGTTGGGAAGGAAACAATTGGTGCAGTTTTATTACAACAAGATCCCCACAGTACCAGGATGCGACCCATCTACTTTGCTAGTAGGGTCATGAATGCCTTGGAGAGAGGCTACACAGAAGAAAAACTCATGATGCTTTCTCTCATGTTTGCGGTGAGAAAGTTTAGATCCTACCTGCTACCAAAACCTTTTGTAATTCTCAGTGCAGAAAATTTGTTCCCTTGGGTGTCATCTCAAATGAATCTTAGTACTAGGATCTCAAAGTGGATTATGGAGTTGCAAGAGTTCCAATACTCTTTCAAGGTAGAAGATAGTGTATGTGCACAATTGGCAGGGATTCTCACTTACAGGGTAAATGAGAAGGAAATTAAGGTGCCTGAAGTAAAGACCCTACCATTGCCACCACCAGAAAGTATTCCTAATTCTTTTACCTTGTTCTTGATGGAGCTTTTCGACGAGACACAGGAAAAGCAGGGGGAGGGCTAGCGTTGCTCAACCCAAGTGGAGAGGTGTTCATGAAAGAGAAGGTCAATCTACCAGGTTCAACTAGCAACAATGAAGCGGAATATGACACACTACTTCATGGTTTGAAGATGTGCATTGGCCAAGGGATACAACGTCTCATGGTAAAGGGAGATGCACTTCTCATTGTTAAACAGATTTTAGGCATTTGGGCATGTAAGAATGAAAACCTAAGGACAAAAGTTCATGCCATTCGTAGGCTGTTTAATCAGTTCTAAGAAGTGCAGCTATATCATATTACTAGGAGACAAAATGAAGATGCCGATTTACTTGCACAACAAGAAGTTACATGTGTTGAGAAAGAAGTGCAGGTGATCATGGTGGCAACTGTTGTGAAGCAACCAAGATACCATTATTGGATACATTTTGGAGGGTGAGTTTCCACAAGACTTCACGAAGGCTCAGAAGAGGAGACTCATGAAGAAGGCAAGCGCGTATCTCTTCCTAGAAGGATCCCTCTACCAAAGAGGGAAGGATCAAGTGTGCAAAAGAGTACCAACTATTGAGGAAATCCCATCCATTCTAAAAGGTTTGCATGAAAAAACATGTGGTGGTCATTTTGCCCAATAATTAACTGTGAAGAAGATTCTGCTTGCAGGGTATGTTTGGCCAAGTCTGCATGCGGATGTCCAACATTGGTGTAAAAGTTGTCACAATTGTTAGGTAAATGGGAATAGAAGATTGGTTTATGGTCCAAGGAAAACCGTGCTTGCAAATGGACCCTTTGAAAAGTGGGGCATTGATGCTATGGGTCCTCTGCCTAGGACAAAAAATGGTAAACTCTACATTCTAATGGCTGTAGACTATATGACTAGGTGGGTGGAAGCGCAAAGTGTGGCAAAGGTAAACGAGAGAACAGTGAGCAAATTTGTCTACACTCACATTTGTTGTAGATTTGACACACCTTTGGAGATTGTTTCTGATAATGGTCCAGGGTTTAGGAAGGGCTTGCTCACAGAAGTCTGTGAAGAACTTCACATTCTACACCGTCACAGTACACCCTACTATCCCCAGTCAAATGGCCTAGTAGAAAAAGCTAATGGTGTCATTGCAGGCATCATTAGAAAGATGGTGAAAAACAAGATAAAGTTGTGGGATGACTTCTTGGATGGTGCCTTGTGGGCGTATCGAACCACATGTAGGGAAGCCATGGAGTTTACACCATTTCACCTGGTCTATGGTCAAGAGGCTTTGCAGCCTATCGAGCTCAACATTCCAACAATGCGACTTCATGGCAAAGGAGCACAAGATGATCAAGAGGTATGGATGGATCGACTTCTTACGTTAGTGGAGCTTGAGTGGAAAAGAGAAGCAGCATACGAGTGCTACAAGAGGAAAGCTACGCAGGTGAAAGAAAAGATCGACAAGAAACTAAAGGACAAAGGAATCAATGAAGGAGATCTGGTGCTAAGGTATGACAATCGACTCGATAATCATTTTGATGCCAAATTTGAAACTAAATGGCAGGGGCCATACATAGTCAAAAAGGATTTTAACTCAAGTTATTATCAGCTTACGGACTTGAATGGGAAAGAGCACTCTAGGAAGGTAAATGGTTATCGCTTGAAGCCCTATTTGAGTCGCCTTCTACCAAAGGATTTACCAAAGATCTGTCAAAGGGCAGCCGTCTCATGTAAGTATTGTTACATGAAGCACCAATGTAACTCCAGTCAAAATGCCGAGGGGCCAAACAATGAAGATCTTGTCAAGGACTCTGAAGTACTCTCTTTGGAAAAGATGCTCTATGATGGTACATGAATATACCATCATCCTGAGGGAGGGCTAATGATAGTCGTTTTTCGGCTATTGAAAATTGTCATAGTGAGCTACCTCACCCTACCAAATTCACCCAACACTATGGATGTCTCTACCATTTCACTGTATATAGGCGTGTGTGAGTTAGGGGACTTTCCCCATATTTCCTTAAAAACCCTCAATTAGCTAGTCACTGGGCTAGTTGAGCCAAAAAAATAAAAAAATAAATACAAAAGGTATATTATGGCCTCTTTGTGTGTAAATATTTCATTATATATATGGCCTAAATATAGGGATTTTTATAATTATTTTGATATTTTATTTAAAGATTTATACATAGGTGTGTGTTTTATTAAACTTATGTATGCCTTCTTTCATCCTCTTGCACCATAAGTGTATTTTTTGCCATTGTGTAGATACTCTAACCTCATATTTTTCTTTTATACAAACCACCTCCACATTTTCATTCTCACCCTCGTGAAAACAAAAAAATTGATTTCTACTTTCTCAGTCATGTTTATTATATTATTTTCATTTAATTGCATACCTTTTCCTCTTTCACCCAAAATAATACAAAGAGGGACCATATCATATGATTCCAATATCTTTCCATATCCATAATTCCTCCATATTTTTATTATTATTTTTACTCATTATTCTAACACCATGTGCTGAGTTAGGTCTTCAAGCGAGCTTAACGAAGCGAGCTTTGGAGCGAGTTTTTTTTTTTTTTTTGGAGTGCCGCCCTCCCTACCTCCCCTTCCTCCTCTTGCCGCCCATGTGCTTCCTTCTCTTCCCTTCCTCCTCCTCCTTAGCCTCCTCCTCCAAAATCCTTCCTCTCCTCCACCTCCTCTCTCCATCTACTCCTCTAACCACCTTCCCTTCCTCCAGCTCCTCCTCTAGAAACCACCATCCCTTCCCTAAAGTCCTCCTATCTCCTACTCCCTTCTTCCTCTCTCTCTTCTTAGTCACTCTATAACCCCTCTCCCTATACCCCCCCTCTCTCTCTCTCTCTTGTGCTATCTTCCCTCTGTGCGAGTGTCTCTCTCTCGTTCGCCACCCCTCTCTCTTGTTGTCTCCCCCTCCCACCCCCTACCCCCCCCCCCCCCCCCCCCTCTCTCTTTCTCTCTCCCCCCGTTGCCTTCCCTCCCTTCATGGAGTGAGCTCCACCCCTCTCTCCCCCATGTCTCTCTCTCTCTCTCTCTCTCTCTCTCTCTCTCTCTCACACACACACACACACACACACACACACACACACACACACACACACACACACACACAAACACAAACACACACACACAGACTAGGACGAGAGGGAAGGGTAGACTATCTCTCTCTCTCTCTCTCTCTCTCTCTCTCTCTCTCTCTCTCTCACACACACACACACACACACACACACACACACACACACACACACTAGGACGAGAGGGAAGGGTGGCAAGGGTAGAGAGAGAGAGAGAGAGAGAGAGAGAGAGAGAGAGAGGGTGGAGAGAGCTATTTTTAAAAAACAAAGCACTAGCAGTATCTCTAGTGCCTCCCTTTTTTGTAAAAGAGGGAGAGAAGGGGAGAGAAAGAGAGTGATAGCGGGAGGGGAAGAGAGAGGGAGGGCATTGGGAGGGAGAGAGAGATAAAGAGAAGAGGGGTGGCAGGTGGAGAGAGAGAAGGAGACTGGGAGAGAGAAAGAGAGGGAGAGCGGGGGGGGGGGAGGGGGGTTGTACAGGGGGTGATCCCGTCTTTCTTAAAAAAAAAAAACAATACACTTCACCTCTCTCCCTCACAATTTTGTTGCCCCCTTCTCTCTCTCTCTCTCTCTCTCTCTCTCTCTCTCTCTCTCTCTCCTTATTGATCTCTCTCCCACTGCATCTTCCTTTTTTCTTTCTTTGCCTCCTGTCACACTGTCGATTGAGTCCCTCCAATCCTAATGAGAAATGAAATGAAATGCTATGTTAACTGTCGTCAAAAGGCCAAAATGACCCATGCGACCAAATTGACACATTCTTGGTGGAACTAATACAATGTCTTAGTACAAAATAAAATGAGAGAGAAGGAGAGAGAGACAGAGAGATAGATAGATTTCATTATTGTCCTCAGAGGTCAAATAGGACCTATGGGACCAAGAAAACATACATGGGGCCTCTTACCAAGAGGGTACATTGGAATATGACTAGATGCGGATACAACAAAGTTGTGACCTACGTCACTTAGGGAGTGGGGGAGAGTGTGTGGGGGAGGGTGGTATGGGAGTCCTTGGAACTCGAAATTCATCAGTAATGGCCTTGCCACCTCGATAGATGGCCCATTTACCTGCTGCTCGAGAATCATGCATCTTTTAGAGTTCTTGTTTCTTGATTTTGAGTTGGGCGGGGTCAAGGCTCGCTGATCCAAATTTTGGAGCCCTTGAGTAGTCGAGCTTGCTGTAAAAGTGCTTTACGAGCCTCTTTGTTTTTGAAGAAGAGGGTACCTTGGTTGTTGTGGTGGTGATGATGGACCTTCTCGATTGTGTTAGGATCAAACTCAGTTGGCTGAATGGCTTGGTTGAGATTGGCTAAGGTGGAAGTGCAATCATCGTCCTCCCACCAAGTAGAGGGTAAGCCCCCGATGTGGAGGGATAGCGCCAATCCTTTTTGTTGATGATGTTCTTGAATGCATTCTTCTACCTTGGAAGATACAACGGTGGTTGCTGCGTTGACTTGAGTGGCAATATTTGCCATACTTGCGGTGAGCGTGTGCTCAACTTCCTTTGCTCGGGCAAGGATATGCTTCATGTCGATTTTCTTTTGTGACTCCAAGAGGGTGATGCGGGTCTCCAAGGCCTCGAGACGCCCCTTGAGTTTCGTGTTTTCATCTCTGAGTTCTCATAGTTGCACTCGGAGGAGGTCTGTCGGATCCACCCGTGGAGTGGGCACAAAGAGGCATGTCAGCTTGATTGGTGTGGAGGACTTCTCTCACTGCATCATGTGGGAATGACTCCTTGAGGTAGACCTTAGTGGGCAAACCTGGAGAAAGTTTTCAAAGTGTCGGGAAGGGTTGAGTCGGCAGGCAGCGCGAGGAGGGGTTGAGAGGCTCAGCAGACTATCACGGAGAGGGGTTGAGAGGCTTAGCAGACTATCGAGGCTTACGAGATGCTGTCTGGCGATAGAGGAGGGGGTTGCACTGTGGCTGACGGGACCTCCCCTCGGGGCTGCCCCTCGCCCAGGGGAAGGTCGACCAGCGTGAAGGAGAAGGGTTCCTCTGCTAGAGAGAGAGAGAGAGAGAGAGAGAGAGAGAGAGAGAGAGAGAGAGAGAGAGAGAGAGAGAGAGAGAGAGAGAGAGAGAGAGAGAGAGAGAGAGAGAAGGGGGGAGAGGGGTCTGCAAGGGAAGGGCAAGGTTGGGCACGTGAGGGGGGGGGGGATTGTGAAAGCTTTGGATGGCTTTTTTTTCTTTTTTTTTTATGGGCCTAAGCACCCCCTAACACTCCATTTCTTTCCCTTAATATATAAAAAAAAAACCTACACTCCACTCTCCCCCTCTCAGAACCCCCCCCTCCCCCCCGCCCCGCCTCTCTCTCTCTCTCTCTCTCTTCAAGTTCGAGAGTCTGAGTACCACACACTTCTAGAGTGCTCAGATTTTGGTCACATCCACACTTACTTCCTTCACATTTTCAGCCATGACCTAGACCTACACACTTTCCTCTCCGAGCCATAGTGTGGGCTCTCCATTGCGACTCTCATCACCACAATTTTGGACTATCAAGAATCACTCATCAGCGATACAAATACTACATCACATGTAATTTTGGTCCCATATGTCATATTTGACGTCCAATAACGATATAAAATCTATCTATCTACCTCTCCCTCTCCCGCTAGCCCCTCCCTTCGCTCCCTCTCTCTCTCTCTCTCTCTCTCTCTCTCTCTCTCTCCCCTCCCCTCCCCCCTCTTTCTCTCTCATTTTCCTTTGTAACCATGCATTGTATTATATCCACAAAGACTGTATCAAATTGGTCTCATATGTCATTTTTACCTATGAAAATTCTTAATATAGCATTTCATTCCATTTTAGCTAATATAACAATTCATTCCATTTCGTTTCATTTCTCTCTAGGGTTGGAGGGGCTCAAGGGGTGATGTGGTGGGAGTAAAGAGAGAGAAAGGGAATAGGGGTGGCAAGTGGAGGGGGGTATAGCCAGAGAGAGAGAGAGAGAGAGAGAGAGAGAGAGAGAGAGAGAGAGAGAGAGAGACGAGGACGTATATGTATATATATATCTATATATATATAGAGAGAGAGAGAGGGAGAGAGAGAGAGAGAGAGGGGGGGGGGGGAGGATCGAAGCTAGGAAAGAGGGAGGGGCGGACGTCGAGCAACAGGTGGGGGCCAGAGAGAGGAAAGAGGTGGGCTAGAGAGAGAGAGAGAGAGAGAGAGAGAGAGAGAGAGAGAGAGAGAGAGAGAGAGAGAGACAGAGAACAAGGGGCAAGAGAGGGAATGGGTTGGAGGGATCATGAGACGGAGAGAAGGGGAGCGGTGAGAGGGTCTGCTTTAAAAAAAAAAAAACCAAAGGAACTAGCAAAATCGCTAATGTTTTAGGTTTTTTTAGAGAGACAGAGGGAAAGAGAGGAGAATTTTAATGTTATTGAAAAGTAGAGAGAGAGAGAGAGAGAGAGAGAGAGAGAGAGAGAGAGAGGGGGAGTGGGTAGGGGGTGGGAGGGGGAGACAACGAGAGAGAGACACACGCACAGAGGGAAGACAACACGAGAGAAAGGTGGGGAGAGAGAGGGAGAGAGAGAGAGAGAGAGAGGAGGTCCTTGGCTACTCCACTGGAGGGTGGGGCAGCAATGGGCGGTGGTGGTAGGAGTAGGGGTGGCACATGGTGGTAGTAAGTTAGCACCACTAACCACTAGTGGTGGGCTAGGGTGGTGGGTGGTGATGGTTGTTAAGAGGCGGCAATGGGAGGTAGTGGTGGTGGGATGAAAAAAAAAAAAAGCTCGCTCCAAAGCTCGCTTCGTTGAGCTCGCTCGTTAACCGTCCCCCCATGTGCTCATTGAGCTAAAATCCATGAATAATCCATATACTAGTCCCACCATGTATATATTGCTTTATTCACCAATAATCCTCCTCCATGTATGTGTAAAGGGCAACTTGGATGCTTTGTATTATGATATGACAAAGGAGGGGCTCACTCTTGGATACATTATACAAATTCAACAAAGGAGGGGGCCACTAAAAGACTTTGGCAGGCATAAAAAACAAGCTTTTTGGTGAGAATTTTGGCACCTATCTCCGCTCGGAATTTGAAGAAGTAATCAACAGAGAAAATGTAGCCCACAATCTAAATAATCACCTCAAATTTTTTCATGATTTTTGGAGCTACCAACTGTGAGATAAGATTTTTTGAGTGGACCCCAGTCTGCCCACTTTTCTCACAAACTAACCCATAGTCTTCTCTCACCTCCTTTTCCACTTTCACGCACATACACTCATTCCCTCTCCATCCCTCACTCAAACCTACAACTTTCATGGCTTACTTCATCTTCTTCACCATTTCCATCTCTCCTTACTCCATAGCTCAAAAGATTATCATCTCTACACACATATAGCTCAATTTCTCTCTCTAGAATCAAATTCATATTACCATAACCTCTTCATCCTTTCATAAAAAGAGAAAAAATCAGAAAATAAACAAGCTCAAGACCTACAAAAGGAGGATTTTGATCATGGAGAATTCAACTTCCCCATGGTCACAAGAACTGCACCGACAAAGTTCTACAACCGCTTCATTCACTGGAGGAGAAGGTGGAAAATTTCATTTATATCTTATGGTTTCCACCAAATTGTGTATATTCTCATCCTTCTCTTACTTTTTATCATTGTATAAATCATATAATGCACCTTGAGTGCATATGCCATGTAATTTTACCCCATCCTACTAACTTTAAACTACTAACACTAACTTCTAACCCTTTTTTTGTAAATTGCACCCACTCTACTCTACCATGGAGTAGGCAACCTCACACAAAAAATCACTCACCTCTCTAAAATCTTCTCTATTTCACCTCAATAATTCTCTCCTCTTGAGCCCACATCCATGTGACTCAAGAGACAAGAGAGCCCCACTCTCATAAGAACATATAAAAAATTTCATAAACATGGTTTTCTATGAAAATGTTGATTAGGTATAATTCTAATTAGGGCTCTCCTCACCTATAAATAGAGCCCTTCTCCCTTTGTAAATATCAAGGATCCCTACACTTTTGCTCACTACCTTGAGCGTGCCATTCACCATCTTAGTTTTAGGGAGTGAGAGTGAGCTCTCTATGCACCATTACATGTGGTGTATAGGAAAGCTTCTTTGAGCTAGTTGTAACATTGCAAGGGAGTGAGTGATTCATAACTTCCAATCAAAGTTGTACCTACTCTTGCGCATCAATTTAATCAATAAGTTGAGTGCAAATCGCGGGTCAAAACCCTCTTGAGTCTCTCCAATTTACGCTTGGCAACCTCATCTCGTTTGGTTTAAGGTGACGCGTTTTCATTTTGAGATTCTTTTGTAGTATCTGCTTGTATGTGACTCAAGAGCTCTTGTGTTTGTTTTTGTTGCTTGGGAAAACATTATAAGAGGGTTGTATGGTGAGAGGTCTCCCATAACCCTAAGATAATGTGTAGATTGCAACATCATCAAACTTAATCCTGTCTCTTGACTCTCCTTCAAGCTGTTCATACACCCACGTCAATCATTAAAATTGAAGCTAAATTCTTGCACAAAGATCTCTCTCTTTTGTGTGTGTGTGTGTGGGTGTTTGGTGAGTGTATTGGTAGCATTTAAATTAGTGATAGTGTACCCTTCCTTCTCGCTTGTATTGCTAAGGGATTTTCCTCTTTTGCGTCCTAGTTCGCTCTCTAACTAGGTGGTGCCCCTATTTTGTTTGGGTTTGGCTGTGGGTTGGTTGTTGTGTTGTGCTTGTGGTTGCCCCAGCCCCAATTGAGCAGCATGGGAGCCTTGAGGGGTGTCTAGAGGTCACCTCTCTTGTTGCCCGCCCCGGACCGCCTCAACAGGTTCTTCAAGCCCGCCCCCATCCCCAATTTCTCCATAGTTCAAGAAAGAGAGAAAAAGTGAGAGGGAAGTAGGGGGGATGGGGGGGGCGGGGGGGTTTGATAGAAGTGCTTGACGTCCTTGATGATGGTGACATCGATCCAAGACGTGGGATCCATATGTTCTAGGCGGCCTGGAAAAGACCAAGAATCTCTCAAGTAGATCCTTCTACTACTGCTCAGGTGTTAAGTCAACCATATCACAATCATACATGTTGTTTGAATGATGTCTAAGCCCTAATCTGCTAAGTATATACAAAGCCGTAGTTGGTTTTGATGTCGGTAAAGAGGAAGATAGGGAATCCATGGTGAAGTCTATTGCACAAGACACAAATCCATTGCTAGTTGAAATAAGATTTACTACTGATGCCGAGTATTACATAATGAGGGCTGACCAAGGACAGATGACCAGGGATAGCAGTCAAAGGCCAAGGACACACGGGCCGACACTTCTTCTACGCATGGGACCCATACTGTAGAGGGTTGGAAAAACAGGTGCTTGGTCGATGCCACTAGGGTAAGGCACACCCCACAACCCCCCTGGTGGAATTATGGGACATGCAAGGGTATGCAATCCCACACATGTGAAACAAGAGAATCCAAGGATGGATTTACAAGAATTTGGACCTCCTTATCAGAGTTGCACTCCTTGTTTAGGACAAGCTCACCTTTGAGCTTGGAGAGGAAAAACTTGAAGTCATCACCTCAAACTAGAGTCTTTGTTTGATTTTGATTTATTTAATTTTAATAAGTATATTTTTATTTTTATTTCAAAAATCCATTTAAAAAAGGGGAGTTTTTTATAAATAAATAATATATATATATATATACACATACATATAAAATAATTAAGTAACAAAAAAGTAGACAAAAAATAAAAAATAAAATGAAAAGGTGTGTGTGGATGTTCAAAATAGGCGATGCAAGCACAAAATGTAGACGTGGGAGTGACAACAGACATGCACAAGTGTGTGGGTATGTGTGTGCGTGTGTGACAACATAAATTAGCAGAAACTACTCAAAAAATTTATAATTTTAATTAAAATTCTCAAATTTTTAAAAATCATCGATATTCATGTTTGATCACAACGGATAATAGACATGCACAACAAGGTGAAAATAAGAGATTTTAGCAAAATGATCAAATACAACATGAACTTGTAATCTGGCCCAAAAAATAACAAAAGATATGAAACTTGATCAACATGCACACAAAAAGTGCTCGCAAACATGCCACAAATTCACATTCAAATTAGATGATCAAGATAATAGATGGTCATATTTTTAAAAAATTAATTAGTCATTAGTGTAATAGTTAGGAAAAACATAAAAAAATTAGCAAAAAATTTACCATTTTTTGAAGATTTTATTTGATTAGACAAAACATGCAGCAAAATAAAATGATGATTATTTAAATTGTAATCAAATTTTTCAATAAAAATCTCAAAACTAAGCAATTATACGTCAAAATTGATCCATAATTGGTGCAAATTGAACGTGTAAATTGTTAATTATAGGACACACATGAGTTAATCAAGCGTTTTTCATATCAATTTTGTATACACATTATCAATCAAGCATACACACACATCAATTTTTATGCACACATATATTAGTAATTAGGTAATTTTGCACTAATTTTAGATGCACACACATGAATTAATATAAATACACTTGCAATTTTTATTCATAATTCTTCAATTAGCACTGTCAAGAACAGAAATCATCAAATACACATGTTACTTTTTAATTTACACATGGTTAATTAGTGCACACACACTTTTTGGCACGCACACGCATTTAATTAAACGTACACACACTCGAAAAGCTGCACACATGCTTAATTATTTTCATGAACATATAAAAAATTTGAATAGCATCATAAAGCATCAACATTGCAATGTCATTACCATTATAGCATTTCTATACATTTCTAACACCTCTACGCATGTCTAGCATACTAGAGAGATTGAGAATACCACCTTGTTTATCTTTCTAATGAAGATAGCTTGAATGGTTGGACTCCTTAAAATCTTCAATCCCTACAATTACACTCCAAAATCAAGATATTAGAATGCAATTGAAGCCTCCAATTATGAAAAAATCTATTTGTAGACTCAAAATATTAGTCCAATTAGTAAACAATTAGTGTGTAAATTAGCAAAAATCAATGAAATTAGAGAGGGATTAAAAAAATTAGTGTGTGGAAACAAAAAATTAGAGAGATATGGTGTGAAATTAGGAGAAATTGAACACATTGCCTCATGCATACATATCCAAAATCCACAAATCAACCAACTCAGTAACAACAACAAAGAACGGTTCTGCAAAATCAGGGAGTTGTAAAACAGGTGTATGTGTTTAAGCAGTTTTGAGTGCATTGAAAGAATTCTCTTGCAAATCAGTCCAAACATAAGGAATAGTCTTCTTCAATAAGAGAGTTAAAGCATGTGATTTATATGCAAAGCTAAAAACAAACTTTCTATAGTAATCGCATAGTCCAAGCTTAAATTCTCGATGTCGATTGCTACAACCGAAGCTCTGATACCACTATTAAGAGATTCGAGTGGGAGAATGCATGTCAAGATAACTATACCACTCGATATATTAAATTGGAGCCTTCCCTTTCACCTTCTTCCACAATAACATGGTACTTGAATCAATCAATCAACACACACATCAAACAACAAATTCTTACACACACACAACAGATAGAGACATAATTTAGCATGCACACACTTAGCATAAGATAGAGAGAATAGAAAATTAGAGCATCTACATAAGATTGGCATAAGTCTTGGTACTTAAATCAATCAATCAACACACACATCAAACAACTAATTCTTACACACACATGAAGAGAGAGAGAGAGAGAGAGAGAGAGAGAGAGAGAGATAATTTAGCATGCACACACTTAGCATAAGATAGAGATAATAGAAAATTAGAGCATCTACACAAGATTGGCCTAAGTCTAGCCCCCAACGTGCATGGCACACACTTTGCACTTGGGTATTTAATTTTCTTGATAGGAGTGAGTGTGCAGAAAATAAACCCCTTTTTTACATAAATAGAAATCCTCATGCAATTGACCACTAGGGGTGGTTCCCATGGTTCTAGCTCCTAGTCTAAGCTAAACTTATTACATCAATTGAATTGTATCGCCCATTTACACAATCTTATCCTCAAAATTGTCAAGACTGGCATAGACAAAGTAAATAGTGGCCGAACAAATAACTCCTTTGCAAGCCTGGCCTATTGCACACAATCTACAATTCATCAATCACACGTTAATTACATCACTAACCATAAGAATAGTAAATTAAATGAAAATCCAGCTATCCCAACTATGTACCAATGCTAAACCACAACAACACATTGATTCTTGAGGCGTCCCTAGGTCATCACATGGGAGGGTGGACAATACCATAACATAGCTCATCGTACAATTACTAGAGGGAACCCAATTGCATGAAAAATGATTGCTCTTCAAGCAATACCTCACATCCACTATCTCTCCAAGCATCTCACTGAGATTATACTTTGTGAAATCTTAGGAACATAGCACACTTGTTGTAGCATAAAAGATGCACCACTAGGTAATGACAAACATACATCTCTTGCTCCCCATAATGTTACATGCTAGTGTAGATGACCAAGACCCACACTAGAGAATGTACTAAACCACTCACAACATGGTCTACTTTACAGGGTGTTTCGGCACATCACGCAAGAGGAGAAGAAATAGAAGGTTGGGAGACCATCGTAGGGGATAAAAATTGGCATAGAAAAATGTCTTTCTTTTGTGACTTGGGAGACAAAAACTTGCTCCAGCTATGAGGGTCCAGCTTGGTATGAGCGTCACAATAGTTTGGGAAATTATACATAAGTGGCTAAAGGGGAGTACATTTTTGTCATCACATATGGCCACATCAGCATGTCAATGGTTGGGTCTTCCAAAAAAATAACCCACAATTTTTGCCCTACCTTAGTATTGATTATATGTCACTTTGACAATGCTACACATACGTGGACTGTTTCAACCTGGCAGATCAAATTTTTGACAAATTTCCCTCACCTAGTCATTTTTCTTTTTGAATCATGACTTGTGTAGGTTTGTTGATATTATAAGTCTTTGACATAAGCCAAACACCTTCCAATGAGCACTGTAGACACTCTAGATCTCTACATTTGCATCCATTTAAACTTGCCAGACACACTATTGCCATGCTAGGCTTCCATCTTTGCATTGATTGTCTTTGTAGAGGCTACAATTACCACCTAGCATAGAAACCTACACCTTTGATACACTTGTTTAGGTCTTAATGCCTTTGCTCTGGATATGCACCACAGCCTGCAAGGATTTACCGAGAGAGAGAGAGAGAGAGAGAGAGAGAGAGAGAGAGAGAGAGAGAGAGAGAGAGAGAGAGAGAGAGAGTTTTTGCATGGGGCATACCCCGTGTCTAGTTGATGAGGGTAACAACGTGAGGCCCCTTTCCTCAAACCGTTCCATCATCTTTGATGTCATATGATTGTTGATAGGCAAAAGTGCCTTCATGGAGGCTCTGTAGGGTGGCATGGTAAGGCGGCTAGCACACTCTACAACAGCTGAAGGAGAAGAATAAAGTTCAAAAATCATAGCTATTAGCAGGTTGAAAGAGCAAGAGAGAGCCACATAGAAGAAGTAAGTGAGATAGCAGAAAGAGCCCTTGTTCCAGAATAAAGGCAAAAGTAAAATTGCAAAAAATGTTGCATGGTCTATTTATACGGTGGTTGCTTTGCATGTCGCTCGCCTCAAAAACACTACGCATGAAGTCTAGTGCAACATTATTAAATCATGGCCCACATCTTCCTCAACATTAATAGCTGCCCACTTGATTATTGAAAATATCAATGCATGCAATCTCCAGTGGATTCCCCACATAATCTAGGAAGTTAGGTGTGATGGTGCCTTTATAACACCACAACTTAAAGCCATTGACTAGATGTGGAACA
This sequence comes from Adiantum capillus-veneris, assembly GCF_014529385.1. Classification (NCBI taxonomy): domain Eukaryota; kingdom Viridiplantae; phylum Streptophyta; class Polypodiopsida; order Polypodiales; family Pteridaceae; genus Adiantum; species Adiantum capillus-veneris. The sequence continues at coordinate 103,500,055 of NC_140940.1, read as the reverse complement.
AATGTTGTCATAAAAACTAATAACTAACTATCCCAAATGATTTTATCATATGAAACTGATCATTTAATGTGGGAAGATAAAAGGGAACAAGAGTTGGTATGTTAGAATGTGCTGCTAGACTTATCTCACTTGGGGACCAATAAGGGAGATGCCTACATCTCAATAAAGGTCCAAAAGGAGATGGTCTACAAAAAAGCAATGTGAAACTAATGGAGCTTAAAAGACCTTAGGGTTATCTTCATTAAAGACCTAAGGTTAGTGTTAAAATTTCTCAGACCTAGGACCATTAGAAAAGACTATGGCCGACATTAGGTACCTTAGACCTTAGGGTTATCTTCATTAAAGACCCAAGGTTAGTGTTAAAAGTTCTCAGACCTAGGACCATTAGAAGAGACTATGGCTGACATTAGGTACCTTAGACCTTAGACAAGCTAGGGTTGAGCTTGAGGTGCTTGATGACTAAGCTGCTCACTAAGGTGCTTGAGGTGCTTCAAAGACAACAAAGCTCCTACAAGGGAGGAGGCGAGCCCGAGGCAAGCCCTATCTCTGGGTACATGAGAGAGAATACACACACATGCACATAGGTCACTCAAGCCATAAGAGGCAAAGGGGACACATGTAAAGCCGCTAGCTATGTTTCCCTCATAGTTTGCCAAAATCCTATTGGATGGCCTAAAGGGAGAGCCAATGAGAATTTAGATTAATTAATTAATTAATCAAGCCCTCTCTAAAAGGGGGAAATGAGGACACTTGTCACAAGACTACACACCTTGCTTGTTATGCATGAGGCCTCTCATTGGCTAGGGTTAGGGGTGGACCAATCGGCTTCAAGCCAAAGGAACTAATGCAGCTTGACCTCTCTCTCCCACGCTTGTAGCTCACGAGCCTGCCACTCTCACACACTCTTGAGTGAAGCAAGGAAGGAAGCCATCTCCTTCTCCAAGCTTGAGAAGTTGAGAGCCTACACCAACAACTCTTGGCTATAGAATGCAAATCAAACCAAGGTCCATGCTCAATGCAATGCTTATCATTCTATTCATCTTCATTATCACTAATTACTAAGCTATTCTCTAAAGAGTGATTATATGTGAGGAGAATAATTCTTTCCCGTAAGAATACTTATTCTTCCCTCATCTTCCTCACTCCCTGCCAACTCTCTCCACCTTCAAAGGTGTTTGAGGTCTTGGGATTGAGGGTTCAACCAATTTCTTGTTTATTGCAAGTAGTTTAATTTTTGTTTTCAAGCCTAAGTTGGTGCATGAAGCTTTCCATCTTCATGCCACCAAAGAGGTCTCAAGGAAGACAAAGATTGTATTGTACCAAGTCTCTCTTGATAGGAGAATTTATAATACAAATTCCTTTTGGAGGGGGGACTGGCTCCAAGTAAATCCGATCCTCAACTGCTGTCAATTTCTCTAATTATCTCTTTTTTACAAGCTATTTATCATGCCATGTTAATTAGGAACGTGTAAACTATTGCTATCTCCAACCAAGCACTCTCTCTATCTTCACTAGCTAATTCTCTTAATGAAATGCTCATTATGTTCAATTCTCTTCCGCTCCAATCAAGTTATTAGTTGTATTCCGTTACAAATCTAGATGTTGCAAAAAAATACATCTTCCCTTGCCCAATCGTGAATTTTGTATGGCCCCGTACATTGCAATTTGGGCTTGCCTTTGAACTTCCCCACTCGAGACTTGAACATTAACACAAGGTCTCCACGTTGAACAATCTTGAACCACACACTGAACAACCTTGAACCACATGCTATGATACATTTTCTTTTTTCTTTGCTATTGTAGCTCCCACAAAAGCATAAAACTCAAGTAGTGCTCCTTTTTAAGTTTTTGCACTTGTGAGATACGGTAATCTAGGGACTCCTCAAATAGCAATTTTTCATTAATTGTGATTCGTATACTAGGCGACACAAATTCAAGAGGCAAGATTGCTTCAATCCTAAAGGCTAACTCTAATGATGTAAAACCTATAGCCACTTTGAAGGACATGCAATAAGCATCTTTGTTCGCACTGACCAGCTTTATCAACACATGATTACTTTATTGTTGCTCTCGGCCAACCGATTGACATGCGGATAATAAGGTGTGCTCTTCTTTTGGATAATGGAATTTCAACAACAGATGCAAAATTACTTATTGATGAAATGGTTCCATTTGTCAGTGATTAGTTTGAATGGAAGGCCAAATCTTGGGAACACATCCTTGCAAGGGCAATCTACAACTAATACCACATTATCTTCCTTCAATGTCCAAGCTTCCACCCACTTAGTACATTAATCTGTATAGGTGAGATATATTTTCTTTTAAATATCTTAGTAGGCGGCTTCATAGGGCCAATGAAATCCAAACCCCCTTTTTTAGAATTGCTCCCAGGGATTAGACAATGTGTCTAATTCCTGGATAGTAGATTCGGGGGCTTCATTCCATGCGACACCACACAAGCAACATTTACAAGATTACATCAAAGGTAATTTTGGGTATGTATACTTGGGAGATAATGAAGCTTGTGAAATTGTCGGCAAAGGTACAGTTTGTGTCAAAACTGCTAACAGAAATGAATGGAAGCTTAAAGATGTTAGGCATGTTCCTTCTCTTCGCAAGAATTTGATCTTTACAGGACAATTGGACAATGAAGGTGAAAACATTGCATTCAAAAACAAACAGTGGAAGATCTCAAAGGGATCTTTGGTGGTTTCCAAAGGAGAAAAGGTTGGTACACTTTACTTGTGTACTGTTAGCTTGCAATCTTCAGTTTGTGCAACAACTACAAAAGTCGACAATGCAGTATGGCACTACCAACTTGGGCATATGAGTGCCAAAGGAATGCAAATCCTTCAATCAAAGAAGCTTCTACAAGTTTGAAAGAAGTGGACTTAGAGTTCTATGAAGATTGTGTTTATGGTAAACAAAAGAGGGTAAAATTCTTAAAAATAGGAAATGAAAGAAAAAATAAAAAACTTGAATTGGTTCATGATGTTTGGGGTCCTACAAGTACACCATCCCTTAGTGGCTCATTGTATTATGTAACATTCATAGATGATGCAACTAGAAAAACATGGGTTTATGTCATGAAGAATAAATCCAATGTGTTTTCTATATTTCAAGGTGGAAAGCCTTTGTTGAGAATGAAACATGTACCAAAGTTAAATGCCTCAGATCCGACAATGGAGGTGAATATTGCAGCCAAGATTTTGAAAGCTTTTATGCTAGCAATGGCATTTGGAGGTAAAGGACAACCCCAAGGACACCTCAACAAAATGGAATTTTTGAAAGGATGAACAGAACAATCATGGAGCAAGCACGAAGTATGCGACTACATGAAGGTCTACCGCTTGAGCTTTGGGCGGAAGCTATAAGTACGTTTGTGTACTTAATCAACCGGTCACCCACAAAGACATTGGATGGGGGAGTTCCAAAAGAGGCATGAATAGGTAAACTGGTGAATTATGCATTTCTCAAAGTGTTTGCGTGTGAGGCTTTCATGCACATCGATAGAAGCCTAAGGTCAAAGCTAGATGCAAAGTCCAAAAAGTGTTTCTTCATTGGCTATGAAAAAGGCGACTTTGGGTATCGCCTATGGAATCCTAAAGATGGTAAAATATTTAGGAGTAGGGATGTGTTAGCGGGTACGCCGTGTTGGACGATGGATCACAGCGAGAACACAGACCAACAAACTGTCAATCCGAGGACGTAGCTGACCCGACTAGGGCATGGAGGCAATCTCTGGGTTGTCAACCCTGAGCTAGACACGAACAACACTCTACAGTCACTAATCCTACCACAACACTACCATAAAGCAAAGAAACAGACAACGCATCCTACGAAACACTACAAGCTCGAAACAGTCTCAAATCATATAGGAATGACTCGAAATCGGAGGGTAAGACTCACAAGGATATATCCTATATGGCCAAACACCTAAACCTTGAAAACCATAACTGTAAGACCTCTAATTGCTGTCGCGATAGACTCAAAACAACAATTTACAAAGTGTCCAGAACTGATCTACAAAGACATCAACACGAAGAGCTTCTCGCCCTGATTCTAACGACTACTCGATCATTCAGAACGGATGTCGTTTGAGGTACTTACGACCAATTATAGCTCGTAGCAGGCGGGCTCGAGATGTGGTCCTCGGCTTGCATTGCTTGCGTCGACGCGGAGAGCTCCTCGATGTTAACACGCTCCTACTCTCATATCTGCAATGTGATTAGTGTGTGCGACGGTGTGTGTGCGTGAAGCTCACTACTGTGTGCTGCAGAACCCACGACTGTATATTAATTGAGATAACGTAATGTGTTTTTTACAAAGCCTTAGGTTTCAGCTTATATATCAAGCCTTCAAACCTAATGTCCGGCCAAATGATCTGAATTGTCCCTAGGCTTCTACAGAGCTTAATTACAAGAAACTGAGTTGGCTTTACTCATTATACAAGCATCTGTGCGGCCAAAATACAAGTGTCGATTTAAAATATGAGGTTCCCGTAAACATTACAAAAGTGACCGTAATGGCTCAAAATAATAATAACGGGATATTCGATGACTTCCATGAACTCGTATCTTCATATTGCAGCATCCATCTTCATGTTCATTACTTCATCACCATCTTCATGTGGAATCTTTATAGAATCTTTGAGGAATCTTTAATGGAATCTTTATGGAAACGTTGTTGAAAGGGCGTCCTTTCAACACTCTCCCCCTCCGAATTCTTGTCGTCCCCGACAAGACCCTATGTCTTTGGTGGCCTTGACGAGTTGTTGATGTCTTGGTGTTGGTTGAAGTTGTTGTGGTAGCCTCTTCTGTAGTTGGTTGCTTTGCGTGATGTTAAAGCTGCCTTGAAGTTGTACCTGTAGTGTATCTGAAGCCTGGAACTCTCCCCCTCCGATTGGTTGTTGTATCTTGAACTGCATGAGGTTGTATCGACTTGTTGGTGCAGCAGCTCTTTGTCATTGTAGCTAGAGTTTGCTTTTCCTGTGGTTGTTATCTGGAAGTCGTACCTGTAAGTTGACTTGAAGCTTTGTCAAGCTGTTTTTTGGCCTCTCCCTTTTGACTTGTCAGTAGATTTGCAATTAGTAGTGTGGAGATATCGTGGTTATTCTTGTTTTTGTTGTTATAAAAAAATAAAAGAGTAAAAGTAAAATATAGCGTATATACAAAATGAAGGTCTTGGATACCTGGATAAGACTAAAGGGAAAAACCCAGTGGGAAAAAATGTCTTTAGTCATAATTAAATGTGAGGCTATATGTACTTAGGTTCTGATGTTATAGAGTTATGCTGAGTTAAAGTACATATGGCCATATGGCTACTAGTATGGGCTTGATATACATGGATAAGTGTTAGTAGCTTGAAGTCAGAGTCATTGTTGTTGAGAAAAGAATCATAAAACCTGTTTCCGCTTGATCATCGTCATTTGTTTGTGTAAGTGCATGGGTGGAATAAAAAAGAGTGCCTAATGCATATGTCCAATGATGGGACATCTATATGCTTGCACAAAGTTATGCATGTAAACAAGATGCGGTGCGAAAGAAGAGTATTGATGGGTTCTTCATGGAGTTAGTGTAGCAAGAAAAACATATAGCATGAGTGCTTCAAAAGCTTTCACTACTCACAAGAAGGGTTTTTGCTGTCGAGGTTTCTCCACTCTTCCTCACTGTGTCAAGTGCGTGAGTGTTTTTTTTTTTGGACTACTCCGCCTTCTCCACCTTATATATTATATGGACTTTGACTCTTATGCTCACCTCTTCCAGCATGAGCGACATGAATTTATGTATGCTCAACTCTCTAGCTTGAGCTTATACCTATTAGCTAGACTCATAGACCACAGAGAAATATTAACTTGAAGCTTGGGTCTGACACTTTGCTCATTTACTGGCTTAGCTGCCCGACTCTAGACTCTTATGCCATGTAAGTTTAATGGCGACTTGGACTTACCTGATCGCGTCCTGAAATCCAATTCCATATGATTTTGATGTTTAGGCCTTTCTCGTTAGTTTCTGTTTGAGATGCCATGTTGTCCAATACATTGGCATATATCTGCTCTTCATTCCTTGGTAGCAAATTGTGGTCACTTGATGAGACAGGTATTGATGTTGAAGCAATGGTTGATGAAGTCTTCTTCTTCTTCCAGATAGTGTTCTTCAAAACTTTGACCTCCGCATTTACCGTTGCTTTCTTTTTGTTGTTAAGAGCCTGTAAAGGAGTTGTGTATCTTTCTTGTTGTTGAGCCTCAATCGCGGATTTTGGAACCCACATTGTTCTTGGGCCTGGCGTGATCTCCTTTGCCACTTGCCTTGTTTCTTCTTTGACTTGATGGTACCTTGTCTTTAATTTCCAAATATGGTTGTTACTTTTGTAAAAGCCTTGCTCTTGTAGTAATTGACGAGGGATCCATCTATAGGTTGTAGTACTCTTGGGTGTAGCGGGTGGCTGCTCTTGATTTCTTGATGTTTCTTGCTTTTCCTGGGTGATTCCTTGATAAGCTACTACCTTAGGTAACCAGATTTAAAAGTTACCGTCATAAAATCCTTGTGCTTCGAGTAACTCGACTGGAATGAATCTTTGGACTTGCTTGGAGGTGATCTTCACTTGACTTTGTTGGGTAGTCTGGTAGAATTCTGATTTCATTACCCAGACTTGTCGTATGGTTTGTCCAGTGGAAGACCTTCTCTTTTGCTTTTTGTACCTATCCTTTCTCTTGGTTGAGTTATGTGATTGACGTTGATGGCTTTGTTGATTCCTGACTGACTGGTTGTCATGGGATGGGTATCGCCAGGCTGTTATCTTGGGCTTGTTGACCCAAACATCTGAATTTCCTTTCTTGTAGCCTTGTGCAATAATTGACTCGCTTGATGTGATCCATCCTGTTACCTTTGCTTGTTGAGGTTGTTCCTGTGATTGTATCCAAATTGGATCATTAACTTTAATCTGTGCCTTGGATACTAGCACTTGGTTGACCTGTTTTGACTTGCTTTGGAGACTTTCGGCCGATGGAAACTTCGGTTGATAGAATTTTTGCTTGTGTTTCCATTGTTTTGTTGGTGGTTTGGCTTTTGATGTAGAGGCTTTGTCTTGCACTAGCATTGGATGGGCTAGAGATTGTGGGCTTACTTTAGCTTTGCCTTTTTTAATAGCCAAGAATCTTTGAACTGTTGTAAGCTTGACCTCTGTTGCCACTTGATAGCTTGTTGTGATGACCATTGTTGAAGATTCAGGCTCATTTTCAAAGACTTGTGCCCATGGCTTGGAAAAAATCAAGTGTGTTCCCATTTGTCGAGAATCTACCACCAAGAATTTTTCTTTGATATTCTGTGAGTGTAGTTGGAGAGGAGCTTCTGCAATCCCCATACTTATAACAGCTACTTTAGGTGAGAGATTTACCTTTATCTGAATATCATAAAGCTTTGGCTTACCTAGAAGTAACCACATGCCATATGACATGACAAAAAGTTGATCTTCTTTGGTACTACATTGCCTGTGTTCTCTTGAGTGACTTGAGCAATCTTTGGCCTGGACTCCTTGTCGTCTTCTTCTTCATTGTTCACACTTGTGAGTTCATCTCTGTGTTCTAGCTCCTGCTTGACCACCATTTCCTTTGATGTGTCTTTTGGAGAGACAAAATCAGCATTTGGTTCCTCTAGAGTCATAGGATCTTCTGCCTCGACTTCAACTGTTGAAATGTCACCAATAGTGTCTGAACTTCCCGTCACTTGTTGCACCTCTCCTTCGATTGATTCCAAGTCCTCATATTGCTCGTTTGTAGGCGTTGGACATGAAGCATCTTCTTTGGATCTTAGCCCTTCTTCCTGCAACTTTGCTTTGTTGACTTGCGGCTCCTTCTTTGTACTATGCATTTGAGTTGGACAGTTTGTAATCAAGTGTGTTATATTGCACACTGATCGCAAAGAGCACCTATTTCTATATGAGTAGTATTTGGGATAGGTATCTGGTTTTGTGCTATCCCCATAGCTGATAACCCTGTTTCGAATTCATACTTAGATTCGTCATCTGTCTCACCCAGAACCCTTAGAATGTAGTAGGGGACTATGTCATAGCCATTCTCATCGCAAAATTTTGTTGGTGTGGTCTCATTAACACATACATCCAAAGTAGCCAATATCTGAGTCCACTCTAGCGGTTCTAACGCCTCTTCTGGAAAAGGTTCTCTTATGTAAGCATCATCTTCTAAGACCCTCTCTAAGGAATTGTCATTTCTCCCAAAGTCACTACACTCCGATGCTCGGCACATCCAGATTTATTTCTTTTTGCCCATCCACAGATGGTATGTTGATCCACTTTGTGTTGCAGAATCAAAATCTTCCACGGGCGTTCTAGTTACATCTTGGTAACTATGATTTCTCATATTTACACGTGTTGTGGTTTCAGCATGTCTCAAGTATAGATAATCATAACCCCAATCTTGTACCATCTTGAGTTGCCTCATGAATGGTCTTCCAAGGATGATTTCATAGTTATTTTTCTTGCCAAAGTCAACTATGGCAAAAGTATGTGCATACTCTATACCACAAGAAGACACCACTATCGCTTCTAGCAATCCCATGGGTCTTTCCACATGCCCATCTGCTAACTTTAATTTTATTCTGGTTGTTCTAAAGTCGGGCCTACCCCATTTCTCCCATATTTGTTTTGTTGCTATGGCAATTCCTGCTCCGCTGTCAAGTATAGCTTTCGTTTCAATCCCATTGTACTCGACAGGCAAAGTGGCATTACCATCTTCTCCTTCACAGTACTCTCCTACTTTGTTCAGAGGTACTGGTCTTACATTTGATCTAGGCTTCTCGATCTCATCTAGCTCTTTTTCCAGGAACCTTAACGGGCTTTTGATCCCAATTTTTTCCAAGCATTTTCCTATATCCGTCCACATACTTGGCCTGATTTTCAAAAGTTCTGCCAACGTAATTGTGCACTTCACTGGAGTGGATAGCAAGTCAGTCAAAATTTTTGTGTCCAATTCTTTTGTCCCTCCTAGCCTTCGTGATGGAACTCTCACAATCTCTGACTTTGCCTCAAACTCTCCCATGTACTGTGGCAAAGTTCTTAACGATGCAGGTCTACTATCTTCCGAGGCTATCGATCCTACATCACCATGATATGACCTTGCATCAACACTCATTTGTGGTCTATCTAATGTGATTTCAGGAAATGGTGCTGGTCCAACATCCTCTTCTCTTTTTTGGGCATCTCGGACAGCCTTCCATAACTCCTCTAGCCACTTCTCCTCAACTATAGGAACATAGGGTGGGAAATCCCTCATTGATTCATCTATTGTATTTTGGACTACCCTCGAGTCTTGAGACTTTGGCAGTGGTTCTTCCCTATGATCCACTTCTCTAGGAAATTCGTCTACTTTAATGCTCTCGTCTTTGTGCACTATGGTGACTATCCTATCCTTCAATTCTAGTGGAGGTGGTTCTAGCAATGCTTGAGCAGTTTCAATGAGCTGCTTACACATTTCTAGCCTCTGCTTCTCTAGTTCAAGATAAGGATAAGTCATCCATCGTTGTTGTAAGGTCTGTCTATTTGCCAATCTAGCCTCATAAGCCTGTAAAATCGCGTCTAAAGGCTCATTCACTTTGTCCACTAGGACAGATCCTCCTGAACTAGCACTCTTGGGTGCTTCAGCTGGTTTAAGGGTTTCAGCTTCCCTTTTCTGTGTCTGTTGCTCTTGAGTTGTTTCCAACTCAGCTGTAACAGCCTTTTCTTCTCCTTTCTCCCTTTCTAGTCTCGCTTTCATTCTAGTCCTCCTTGCTCGTCTAGAGTTTCTACGGCTTTTGGAACTCTTACTAGTCTCTCCATCTGTAGGCTTCTGCTCTTGCACTTTTGCTTGTGCTCTTGTGACAATGTTTACTGGAGCAACTTGCTTACTTTCATCTTCTTGTTGCTTAAGCACCTGTTCTTTTGCAATTGTTTCTTGCTCTGTTGTTGTTGTCGTCTCTCCTTTTGTTGCGGCTCGTTCTTTCTCTGATTCGCTGGTATAAGGAAAGGTAACATGTGGTTGCATTTTACCTTTCTTCCTTGGATTCTTAGGACAATCCAAAATCATATGTGTGATTGCACACTCATTACAATATACATTTATCATGATATCATGCTGTGGACAATCCTTAATCAAGTGATAACTACTACCACATTTGTCACATGGATGTCTTGGTTGTTGTGGCAATACTTGTTATTGACCTTGAAGTGACCTCTGATTTACCACATTTCTTTCTATTTGAAGCTCATGACTAACATATGCATTTCTAGCAGCTATGGGTCTTTCACTTAAGAACACTTGTTTCGCTACAGGATGATATCTAGGCGGTTGAGACATAACATGCTCAAACCCTGGTGGAGTCTTAGGTCTACAGTCAGGACAATGTTGCGTCGGTTGGTCCCCTCCACATGTCATGCACCTGCATCGTTGAGGAATTCTATAGGCTGGTACTCTGTCAAAGTGGTTGATGCATTGCATCACATTCTCTATGATTTGCTCCTCAACATTTACTTGGTTTTTTCCTAGATTCCCTCTTTGATCCTCAAGATCAGCGGTTTTCTTTTTCTCACTCGCATCATTCATCTTCTTCGGACCATCGTCATAGAATTCGCAATTGTCAACTAGGTCAACCGCCACTTTGGTCACCTCTTCCAAGGTTTGGTATCTTTTCATGTATAGGTCCTTTTGGAGATTCTCATTCCTAAGCCCTCTGATGAAGCATAGGATTTGACGTTCTGGCGTGGGTAACTCTTGGGTAGGACATCTAGCAACATATTGCTTGAAACGCAGTATTGCATGTCGCAATGTTTCTGTTTCGCCTTGTTTAAATTCCTGAATCTTAGGAAGGGTGTTATGTTTTATGCCCCTCTTGGTGAATTCTTGAACAAATTCATCCAACATTTTCTCAATGGTTGTGAACTCTATCCGGCTCAATAGTTCAAACCATGCTTGTGCATTGTCCTCCAATGTAAGTCCAAAACCCTCATACGTATACTGTGTGTGGAAGTCCTCTACTCGTTATGCTCGTAGGACTTGCTTGAAAGCTGAGACATGGGCGTATGGGTCTCCTATGCCATTGTACTTTCTATTTACCCATTTTCTTCACTGAGATGGTCTTATACTTTGGGGTGCAAAGTATGGAACCATACTCCTCTCTGGTATCGTTTCATCTCTCATTATCGCTCTAGGAGGAAATCCAGGTGGTGGTCCCCTCTTTGGAATTCTCTTAGAGGTTCCTGTGTTTGGTGGATGTATCTGAGGTCCTTCATTGACCAAATATCCACTCATATCTAATTTGGTTCGCGGATTTGTGCTTTCTACAGCTCTATATTCTCATCCATACTTGTCCACAAATAAAGATGTCCATTGTCGGTCGACCTCGTATGTATAGACATATAAGAGCTTGTATTCTATCAGCTCATCTGGGTAAGGCTCTAAGCAACTGTAAAGGTTGAATTGATTTCCATTAATATACCTATATAGTCCTTCACTTTCATGGTTATACGTCCAGACTCTCTCCACAAAATTGGTCTTTATGTACTGTAGGTTTGGAAGATCTATTCTGGGCAGGTGCTCATCTATCCCTGCAATCCATATGCTTGTATAAGCTGAGTCTGAGTCTGATGTAGACATGACTTCTAAGCTTAACAGCTCTAGCTTGCTGTAGTAATACCTCTCTCAGTGTGTTCAAGTGTTTTCATCAGGGAAAATCCAAAACTATGTCCAAAACCGTGAGCATTTTCTCACAATTCTCTCAAATTGTCGGTTTTAGACACCCCTGACTTCCGATGCATTTTGAGGCCTTAAACAACGTTTTTTTCAAAACTGACCAAAATGTATGCCGTTGGCAATTTTGGTCAATTTACTCTAAGATCTGTAGTGTTTCTCTCAAGCTACGTTTTGATAAAAAAAGTTTTGGAATCGGAGTCCGCATGTGAAAGTTATGACCAAAACAGTGAGATGTAATTTGGAAAGTTGTTCTATCTGATGTTTTTCCAAGTGGTCAATTTGAGCCCAAAATTGGTGTGTGCACTCCTTAGGCAATGATAAACCCAGTGGTATACTTGGTTTCAAAAAATTTCTCAAATTTTTTCCTCACTTGTCTATCGCGATAGACTCACCAAGTACCCCTTGCAGATGTCCAAATGCACTCAAACTTTGTGTACAGGGTATAATGGGCCTTCTGAACCCAAATATGAAGTCAAATTTGAATTTTGATTTTTCTACAGTGAATTTCTGAGTCTATCACGATAGACTCACCAGAGTGTTACTGGGATACAGTTTTTCAACTGTTTTTTCAGATTTGAGTTCCCCCTTCTCTTGAGATACTACTCACCAAGTTTCAACCAATTTGGAATACTTTTACTTTGTAACTTGCATCAAACAACAGTCTCTGTTATGATCTTATGAAGTAATCCTCTTAGATGCACTTACAATACTCCAAATTTACTCAAATTTTAACCATAGGCTCACAAAAATATGTAGAACAAGGCCCTAAGGTCAGTTTTCAAAATTTTCAATTTTTGTGAAAAAACCCTAGTCTATCGTGATAGACTAAGAAGATTCTTCAGTTTTGAAAATTTTCCAGATTTCTCTTCACCAGTATGTTCCCTATGCTCTGTACACCTTGCTCACCAATTTTCACTTGTTTTGGACTTTTTCTTAGGTCTCTAACTCCAACTCTAGAATTCTGAGTCTATCTCATCACTAGAAATAGACTTAGGATGACTTCCCAATTTCCAAAATCCACCAAATTTTTTGTGTAACCTCCTGAGAGGCTAAACAAGCTATGCTCCAAAGGGTTTTGAAATTTTCAATTTCTTTGGCACTGCTTTGAGTCTATCGCGATAGACTCAACAAGTACCCCTTTTATAGGTCAAACTTGAACTTTGACTATAACATTGTGTTCCAACACCTCTCCTTAGTCCTCCTGCCAATTTTCAAGTGTTTTGGATTTTTACTTTGTCAGTTAGACCAGATCTGGTGTTTTCTACAAGTTGAATCCTCTCAAATGGTCTTAGACCCACTTTCTGATGTCCAAATGACTTCAAAATTTTTATGTGTCCTTGATAGCACCTTTCCAAGCTATTCCACAGAGGTTTTTGAAAAATTCAATTTCTATCACTGGGTTCTTAGTCTATCGTGATAGACTCACCAAGTATGTCTAAATGACACATTTTTTCAAATTTTCTCTTCACAAATGTGTTCCCTACCCTCTGTAGATCATGTATACCAAGTTTCACAAGGTTTGGAAATTTGGTCAAGTCCCTTTACCCAATTTGTCTCTGAAGTCTGACTCTAAACACCAGACTTGAGGTTTGGTGGTCTTCTTGATGTCCAATTTCAAATTTGAAATGATGGTTAAGGTCTAGGTGAGGAGTGGATTCAAGCTATCTAGTCACAATTTCCATAAACTGTCCCACTCAAAATGTCATGAGTCTATCGCGATAGACACAACAGATTGTGCAGGAAAAGTCAACTCAAAATTGTGACTTCACTTTTAGATTCCCCTTACTCTCTTGTGTCTATCCCTCAAATTTCATGCAATTTGGACACTTGGTTTGTGTTTTGGGCCATTTTTAGTGTTTTTGCCAGAACCTGAATCTCTATATGGGCTTTAGATTCACTTATAGTGATCCAAACACCTTGAAATTTTGTGTGTATGCTATGTAGGCTCTGCTTAAGCTATCCCTAGGAGGGATTTGCAAAATAAGGTCCACAACTAAATATCCCCAACCTATCACGATAGGCTCATAAAGTTTCCCAGTTTTGGTCTTTTTACAAAGTTCTCTTCACAACTAGTTTCCTTATCCTCTGTATAGTGAATACACAAAGTTGTGCAATGTTTGGGCTATTGGTCAAGGTCTTTTTACCATTGTGTCTCTGAACTTAGACTCTAAACACCAGACTTGAGGTTTAGTGGTCAATAGGTGTCCAAGTACACTCAATTTTTGGGAGCAGCCTTGTATTGATGTGTTTTACCTGTGGTATGAGGATTTTGCCTGTTTGTGAGTCTATCTCCAATTCACCAGTCTATCGCGATAGACTGAGCAGAGAGCCACTGGGAAGTAATTTTTTTCTCTGTTTTTGGACAGTTTGGTTCCCAATGCCCTTAGAAGCCTATCCCCAAAGTTTCATTCAATTTGGACTTCTTTTCCATTGGATTCAAGCATTTCACCCAAATACTCCTTACACTCAGAAAAAGAAAATTCCCACTTAGATGCACAAGCACTGATGCAAATGCTTTGAAATTTCACATACAAGCTCTAGAGCATATGCAAAACAAGGTCTTGAGATCAAACTTTTTGTTTTTTGAAAATTGCAGATTTGGTTTCAGATTTTTGTTTTTTGGGTTTTTTAGAGTTTTTTTTTTTTTGGATTGGACCAAATCTGTGTTTTCCCCCTACCTTAAGGTCTCCAATGCAAAAACAAGCACTCAAATCGGCTTTCAAACGACCATTTTAGAGCACTTTTACCATAATCAGCACAATTCCGCCTTTTGTGTTTTCAAGCACATTTTCATGTTAATTGCTTTAGATCAACATCAGATGTCCTACACTACCTAAAGTCCTACATCAGATGTTTCTGGCAAGCAAACAACCTCCTACTTACCTTTTGCATTTTTCTTTGCGTTTTTTTTTTGTTTTTTAACGTTCTTCACAACCATAAGTCACAACCAAACACACAAACCATTGTTAACCCTCACGGCTCACGGAAACCCCATCACCTACGACGAACGTGTATTATGTATTTGGTAGAATCAGGTACCGGGCTTGTCGGACCAATAAGAAAAGGGTAAGAGTGATCGCCGATGAGAGGCACACTCTAACTGGGACATTCAAGGGATTAGTTGGCTAAGCATGGGCGCCCAAGTGTGAATGGGGTGAGCTCATATAAAAGCCGACTAAACCTAAAATTCACTCATTCTATCATTTGTGCAATAGAAGAGTGCTCTTGCTCCATCTCCATCTCCATCTTCTTCTTCTTCACCTCCTCGTGTGTGTGTGTGTATGTGAGAGAGAGAGAGAGAGAGAGAGAGGGAGAGTGTGTGTACGATCGAGCATTACGAAGGCACGACGACGGAGAAGCGGCTGAGCGCGGCACGACTGCAGCTTCTTCTTCATCGCGGCTAGGAATCCTCCACGGTAGGAGCATAGAGCGGTGAGTGACACACCATTGCCCTCTTTTGAGCTTGCTAGATTAGTCTTGTTGTGTGCTTGGAGCCATTTGTGGCTCGCACACGGTGTATCGGCAAGTCCCTTGCTTCGACAGTGCGGCAAGGAGCGCACATTTTTGGCGCCGTTGCCGGGGAAACGCCCTGCACTAAGCCCAAGAGGCACTTTGTGCTTCTCCTATGAGTTGTTTGTAGTAGGAAAGAAGAGGAAGAGGAAGAGGAATGAGTTGTTTTTTTGTAAATTGTTAATTTCTGTGTTGTCTGCAAGTTCTGTGATTTCTGCATAATGTTGTGTTTTCTGTTTGCACACAGTCTTTGCACAATTAGTAGTCGTTAGCTTGTTTGCAGTGAATGAATAAGTAGGAAGGCAGTTAGCAATTTCTGCTTGTACACAGTGTGCACACAGTTTCTGTCAAGGTTTGCCTGCACACAGTTTTTTGCACAGTAAGGTAGTGAGAAAGGAAGTAGGTGGACGGTTAGGTCACTGTCAATAGGCTGTTAACAGATTAGTAGATTAGTTAGTGGTTAGCAGCACTGTTAGTAAGTAGATAAGGTAGTGAGCTGTCTGTGAGCTGTGAGCCGTTGACTGGGAGGTTAGGTAGGTGAGAGTGTGTGTGGCCAAGAAAGGGTCACCAAATCCGCGCGCGGTCGTCGCCCAAAAAAAAAAAACCAAAAATAAGCGTGAATGACTGGGGGGCTACACTAAAATTTTGATCGGGATCGGGCGCAAGCCCAAGCCCAAGCCCAAGCCCAGGCCTCAGTCCTCAGTCTTATGATATACACTGGAATCACTCTTATATATATACCCTACCCCCTCAAGAGGGAATGAGAGCATGTGGGGCAAGTCCTCCACTCTACTCCCTTCTCTTCCCACTTGCACCCTTAGACTTTCTAATTCGGGCCTAGTTCCCTACTAGAAATTGACGGTTTTAGGGATTCCGAGGGTATAAAGTGACCAAACGGAGGGCTGTAAAGCACGGCACGTCCCTCTGACCGAGACGCTCATTTTGAGCTATCATACGTTCTATTCTATAGCTGGGTCAGAAAAAAAGGACCAAAAAATCAAAAAATAAGAAAAGACGGGTTGCAAAACACCCAAAATTACTAGGTGAGCAGCCTTCACGGGCCCTCACTGACACTCTAGGGGATCCAAGTCATATGAACCTACGCTGTGGACGAGTGTTAGAGAATGAGCATATTGGTAGTTCCTCCATTTACGCGGGCATCCATTATTCCTCCACCCTAGGTTCTGGACCTTCGGCCGGGACTCAAGGTAGCGCGACCCAAGATCCTCATATCGCGTCTAGTGATTCTTCCTCTGACTATGAAGTCATGGAGGGGTATCCTACACCAAACCTTGATAGTTCAAGTCAAGACATGCATGCCATGGGCCCAGAGCCCGGGTCCAGCATGTTTAGCCGCTTAAAAGAGACCCTTAGTAGAGCTACTCGCTCCGAACATGAGGTTAATGAAATAAATGAAGGGAGTGGGGAAGTAAATTCGTCATTCCTGCCTAAAATGGACCCTATGCTTCTTGAGAGTGTGCATGTGAATGTTCCATCCACTGCACCTCCTGATCCCTTAGGACTATCTCCCTCTAAGGTTTTACTACCCGATGGTAGGAGTCATGCCAAAGTGCAAGAGATCGAACGCTATATGCAAGCAACAAGGGAGAGGGAAATTGAGAACCTACGAGGGCTAGAACAAAGTCGAGCCCTGAAAGCAAAGGCTCCTATGACAACAATCATGCCAGCCGAGCAACCGAGTTCTCCCAAGGTAGCAGTCACGGAGGGGCAAGCTATGGGGAGCAATAATGATTCCACTTCAAGGGAAACCTCCAGTACGCCAGGCCTAGATGGGATATTCCTAAACGAAAATTGGGAGTATGACCTACAAGCAGAAGCTTTAACTGATCGGTACACAGGACACACCTATCATGCGGGTTGGTTAGATGTTCTACAATCCACATCGGGTGCTACTAGCATAGATGAGCAACAACAGAAAGTCTGTGATGTCCTCCATAGGATTGTCGAGTTAGAAAGACAGAACACAGGGATCAACAGGTCTAATGAGATTCTTGGATACGGGAAAGGCCAACCAACCAACCCTGTCACAAATGGAGACTCCCTCAGTGAGCCCCATTGATCCTCCATATGTTGTTTTGCCAGGAGCCTCAGTACAATCTGAGCCCACAAGTGGCAGATTTACCTTTCCAAATCTAGCTCATCTTTCTCTTAATGACACTACGGCTACCATGCATATCCCAATGGTGATCATGACAAGAAGTACACCATGGAGTTCATTTGTTAACACTGCGCCGATGCCTAGTAGCACAATGCCCCCAACTATACCTACATGTATGTATCAATCATGTGCACCTGTCGTACCTCAGCCTCATGTAGCTCCTACACCTCCGATTATTCCAAGAGCTTACAATCCACAATGGAATTATCCAAGCTCTTATACAAGTGGAGCCATGCACCCCCTATGCCTAGGGCCACGCCTGTAATTTTTGGACCACCGTCTGGTACACCACCATACGAAATTTGGGACCCAAGAGCCGCGCGTATGCCAAGGCCAAGGCCAACTCCCATCTCACATGTGGTTCCAGGAGCACATACACCCATTATACCTGCTTAAATAGGAGATCTGGCAGCATTTGCTCAAACTATCGGTCGCTCTATTGCGGAAAACATGCGTAGTGCACCTGATAGAGAGCCTAGGAGCAAGGCAGTTCAAGTAGCTAAGCTCACACAGAAATTCAATGGAGAGGGAGATGCTAGAAAGCATATGGAAGTCTTTGAACATGTGTGCGATTCCTTGGAAGAGCACAATGAGCTACATAAGTGTAAGGCTTTGAGTTTGACCCTAAGCGGAAAGGCTAGAGATTGGTATAGAACCTCAAGAGTAGAAGAAAAAATGATCTACTCTACTCTTAGGAGACTGTTCTTAAAAGAATACATATGAGAGGGAGTACTTTGGGGTGTAGCCTCTCAGCTCCAGAAAGCCCAACGAGAAGAAGGTGAATCCGTGAGAGACTTCATTAGTCGCCTAAAGAATTTGAATTCTCGATCCAATCCAAACGAGCGATTCAACAACAACCAATTGCTCGATAGATTCATTAGGGGACTACGACATGAAAGTATCTATAATGGCCTAGTCATTAGAGGTATCACTACTTGGGAAGCAGTCACCATGAATGCAATCCAATTGGAGGATAATTTAATGATTGCACGAGAAAGAGTGTCTATCGAGCCGAAGTCTAGTAGCTTGCAAGCATCAGGGCATGAGCCAATGAAGATAAAGCCAATCGTGAAAGAGCAAACGATATCTAAGATGACTTTGGCAGATCTCACAAAGGCCATCCAAGAAAGCCTTAGGGGTAATCGTGCTCCACAAAACACTCATATGTATCCAAGAAGGGAGCAACAATGGTGCTCAATTTGATTGGGCCCACATACTACGAGTGAATGCCCTACTTTCAGAGTAAAGTTTAACGGGACTTGTAACGCGTGTGGTAGGTATGGCCATCAAGCGAAGGATTGCCTAATGCTTAAACGCATCATGGAAAATAGACCGCCTATAGCTTGGGCAGACTCACCTCGAGTTCCTGCATTGATGCCTACCCCACCCATGGAGCAACAATTGCCATTACAACACATGGTCCCTAGAACCCAAAATGTGGTCCAAACCACACCGTTGCCACCTCCAGTGCTAGGACCACAACCCCTCATCCAAAAGTTACACCTATGAACCAAATAGGTTGCGAGTCATCTAGTACTTATGTAGATTGCGAAGAGGACATAGACTCTAGTATCACCTATGGAGTCGACATGCTTGAGGAGTGTCCCATGTACTATATGGAAGACCATTGGGGACAAATCAAACCGGTATATCAAGCTACTGCGCTAGCAGCAAGAGGCCAAAACATTAATAGTTTTACCAAGAGACCACCTCTTCAGTGCTACAAATGTGGTGGACCACATCGAGTAGCTGAGTGCCCCATTAGAATGCAAAAGAATGCCGCACTAATGCAAACAAGTCAAGGGAGTGCATTGGCAATGCCAATACTCACTTGTAATCGTTGTGGCATAGATCATTTGATCGCACAGTGTCCTAACAATCCAAACGCACCGAAAATCACACCATTGAACATAATAGAGATTGTTGATGGGACACCACCAACTATAAACATAGCACCAGTGAATGCACTCACACGGTCGATGCTCCAAAAGCAAAATTACATCCTTGAAGAGAGAGATGCTGCATCCATTGGCCGAGCGAGAAAGAAGAAAACACGAAGAAAGAAATCCCTTAATGCTTCTAGCTCAAAACCTAGTTCAAAGACTAACATAGGGACAAGAGAGGATCCCGTGTATATGAATGACCCTGAGGATGACTCAGATTCGATAGAGACCACGGAGACCAAAACTGTTACTACAAAGGAAAAAGCCAGTGAGGAGGATCACGAGAGGGAATTACGACGAACACCAAAAGAGTATTCAAAGTTAAACTACCCAGTTGCGAACCCCCAAGATAAGCCACGAGAGACAAAAAATGAGGATTGCAAGAGAAAGATTGGAACCTATCCAAACCCAACAGTGGAAATTGAACGAGTCCAACAACTGAGGGGTTTGGTGGAAGAAACTCAATGAACATTAGAACCTGAACCCAAACACATCCAAATGTCGGACACAGTGTTTCCCACACAAGTTCAACCTCACAAGAACTACAGGCCGTTAGCTATACCCAGTATCATTCGGGAAGAGAGTGAGGGTAGGACATCTGAAAGTGGACACACACCTTTCCTACTAGAGAGAATGTTTGGTGAGGGAATACCTGACCCCCTTGAGGAAGTGGAGATTCCATCTTCACCATTCTCTTGTCAGGGTCCTACGTCCCACAAGATGCCATTAAATGTTGCCAAATTGATGGATTTCATGTCTTCAGAAGTTAGAACCACCATCATGTCCAAACTATATAAAGACCCCAAGCTAGTCTCAGCTCTTCGAGCCTTCCTCAATGGAGAATTACAGGCCGGATTACCATAGTTTGCACATATGAACAAACCTGACTCGGTAATGAATGATGAGGAACATTTAGCACCACCATCTGACCTAGCGAGACATGAATCTGTAATTGAAGTACCCGTTAACAAGTTGGGGCAATACTTTGAAGGTGATGAATCTAATGCTACTCTGCCAATCACTACTAAAGGATTAACTGTAAAGGGAGTCCTTGACGGTGGTGCGGGAGTCAGCATGGTGACAAAGAGTTGTTGGGAGTCTATGAGTCTTGGGACACAAGGTAAGGCAGACTTTCATTGTTATGGATTTTTCCAAGCATCCTATGTCATTTGAGATGATCTTAGGGCGTCCATTCCATAGGGAAGAAAAACTGGTCCAAAAACCACGTCTACTTACAGTTCCAAGACTCTGTCATTCGAGTTGATCTTTTAAGTAGTCGAACGCATCCTCTAAAAAATAAATTCATCATTGATAATCGATCAGACACAACAATTCACTCAGCTCCATTACAGTATTGTTACACGTGTAACGAAGACACGGATATTGGGGAGAACTCTCCTTATATGGATATCCTACCCGGAATGGCTGAGTCAGACAATGTCGATTGGGTACACCTAGCGGCAACTATAGATACATGGGGAGCTAGAGGAACAACCTGGGTAACACCAGATGGGGAGGAGATACCACACATTACACCAGTAAACATGTTAGGTGTAGTGCATGTAACATCCGATGATAAGAAAGAGGCACACCTACCTGAGAGTGAAACCGATTGATTCCTCAAAGGCTTCAGGCCAATACACATCAGAAACGGAATCTCAGGGAGAAATGGATTCAGAACCTGAGGAAACATCGAGTGAGCCAAGTATAGAAACTGAACACTCAAGGTCTAGTACGACCATCTATGGTAATTTATATGAGAGGGAAGAAGATACAAGCGAAGACTTATCAAGCGAGTCGAGTTCAAACATTTACCAAAATCAAAACCTTAACAAGAAACAAAGGTCATATAAGAGACGACGATATCGAGAAAATGTGAGAGCTAGGATAAACAAGGAAAGATCTACTGCAGAATGGCTTAGCTATCTAGGGGCATGTGATGCTCATCGAAAGCTAGTAGACAATTGGGGTGAACATCTCCAGAATGTCATGTGGTGCAGCCCGCGACCCATTGACCTCGCTCAATTGGAGGTTACAGAGCCGAAATTGAGTCGAACTATAAGAAGACGTCAAAACCGAGAGTTAGCACAACAACAAAAGGAGGCAAAACTAAAAGAAAGGTCTCCGTCAGGACAAGAGCCTGCTGACTTACATACGGCTCCTGAACATTTTAAATCTTATACCACGAGGGAGAGAAAGGTTGTGTATGCCAAAGCCCAACGAATACCTACCAATGGAAGCAGTGGAGTCTATGATGGTCCAACGGTAGTTAAAGAGATAGAATTAGCAAAACCAGGTGAGGAGTCTAAACCAGTCTTTATTGCTCAAGACCTTACCGAAACTGAAGAGGCTGTACTTAAAGAGCTCCTCAAGGAATACAAGGATATCTTTGCTTGGACATATCATGACATGAAGGGCGTTCCACCTTCTGTGGTGCAACATACAATTCCCATGATCAACACTCCTAAACCCGTCCAGCAACGACCCTATCCAATGAATCCTAAGTACGCCAAAATTGTACAAGAGGAGATTGAAAAACTTATCCAATGTGGATTCATATACCCTATTGAGCACTCAGAATGGGTTTCTCCAATAGTCATTGTCCCAAAAAAGAATGGGAAACTAAGAGTATGCGTGGACCTCAAGAAAGTTAATGCAGCCACTAGGAGAGATCATTATCCCTTGCCATATTCAAACCATGTGCTTGAAAGAGTTGCGGGCAAGGAAGCTTATAGCTTTTTAGATGGGTACTCTGGTTACAATCAAATCACAATTGCATTAGAGGACCAAGCTAAAACTGCTTTTATCACAGAGTTTGGAGTGTTTGCATTTCGTGTTATGGCTTTTGGCTTAACGAATGCCCCTGCTACATTCCAACGATTAATAAACACTGTGTTTAAAGAATTTCTAAGGGAGTTTTGTGAAGCTTTCCTAGACGACCTTTGTGTTTATTCTTCTTGGGAGAAGCATTTGTTATATCTACGAAAAATATTTGAAAGGTGCAGATTTTATCGCATCTCATTGAACCCTTTCAAATGCCAATTTTGGGTTAAGCATGGAGTCATTCTAGGGCATATAGTGTCCAAGAACGGGATATCCATAGATGAGAGTAAGATTAAAGCCATTGCCGATTTGCCACCACCTACGAACTATAAAGGAGTTCAAAGATTTATGGGCCATGTTGGTTATTATCGAAGATTTATTTTAAACTTTGCAGAGATAGCGCGTCCATTATACAAGCTTCTTATCGAGTTTCACTGGACGGAAGAATGTCATCAATCTTATGAGTTATTAAAGAAGGCCCTAACAAGTGCTCCAATCCTGCGAACACCTGATTGGAATGTACCTTTTCATGTGCATATTGATGCATCAAATTTTGCTATTGGGTGTGTTCCAACTCAACCAGGAGAACATAAATTGGACTACCCTATTAGCTTTGCAAGTCGCCAATTAAATGATGCCAAGATGAACTACACTACTACAGAGCGCGAAGGTCTAGCTATGATTTACGCAGTAAAGAAATTTTGCTATTACCTTCTTGCTACCAAGTTTGTGTTTTATGTTGATCATCAAGCATTGCTATATTTGGTAAACAAGCCGTGTTCCACAGGTCGAATTACACGATTTTTGTTAATTCTTCTTGAGTTTGACTTCACCGTTGTTGTGAGGCCTGGGAGGAAACATGTCATGGCGGATCATTTATCTCGTATCCCTAATGGCGAAGCTCCTACAGGGGTTGATGATGAATTGCCTGATACTCCTTTGTTCATTGTTGAGACAATGCCTGAATGGAGTGAAAAGATTGTTAACTTCTTAGTTAATGGTTTTCCACCCAAAGAACTGCGAAAAGATATAGCTCGAAAATTAATCAAGGAATGCGAATCCTATTGCTTACTTGCTGGAACTCTCTATAAGAGAGGAAAAGATGATGTTCTTAGACGTTGTGCCCACGAGGATGAGTATTTATATATTCTACAAGAGGCACACATGGGTGTAGCTGGTGGTCACTTTTCAGGAAACTTGACTGCCCGAAAGATCTTACAGTCAGGCTATTGGTGGCCCACTCTGTTTAAGGATGCATCACTTTTTGCAAAGGGATGTGATGAATGCCAACGCTTCAAGAAGCCGCAAAGAAGTGATAGGATGCCTCTACATCCCATCAAGGTAACCCAACCATTTGAAAAGTGGGGCTTAGACTTTGTAGGACCGATTAGTCCGGCTGCACGTAACACACAATCACGATATATCATTGTGGCTACCGACTATGTAACTAAATGGGCTGAAGCAAAAGCAACCCGAAAGGCGGATGCAAAAACAACAGCTAAGTTCCTCTTTGAGAACATTATCACACGTTTTGGATGCCCCTTTGAACTTGTGAGTGACAATGGAACTCATTTTATAGATGAAGTAATAAAAGAACTCACATCAAACTTCATGATATCTCACCACAAGTCTACACCCTATTATCCCCAAGCAAATGGACAAGCTGAGAGTACCAACAAAACTCTCATCTCCATTTTGACAAAGACAGTCGAGGCTCATCGCACTGATTGGGACCTAAAGCTTACATCAGCTTCATGGGCTTATCGTACTGCGTATAAAGTTGCTATTAATTGCACACCGTTTAAGATGGTGTATGGCCAAGAAGCAGTTATGCCATGGGAGTTTTTCATTCCTAGTCTTCGAGTAGCTTCTCAAGAAGGTTGGGATGGTAACGCCTTAGTGAAGCGCTTATATATCCTAGAAAGGCTAGATGAAGAAAGGCAATTAGCTGTGCGAAATGCTCTAGTGGAGAAGGATAGGAGAAAGAAGTGGTTTGATAGCCATTTAAAGGATAAAGACATCAAGGTTGGTGATAAAGTTCTTATGTACGGGGTACGTAATGAAAAGAAGAAATTGAAATACGCTGGTAAGGGACCATATCGAGTGTGTGAAATTACCCCGCAAGGTACCATTCGTGTGGAGACTCTAGATGGAGTTGAAACCATTGGATTCCTTAATGGGAGTAAATTCAAAAGATATTATGATCCTCTAAGCCAGGAAGAGTTGCAAGCCATCCATCAAAAGAAGGCTGCCAAGGAACAAGCAAAGCTTTAAAAAATCCAAGCAAGAGTTGAGGCTCGAGAACGACAAAAACGTCTTAGACGCCAACGAGAGGCTAATCTGTGAATCATGCAAGCACTTTTCGAGGACACAGATGAAGACTCATTAGAATCTGAGCCACCCCTACGATACCCAATTGAGCTAAATAGCCCCTATGGGAAAGTACTATACAATGCCTTATTAGATACGGGAGCTAAACACAATTTGTTATCCTATGGAGTTTGGTGTCAATTAGGGAAACCGACCCTATCCCCGAGTACGATGCAAGTCAAGGGCATTAATAAAAAGAAAACTGCTATTCTTGGAGTCCTTCAGACCCCTGTTGTCTATGACAATGGAAGCATAGTGCAGAGGTTTCTAGTCATGCCCGCAGGAGCTATGGAAGGCAATGTAAACCTGGGACGCACGTGGATGTTGACAACCAAATGCACTATTGATTGGGATACTGGTAGTGTCACAACGCGACCACCGACTCTTACCCCTATCATTCAAGCAAAGTCACCTAGGTTGCAAACTCTAGCAAAGTTGAAGGATAGCCAACATTCAGAAGCCAAGGTGGTTAACTCGTCTTTGCCGGCTACCCATGAATCTAGCACTTCAACACTTGTAGTTGCAGCAAGCAGTAATATTGCAAGTACTCAACCTGCACGACCTAAGAGTACATATCAATGGGTCCCCAAGGCCTTACTTCCAACTACCTCAACCCTCCCATCCATTCCAAGAAAAAATTTCTTGGGAAAACCAAGAGCGCGCCCTAGGAGAGTCAAGACCAAATCACGATAGACTCCAAAACAACTATTAGAAGCCCAAGGCTACTATAATGGAAATGAGAAAATTTGGGTACCTAAATGTAAAATGTGTCCTTCCCTATCGACAACAAACCCATATGAGTTAAACAGTGTAACGCTAAAGCCAACGGCGGACCGTGGGAAGGGAAAGATCACAGAATGCTACACACCTAGTCCAGAGCTAGTTTGGGCTCCAAGGAAAAACCAATTTATCCCACCTAGCTCAGGAAGGGGGGAGTTCCATGAAGCTTCTAGCTCCTCATGTAATACATCCATAGAGGTAAAAGCTTCTACACAGCCTCCATCTATAGTAGTGGACCTCCATGAAGCTACAAAAGAATCCACACCTCCCAGTGTTCAAGAATCACCTGATGAACCACTTCAAGTTCGATCCTGGGAGAGTACCTTACCACCCTTGCAACTTGACGAGGCACCTAGGGTAATAGAAAACTACTGGAAAAAATCCTCACCTATTACCAACTGGAACAATTGGTTTCAAAGGGTGACAAGCTCATTTCAAACGGTATGATCTACCCAAGGAAGGGGGGAGTGTTTGTGGACATCCATCATTCACTTGCTTCCCTCTCAACCTTTCTCCCTGACCTCTTAATCTCTGATCTTAGGGAATGTATATATAAAGCCTTATACTCACAAAAACAAGATAAAAAAGTAAAAGAGCAAGAGACATAACACAAATCATAAAAACAAATTATGCACAAGAACACGACCCTTGTAATATTTGCACTCTAACCATCATCTATTTGCATGTACAGATATGGCTAGTATGCTAGAGTCATCCACTCCTGCCTTGGGTGAGAGGTACCCTCGTTAATTTTCACAAATATTTCACATGGTCTTTCCAGTGCTTGCATGTGAATGGGATTTGATAGGTACGCTAGCATGTGAGAGGAATTTTGAGGAGTTAGAATGGCTGATACGTCTCTTGACCACGTCTGATCCATACTTAGTAGAGAGTGTTTCTCCCATTGCACAAGCCTTCCCTTTTGACCAAGATGACTATAGGCGTCTAGTGACCTTCTTAGTAAACATGGGCACCTATGATGAAGAAGAAAATTTACAGGACTACACGGATGGCACATATGGTCTCATGGATGATGACTTTGTTTATCTCGACGATGAGGATAGGGGTTTAGCCTTAGGGTTTCCCCCCAACCTCTACAATATCCTATTCCCTTGACTCTCTAGGGGGAGTGCAAATAATTAGGTTAGGGTTCCTTATGTTTTTTGTTGTGTTCAATAAGTGTTGGTACCTTTTTCCACTAATGTGCCTCCTGGAGGTATTCCTTTTGTTTCCTAGTGTGTACAGGAGCGTGTTGCTATTGGTAGGATTTGGAACTTCATGGAATCTTTATCTCGACTCACTCTTCAAATCAAGCGCGACCATCGACACAAACAGGTGTTTCTTGTCCATTAGCATTGCCCCTTATCCTTTTTGCATCTATGATTGTCAGCTTTAATTGTGATTGGTAGCCTAATATTCACCGCATTTGCTTAGTATCAAACATTTAATTCAATGTAATTTTTTGTCATAATCACTTGTCTAAGTTTAAAAATCAAGCAGCCCGACTAAGCTAGTTTGACCAAGTTAGGTGTTAGAAATCTTCTCTTAATACCATGGGGAATACCTTCCTAATAATTAATGGTTACTTAGGTTCTTAATCCGATTTAGGCAGCATTGTGTGAAATGTACTAGGGCTTTCTAGTGGGCTTGACCCTATTGACCTTTAGCTTAAGTATTATAAAGGGAGTTTACTGGTGTGATGAGCCTGGGAGGTGTATCAGTGTTATATGACCCCCCAAAGTTACAAAATTAAAATGCTGAAAATGAACAAACAAAAAATCAAAGTGCCACACTGTAAAATCTTAAGCTGGAAGAGAAATCTCAGCTTGATTTGGTACTTCACTCACATGTATTGCCTATGGTACTAGAGCCCTAGAGGTTCCCAGTATGGGCGCTTTTACTTGAAAAGCAAAAAACCCAAGGCATACAAAATAAGCACACACATCAAAATTGAATCACTGTGAAAAGACTTTGGGGGGTCAAAGAAAAAGTAATCAGTCAGGCGATGATTTCATGAGAAATTCCTTTTATGGTAGCTTAACTACAAGGTCTTTTAAATATCGCCTCTAGTCAGCCCTCGAACATGAATACTTGGCTCTCGCAATTAAACAACTTAATTGACCACAGATAATTAAGAAGCTTACCCATGGTATTAATATTCGATCTCTAGTGCCTTTCGACCGTCAAATTAGCGACCCCAGACTTGTTTAATTTTTTACCTTTACATCTGTTTATGCATTTGATTACATTGCAATTTAATGTTCATTGCTGACAAATTGTTTGAAATTCTTTTACCAATCAATTTGTCTACCTAAAATTGCATATGCTTTTTAAGAGAATGCAATTACTGTGCCAATGTTGTTTGATTTTGCAGTGACTGAAGAAGGCTAAGGACATTTATCCCAAATGCTCTTCCACCTCGAAGAACCAGCTTCAACTCAATAGCTTCCGAGGACAGAATCTACATCAGGAAGGGGGGCATGTTAACCCTCACGGCTCACGGACACCCCATCACCTACGACGGACGTGTATTATGTATTTGGTAGAGTCAGGTACCGGGCTTGTCGGACCAATAGGAAAAGGGTAAGAGTGATCGCCGATGAGAGGCGCACTCTAACTGGGACATTCAAGGGATTAGTTGGCTAAGCATGGGCGCCCAAGTGTGAATGGGGTGAGCTCATATAAAAGCCAACTAAACCTAAAATTCACTCATTCTCTCATTTGTGCAATAGAAGAGTACTCTTGCTCCATCTCCATCTCCATCTCCATCTTCTTCTTCTTCACCTCCTCGTGTGTGTGTGTATGTGAGAGAGAGAGAGAGAGAGAGAGAGAGAGAGAGAGAGAGAGGGAGAGTGTGTGTGCAATCGAGCATTACGAAAGCACGACGGCGGAGAAGCGGTTGAGCGCGGCATGACTGCAGCTTCTTCTTCATCGCGGCGAGGAATCCTCCACGGCAAGAGCATAGAGCGGTGAGTGACACACCATTGCCATCTTTTGAGCTTGCTAGATTAGTCTTGTTGTGTGCTTGGATCCATTTGTGGCTCGCACACGGTGTATCGGCAAGTCCCTTGCTTCGACAGTGCGGCAAGGAGCGCACAACCATAAAACCTAATCTAAACACATAACAAAATAATATAACCATACCTCAACCTCATGATGGACCACCTCGGTGAGACGCAGGCTCCCTGTCTATCCCTCAGTCAAGAGATCCGCTCTCTGACTTCCCACTAAGAAGGCAAATGGTGACAACACTCTAGAAAGCTCTAGAGAAACGCTATACTATCAAACACGAGTGATGTGGTCTACGCTAGATTAGGCGGTTCGTCCCCGGCAACGGCACCAATGTTAGCGGGTACGCCGTGTTGGACGATGGATCACAGCGAAAACACAGACCAACAAACTGTGAATCCGAGGACGTAGTTTACCCGACTAGGGCATGGAGGCAATCTCTGGGTTGTCAACCCTGAGCTAGACACGAACAACACTCTACAGTCACTAATCCTACCACAATACTACCATAAAGCAAAGAAACAGACAACGCATCCTACGAAACACTACAAGCTCGAAACAGTCTCAAATCATATCGGAATGACTCGAAATCGGAGGGTAAGAGTCACAAGGATATATCCTATATGGGCAAACACCTAAACCTTGAAAACCATAACTGTAAGATCTCTAATCGCTGTCGCAATAGACTTAAAACAGCAATTTACAAAGTGTCTGGAACTGATCTACAAAGACATCAACATGAAGAGCTTCTCGCTCTGATTCTAACGACTACTCGATCATTCAGAACGGATTTCGTTTGAGGTACTTACGACCAAATATAGCTCGTAGCAGGCGGGCTCGCGATGTGGTCCTCGGCTTGCATTGCTTGCGTGGACGCAGAGAGATCCTCGATGCTAACACGCTCCTACTCTCATATCTGCAATGTGATTAGTGTGCACGACGGTGTGTGTGCGTGAAGCTCACTACTGTGTGCTGCAGAACCCACGACTGTATATTAATTGAGATAACGTAATGTGTTTTTTACAAAGCCTTAGGTTTCAGCTTATATATCAAGCCTTCAAACCTAATGTCCAGCCAAATGATTTGAATTGTCCCTAGGCTTCGACAAAGCTTAATTACAAGAAACTGAGTTGGCTTTACTCATTATACAAGCATCTGCGCGGCCAAAATACAAGTGCCGATTTAAAATATGAGGTTCCCGTAAACATTACAAAAGTGGCCGTAATGGCTCAAAATAATAACAACGGGATATTCGATGACGTCCATGAACTCGTATCTTCATGTTGGAGCATCCATCTTCATCTTCATTACTTCATCACCATCTTCATGTGGAATCTTTATAGAATCTTTGAGGAATCTTTAATGGAATCTTTATGGAAACGTTGTTGAAAGGGCGTCCTTTTAACAGGATGTAATTTTTAACGAACAAAATATGTACAAAGATTACTTGGAAAGAAAACAAACAAAAGAAACAGGTGATGAGTACATGGAGCTTGAGGGCCGTGAAGACTCAAGGATTGCAAACGGTGACAATGTGCAACAACATCAACCAGATGAGGAGCCTCAACCTATTCCCCAAAGATCTACAAGAGCAAGTAGACCTCCAAAAAGGTTCATTCCTTCCTTCAACCATCTATTGATGTCATATTCTGGAGAGCCGAAATCATACGAAGAAGCTATGCATCACGAATCCAAATAAGAATGGATGAAGAGCATGCAAGTGAAGATGGACTCATTCAATCGCAACCAAACATGGGAGTTGGTTGAGTTGCCTAAAGGAAAGGGGACACTGTAAAACAAATGGGTGTATAAGCTAAAGAAAGAAGAAGGTGGGAAGAGAAGGTACAAGTCTAGGCTTGTGGTAAAAGGGTTTTCTCAAAAGAAAGGTATTGACTTCAATGAAATATTTTCTCCTGTGGTAAAAATGAACTCAATTAGGCTTGTCTTGTCTTAAGCCTTGTGGCTGCTCATGATTTAAATCTTGAGCAAATGGATGTAAATATGGCATTCCCTCATGGTGACTTAGAGGAGGAAATTTACATGATTCAACCAAAGGAGTATGAAGTAAAAGGTAAGGAGAAAATGGTTTGCAGATTAAAGAAGATCTTGTATGGATTAAAGCAAGCATCAGGGCAGTGGTACTTGAAGTTCAATCCATGGATGTTGGATCATAGTTTTCGAAGATGCAACCCAGATCACTGCGCTTACACAAAGAATTTGGGAGATGGGAAGTTCATCATCCTAATGTTGTAATTGATGACATGTTGATTGCAAGTGCAAACATGTAGGACATAAAAGACCTAAAAGAGGATTTGTTTAAATCTTTTTCAATGAAAGATTTAGGTGCTTCAAAGAAGATACTTGGTATGAAGATATCAAGGGACAGGACGAAGAGGACAATAAAGCTGTCTCAAGAGGATTACATCAAGAAGGTACTAGAAAGGTTTACAATGCAAGATGCAAAATCGATTTCTACACCTTTGGCTGGTCATTTTAAACTAACTAAGGAAATGTGTCCAAAGACACAAGAGGAGATAACATATATGTCTAAAGTTCCATATGCTGCAACAATAGGTTCTCTTATGTATGCTATCATCTGGACAAGGCCAGATATTGCACATGCAGTGGGAGTTGTGAGTAGGTTCATTGACAACCCAGGTAAAGAGCAATGGCAAGCTGTGAAGTTGATACTTAGGTATCTAAAAGGAACAACAACAAATGCTTTGTATTTTGGAGGCACTGCTATTTTCTTGCAAGGGTATGCTGATGCAGATATGGCAGGTGACAAAGATACTCAAAGGAGCACTACTAGCTATGTCTTCACAGTTGGAGGAACAACAATAAGCTGGGCTTCAAAGTTGTGGAAAGTGGTCTCACTTTCTACCACGGAAGCAGAATATGTAGCAATGACAGAGGCAAGCAAAGAAATTTTGTGGCTTCATAGATTCTTAGAAGAGCTTGGATTCAAACAAGACAATTGTGTCTTGTATAATGATAGCCAAAGTGCTATCCATCTTGCAAAGAAATCAGCCTTTCATTCAAGGAAAAAGCAATTGAAGTGAGATATCACTTCATATGCACTCTTTTGGAAGAGGGACATCTAAAGCTAGGAAAGGTGCATACTCGATGCATACAAGTGAAAATCCTACAAACATGTTTACAAAGATGGTCAACAAGGAAAAGTTGGTGAGAGGTGTGAGAGGTTTGGTTTGGAGATCAGTCTCCAAGTGACAGGAAAAGTTGGTGAGAGGTGGGTGTGAGGTGGTGAGAGTGAATCAAGGTGGGAGCTCTATTAAGGGTATAACCCCTTTGTAACCTACTTCTTGTTTGAAGTACTAAAGCCATTGAGTGGCTGCTTTCCTGTGGATGTAGCCCACATTGGGTGAACCACGTATGTCGTGTGTGCTCTCTCTCTCTCTCTGTTTATCTCTCTCTACTCTATAATCTCTCGTGTGTGATAATTTGTCTGTCTCAATTAAGTAAACTATTCATTCATCTACTTAGCTACGTCCTATTTTCTTACACAAACTCATGCACGAAGTCAAGGAAAAAGGACAACCTTTAAGGCTATGTCCAAATTGTTAATCATGTTGCAAATAATTATATCACCTGTGATGCTCTACACAAAATTTACGGCGGTATGTGGTTCAGTTCATCTATCTTCCATTTGGGTATAGGGGACGGCAGAGGAAGTGCAAGGAAATGGGCCTCCTTTCCAAACAAGGGGGACAACACAAAAGGCATCTGTGAGTAACCAAATATTCTCTTCCAATGTTAGAGTGATGGTATTTATTTAGTATTAGTTAGTATCTAATTGGTTTGATTTTGCTTGGTGAAGGGGAATGTGCCTTAGTTTTGCTTGGTTGTGATGGTGAAGGGAACTTTGTGCATGACTCTATATTAAAGCACATTGTTTGTGAGAAGGACATCATGGACATGATATCCAATCCCACCAATGGTAAGTTATGAGGGATTCTTTAACTACATTTTTTGAAGGACGTCACCCCAAAAGCAATGTTGGATGTCTGTGATGTGGGTGGCATTAGTCACAATGGATACATAGTTTTGTATCAGTGCGTGACCTTTTTTTTGCTATTATAATATTCAAGGTTCAATGCTACCAACATTGTTTAGTATCCATATTGCAAGACAATCAACAAATAGGGACATTCGCACCATGTTTGGTGGATATAAGTGGGTAGAAGACTCTACCAATCACTTGTGCTAATGCTTATGAGTACAACACGTTTAATAATGTGTACATTGATTTCCAGGCCCTTCAAAGAGCCAAGATTAATTTCTATGACCTTTATCTAGAAGACACAAGTGGAAAAGTGCTTTTTGTGTTCAAATTGGATGAGTGTCAATTTCTCAAGGATCAGAGGGTTGAGCATGCAAGCCTAACTCTAACGAGAAAATTTCTTAATGGTATATCTCGTGATTTGAGGAAAAAATAGTGGAAAGGGAGCAAAGGGGCGCAAATCACAAACAAGATTTCCATGAGGATCATGATTCACTCAGGTGGTACTTCATGCACTCTAGAATATGTGACATACTGTAGCGCCAAGGAAGTTGTGACCAACTTGAAATGCCTAGGTTGGGGTCTTTGATGTTGAGTGTCATTTGAGAGGAAACTTAAAGACTCTTAAAGGCATGCTTGGCTACAAATTGGGTGCATATATTTCTACCATGCCAAAATCTAGTAGATGCCAAGGTAAAAGGGAATATATCAAGAAAACCTAAGGGTTGGATGAAGCAAGCTCTTGAACACGTATCTCCAGTGCAAGGGCACAACATCAGGGGGTCAATCAAGTCATTCAATGGCACCTTGAGTTGCCAACCACCTTTTCAAGACGAGGAAGATAGTATCTATGATATAATCCTTTTGATTCTACTTTATCATGTGCACCTATGCACATTGCATGCACATTTGCAAATTGTGAACAAGCTATTGAGGCTCCATGGAAATTATGCTTAGAACATGGAGCCACTTGAACGGCAAGAGCAGTACCTTCATTCTTTCTAATGCCAACCTTCATTCTAGGGCTATCACATTAACAAGGGATAGGAAAAACCCAAACTCTATACAAAACAATCCAAAAAGAAAATCATGGGTGGAGCAAAGGCAAGACACCTTCTTTCTAACCACACGAAGTCATCTAGCCACACCTCGTTTCAAATTTGAAAGAAGATATGTGATTTCATGACATACAAGGGAAATGACACCATACTGAGGCTCAAAAGGGCACATGTGTGGAAAAGCTATGAAATCACGATCAAGCTTTTTGAGAGACTTCATCTTACAATAGAAAAAATGGAATCCTTCAAGCTAGCAATAAAGAGATTCATTGAATGCAAGATGATGCCTAGGGAGAGACCCATATCAAAAACTACATGGTTAGTATACTTCATAAAAAAGACTACATAGCTAGAAGTAAGTGTCACTAATCATTGTTTGTGTTGTTTTAATGCATACTATAGGCACATGCAAACTAATTTTCAAACTAACATGGATGCCTTGCACTGTGGAGCAATCAAGGCATGAAAGAGTCCCACTATCAAGCAAAAAGAGCTTATTTTAAAAGCACGCAACATGATGGTGGTCAAAATAGAAGCAATATGTTGCACAAGATGTTTGATTGATTCTATCATGCACTCACTAGTAGCAAGGAGTGCAAGGTCAGAAGAAACTTAAGCTTAAGGAAAAAAATCATGAAGATTGTGAGTTAGCATCGGAGACAAGGCTACCTAGCATCCAATGTAAACATGCAAGCACAACAATGGAGGGCAACAAGAAAACAGTGTGCCTCACTTTGGGTACCCACCACCATTTCTTTGTAACCATGCAATTTTGGCATTGTGGCTTGATGGCTATGCAATTTTGGCCTGGTTGCTTGTTGCAGCCATTTTGTTGTAACCATGCAGCTTTGTTGATGAAATAGATTGGTGGCATGTGAAAAAGCACGAGCATGATGGAGTAACTGGAAAAGCGTATGGTGCATGTGGCTTTCCGTGCCATAAATTTTGGGGGAATATAAAATTGTGAGCTTCTCCCTTAGAGATTTTTTGAAAATTTTTGTATCTTTTCAAACTGCAGGCTCTAGTTCTTGCAGCATTTTCACCAAACATGCATGATATGGTACTTGATTTGATTTATAAGATTCTATGTACTCGAACTTCTATGCACTTTATTAAAGTTGGAAGATGGTATGCACTCAAACTTATCTTCCACATTGCTTATAATTTAGTATATTTTCATTTTGTAAGCTCACCAACTAAACATTTTCACCAAACATGCATGATATGGTATTTGATTAAATTTGGAAGATTCTATGTAGGAAAACTTCTCTTCCACATTGCTTATGTTTTAGTATATTTTTATACTGTAGGCTTACCAATTAACTGCTAAAGTTATGGCATCTCAAGTGAACTACCCAACGTGATCTCAATATTTATTTTTTCTTTAGGTATTTATCTTACTTATTCCTCAAAGTCTAGGTAGGGAAATTTGCTAAGGTAAGTATAAAAGCACCATCTTGCTACCATTGTATAATCATTAATTCATTGACAAGGTTGGTTAGCTCATCATTATATCTCCCTCTTATGTAGTGTCCCCATTGCTCTATGCCATCGTTGACTTTGACATGGGATCAAGCCTTGTTCTCCTTGATCATAGGAGAGAATCGACACAAGAAGAGGAATACTTGGCAAGTTCTCTAGCAATCAAAGATGCAAAGGGAAAGCTGCACCGGCATTCTGAAATGCAAGTAGCAAAGGAAATAGCATTTTTTTCATTGGTACGTAGGAGGCAACATTTTGATGCACTATGTGTTCTTGGTATCTTTTGGCAACATTATGAATGGTTTGGCAATGTTTCTACTTGTGTTTTGAGAGGTGACACTTAGCATGGAGAACTGGACAACAATGCCTATTGTTGGGGAGGTCCACTAGAGTCAGCATTCTAAAATGCAACAAGAAGGCAAATGAGGCATCTCTTGCAACGTTTTGAGATGCTAGGCAATGGTAGCATGTTGAGATGCCACCTATGGACTACCTCTTCCCTCGCTTCCATCGACATCATGTTGAAGCATTGTTGTAGATTAGCTAGGGTGCTAGGTATGCATTTTGAACCAATTATGCAAGGATGACTCCCTTGCGTCAATGAAGACAAAAGAAGATCCAACACTAATTCTAACTCTATGGATAATTAATCGACCAGTTCCCAGTACTAGCAAAGTTCTTAAGGAAACTGACAATTTATTTGTCTCAAGATTGTGAAGCCAAAAGAAAATAGACAAGTTTGCTAGAGGCAAAGACAAGCTTGAAAAGGATGGTAGAACCAATGCTCATTGGCCACGAGGTTCAAGAACCAATGTTATAGATGTGACACGATGCTTCATTTGGCTCGAGAGCTTGAATCCAAAGACAGAAGCAAGAACTCATAGGAGAACAAACGCAAAGGCAAGCTAAATAGAGATAACAATGATAAAACTTTGACAGAGGAGATGGGCATGGCACATGTGGTGGCAACCATAGTGGCCGCAAAGCTAGATTTCTAGCCATAAGGCCCCCGCCACCACTAGCTTCAACTAAAGAGAGGCTTGTGAGTGGTAGAGAGGGGCAAGTAGTGCTCCCTATAAATAATTTGGACCCTTGTGTTGGAGTTCAAGTTATAGGTGTCTAAAACCATGGGTCAGAGTTTAAAGCACATTCATTTGACAAGGAACCAATCAGATGTATCTAAAAACACTATGGTTGAGTGCACCAATCCATTGTTGCTAGCTGACTTATGGACATGATGTGTCTCAAAATTCATTGTTTGGAAAGTATGGATGTGATGTGTTCACAGTTCATGGATGGGGATTATTGGATGTAGTGTGGTCTACAATACAATTTTCTACAAGGAAATGGATGCTCAACATAGCATTCTTCTAAGGTAAAAGTTGAAGGTGGAAAAACTGAGGCTCGGGGGGTGCACTATGTGATCATGTTGATGTATAACGTGAGTTCGATAGCCTGAGGGGATTTAAAATTCAAAACTTTTAGGCAATTTAACAGAGATACATTAAAATAAGGGGGTTTTATATTCAATTTTGGAAAGAATTCCTAAAACAAGGGGTCATTTTATTCATTCAAACATGTTAAAAGAGGGGTGTTTTTAATACCCCATGAACGCACGTTATATAGGGGGATACTGAATGGTGAACCCCTCGAGAATCGAGGCGTATCTAGGTGGAGGCTCTTCTAGCGTGTCCATTATACCTTCTTCATTGACTTGGTAAAATGCCAATGTGATCCCAATATTTATTTTGGCTATGGGTATTTATTTTACTTATCCCTTGAGGGAGATAATGAAAAATCCCATAGTGGAAACATACCCCAACTCTGTCAAATATTTGGTTCATCCTTGGTGCATCAACAAATTCCAATAACTGCGTTTGTAACAATCAATTGACCAAGAGACAAAGACAAAGGAGCAGTACAATATAGTACAAAGAAGGTATCAATATCTTTTTTGAGATGTTTTGTGCATCTCCAGTGTGCCATGGCATACGAGGGGAAAAAATATAAAGGGCTTCTCATTTTGGACCTCTAACAAAGACATTCAAACAAAGTATAGTGAAACACTTCTTCAACAGAGGAAACAATGAAGATATAGACCTCGACCACCTCCGTAAGACATCCATAACCCACCTCATAACTTAGCTTATGGGTCAATCTTGATATTGATGGAGAGACCCATAAAAACAAATTATTGGAAATCCGACTCTTAGTTTACCGTCTTTTAATTTTAGTTTATAGTATATTGTTGTAAATTATTTATGATGGGGTGGCATGACATAAAACATAGGCAATAATCCATATTCTCGTTTTGGGGGTCGATGTATGCAGTTTAGTAATTTATTTTTATCAAATGAAAGATAAAAAGGATTCCATTGCCCTCCCTCCTCCTCCCCCAATGGCCCTTGATCCTATGTGGTCTTGCTCTCCCTCCTCCTTCCATTCATGACCTTGTCGTGAAAGAGTCCTCCTCCTCCCACTCACGAGCTCGAAGCTCTTCCACGTGTGCTTGGACGAGCTACAAGCTCTTGAGTGGGAGGAGGATGGAGGGCAAGGGCACATAGGAAAAAGGGTCATTGATCTACAAAATATGAGCAAATTAGGGTTGCAAATTAGCAATGCTTGCTCTAATTAGGGTAGCAAATCAACAATCTTTTCTCAGAGTTGGGCCGCAAATCCGCATTTCCTCTTAATTTTTCTATCCACAACTCAACAAAAACACCTAAATAGGAAGCAAGTCGTAAATATTTTCTCTTGTAGAGTTACAAAACACCACAAAATTCCATAAGTGGGAGCAAGTCATCCAAAAGCTATAAAGCTGACAACGAGTCTTCAAAATACAAAAAAGGATACCTTCCCTCCTTCCTCCCTCCTCCACTCACGAGCTCGCAACTCGTCCGGTTTTACCCCCTACAGATACGAGATCTAAAGAGGCATGGCTTCTTGACTGTTTCCAAAGGTGGCACTGTTGAGTTTTATGATGTCTACCTCAAGTTTGCAAAAAGTATTCAGGAATATGGTCACTCCAAATACATTGGCAGCTTGATATTAAGGTGGCACTAGGAAGAGCTCCAAATTGGAGATGCCGAGTCGAGGAGGAGTTTTTACCTGAAGGGGAATGAAGATTTGGGAGATGAGGGTAAGGTGAGGGCACGAGCATGTGTGCAGGTGAGGCGGTAGAACTCCCGAGTCTGAGACTCCAGGCAAGCGGTTCACTACCCCGTGAGCAACGCGTTGTCTAAACTTTTGGTCAACAGGCAGTAGCCCGCTAGGCGTGACTCTGTCGGCTGCGGCGTGCATGCCACAATGGCAAGCATCCTAAAACTTAACCAACACCCCTAGACAGCCTTGTTCACTTGAAGTGTGGTCCATAGGATGCAGAATGACAAGCTTGCAGGCTCTCAACTTAGAGGGCATTCGTAGCTGATTAGAGGGCGTCGGTCGCATGTGGCCTCAACTCCGAGCTGTAACTGTCATCAAACACCACCTAGAAAGGTTGGAGTTGGGGTGTCTACCAAAACTTAAACAATTCCACTTTTGTGATGTTGATTTATTGATGTCCCTTAAAGCTAGTAAATGGGAAAGGCGTTTGTACCAATTGCCAAACGAGTTCTCAAAGCTGTAGAGAGACAAGGAAAGAGATGCAGAGAGGTACTTATTGGCAGGAAAAGTCTTAGTGATTATATATTGGAATGGAGTTGGTCTCTTCAAACAACTATTCCAGAATTAGAATTCAGAGCCACTAATTATTAAGCAGTTCATTTAGTGAAGATTGAAACAGAAATACTGGACTGGAATATTATACTGAAATGAAAGACATAGTTGGAGACTAGAAATGGTATTTGTAGATTTAGTGGTTTAGGAGTAATAAATACAGTGTATACAGGCTTCAAGCTCATCTGGAGACTGTATATTGATTACATGAGCTGAATGATTACAGGGGTAAATCTAGAAGACAGGATCTCGTCAGCCAAAAGTGTCAGAAAGCCAAAAAGCCCTCATTACAGTGTAGTAGGTCCTATTTATAGGCTTACAGTTACTACAGTAACTGTGGTAATTCCTGCCAAAATTATTGCTAGCGCAACTGTTCCCGCTTCCCGTTAGTCGGCCTTCTAAGGAGCAGTTCCTGCCTACTGGGACTGTCCTCGCCTTCTACATCCTTCCCTCCTTTCTTGAATTTTGGTATAACACCAAAATTTCCTTCTGAAAAAAATCCACCGCTTGATTCTTATTTGTTAGTGAGAAAACTGTCTGGCTTTTTGATTTGGCCGATGTTCCTCATGATAGTACTCTTTTAGTATTGCTAGATTTATACCATACTTCATGCTTGTTGAGTGATTTACACCCCTATAGTTGTAATTCCAAGGGTGCCCAACCAAGGAGATTCCAGTGCCTAATTGGGAAAATCCACCGTCTGATTCTGAGATGGAACTACCCAGTATCCTTCCACTGAACCCGCTTCCTCTTGCCCTTCTTCTTTGTTGGTGCCTCATAAGTCCCAGCGCCCACATTGACCTTCTGAATGAGTCCATAGATGGCCTCCTGCTCAAGTTGATCCCACATTTCCGTGGTGATCTCAAATTCATAAGGTGTGAGAGCGTTGTAGGTTTTGGTGTCGGGATCATAGAGACTATGTTTGCCCTTAGTGAGACGGGTTCTAGCCAGGTTATGAAAATGCAAGGCTGTGTGAATCCACCCCTATGGAAGTGGCTGATTTTCCTTCAATCTGGCTTCAAAAAGGATCTCAGCCATCTCTTTGTATTGTGGTCTCAGCCCTGGTTTAGTAACAATATCCTTTTCAGGGATCTTGGAAGACTCCACAGTCAATTGCAGTAACTGATTTGTGATCTTCATTAGTCCACGGAGCTGGACCTTCCACTGTCCCATACAAAAATTGAACCTTTGTATTTTTGTCTGTAGGTCCGGGACAATGTTCTTTTTGAGGGCATCAATTACCAATGATTACCAAGCTTTCCATTCCATAGTGGCTTGCTCATACTAGTCCTGCAGCTGAGTAGTGATACTGAAATAGGTGAACCGATCCACTAGTTCTAGATGATGAGGATACATGGATGGGAAGAATCTGGGCAGTTTAGCCTCTTTGGCAGGCAATGCATATAGGAGAACTGAGGAATCAGGGACAAACTCTAGAAAATTGAGAACAACTTGGTTCTCCGGTTGCATCATCTTCCTAGTCATCTGATCCAGTTGAAAGAGCTTTCGAAGAGTAGTTTCCTATTCTCCTACTGTTGATAGCCGGATTTCGGAAAATCAAAGAAAAAAAAAAGAAAAACTCATTTCACCCCCCCCCCCACTCTCAAAACCCTCCCACCGTAACTCATCTCTCCCTTCCCGCCCCACGGGCATCAAATAAAACTCTCGCACTCTCTCCCCTCCATTTTCTTTACATACCATCCTCCCCCTCTTCCCCCCCCCCCCCCGATTTACCCTCCTCGGCCAGGCAGAAATTAAGAAGAAACCCCCCCAACCCCTCTCTCGTGCTCCCTCGGTGTGATCCGCGTGAGACCCCCCCCCCTTCACTCTTACACTCACCCCTCTTCCATTACCCTTTATCCTTTACCCTCTACCCAATCCTACCCCCCCCCCCCCCCCCCCCTCCCTCTTCCCCACCCTCCTTCGGCCTCATTCTCTCCCCCCCGGCCCACGGATATATTCCCCCCCCCCCCATTGACTTAGTTGTCCTTCGTCCTTAAGCCCATGCAAGACACACCACCCTACCCCTCTCCCTCTCACCCACACAAACCCATGCCCCGCCATACCCCCTCACACACTCTCTCTATCCCTTATCCCCTCACCCTCCCCCTCTCCCTCTCACGCCTTGCGGCAGCACGACAACTCTCTCTCTCTCTCTCTCTCTCTCTCTCTCTCTCTCTCTCTCTCTCTCTCTCTCTCT
This sequence comes from Adiantum capillus-veneris, assembly GCF_014529385.1. Lineage (NCBI taxonomy): Eukaryota > Viridiplantae > Streptophyta > Polypodiopsida > Polypodiales > Pteridaceae > Adiantum > Adiantum capillus-veneris. The sequence goes on along the minus strand of NC_140940.1, from coordinate 103,459,226 downwards.
CTCTCTCTCTCTCTCTCTCTCTCTCTCTCTCTCTCTCTTTCTCATCCGGATGCCGCCAGTGCAAATCTCTCTCTCTCTCTCTCGCCTTGTGGCAACAGCCACACACACACACACACACACTCACCCACACACACACACCCCACCACACCTTCCCCCCACCTCTCCTCTCTCTCCCATGCGTAGTCCGCAGCATACCACTCACTCACACACACTCTCCCATGCGCAGTCCGTAGCATACCACACACCCACACACACTCGCCTTGCGGCAGCAGTTGAAACACACACACACACACACTCACCCACACACACACACCCCACCACACTCCTCCCCCCTCTCCTTCCGCCATGCGCAAACGGTCCGCCATCCGCCACAGGAAAAAAAGAGAGAAATATATATATATATATATATATATATATATATATACATTATAGAACCCCCCCCCCTTTCCCGTGTTCCCATGCACGCATGCGCACATACATATACATATACGCACTCACCCACAAAAAAAAGATATACACACACACATACATACATACACACATGCATAAACGCCTACGACATCGACAAATGGAAGAAGAAGGATCCAAAGCACGCGCCGCCAATGACAAAAACAAAAAATGCACCGAAGGCATGCCTCGGCCGACTCCGAAAAGAAGTACGCTCGCCACCAACGCACCGGCAGCTCGCCATTCGCCAGCAACACGCAACCTCGATGCCATCTCAGTAATTTTAGGTTATTTTACCATTATCTTCAGTTTTCACCCAAGCCATTGTAAATTTCCCTTTTGTAAATATCCTCTCTCTAGGTGAGGATAACAAAGGCCCACCTGGAGATTCCCATCTTTTAATAACCATCCCCAAAACAAAGCAAGGGTCAACCACTCCGGGGCCACCACTTGCTTTGTCTCCCCGATTAAGATTACCCTAACCACACTGGGATTACCATAATCCAAGCAGCCAACGCCTATAAATTGGCACTGAGAGGTCACTATCGGGGGGGGGGGCAACTTATGTGGAACCAAGCATTGGGTAGAGTGTAGTGGGAGGGATTGACACCATCACCATCACGGGGAGAGGGTTTAGGTTCTTGTGTGTTGGGTTTGTCTTAGAAATTTCACCATGCGAAGGGACTCACACCCATCTCTCGACTCCAATGGTCGATGCACACACGTATGCACGCTCTTGGCAATGAACATTTGCAGTCATTGAGTCGCCCTAGAGAACGCACCAAGTAGGTTGCACCATCTCTTCCCCCTACCTCTCTACCACCACGGCATGCCACCTTGTAAATATTGCAGAAATAATTCACCCTCCCACCTCCGAGGCTGTTTTCATCAATTGCAAGTGTTATCTGTGTGTGTGTGTGTGTGTGTGTGTGTGTGTGTGTGTGTGTGTGTGTGTGTGTGTGTGTGTGTGTAGGCTTGCGGTGTTCATATCATCGTGGGCTTTGCATCCTAGCCGCTCAAAGCTAGGTGGTGCCCCCGTTCGCTTTACCGTGGCAGGCTTGAGGCGGGCCATTCGGCCCCCGACGTTTTAGAGGCCGTCGGGGTTCGGGGTCCGCTTTGCGTCCGTCATTTGGTGCCCCCATTGAGGACGGCTTTTCTAAGACCCCTTCAGTTAACAATGCTGAAAGTGACGTCCACTATCAATCATGGACGAGTGGCTAAAGGAATTTTCTAACTTGAGGACGGAAGAAGAAGAGACGAAGGAGGCCCTAGCCGCCTTCATTGAGGTGTTGCTGCCAGGCTGCAGTGTCATCAACATTCAAGAGGTAAATTCTCCATCTCGTATCGCTCGTTCTAACTATAAATCGAAAGAATCAGGCAGGAGATTGGTGAGGTGCCATCACTGTTGTCATCCAAGGCACACGGTCAATGAGTGCCAGCAACGAAGGTAGCGGAAGGGCTGAAGTCTTCTACATTGACATTCATCACAAGGAGGTCATTCACATCAAGGAAGGAGAGCAGATGGTAAGGACTCTTTTCCCTAAAGAGACAGCAATCAAAGATAAAACCCCGAAGTGGCCTAAAGGGGCTGCTCGAGCCAAGGGCAAGGAGAAAATAGGCTAGCCTGGAAACACATGACCCCGAAGGGAGAAGCATCTGGCCAAGCAAGTGCTTCAAGCTCAAAGAGCCGGGTTGTACCCACTTTGTCAAAGAAGAAGTCACCCGAAGGAAAGCGGCGGAAGGTCGCCTACCGATTTGCACGACGCATGCGAGTGCTACCAATCCACTTCGACAATCCAGAAGAAGAAGTGGTGAGAAGATTCCCATGTCCTAGAGAGGAGTGGTTCGGCTACTGCTCTCGCTATTTTGGGAAGCGAGTGGAGGACCTTCCTCCCCTCCCTGTCTAACTTATCCTGAAGAAGCTCTCTACCACGGGAGAGACCCAGTGGGTTGGAGATGAGCTGCAGCTGAATGGAGTAGAATTCATGCAACACGCCGATTACGAAAATTATCTACAATTGCTGTTAGCCAAGAGACTGGGAGTGGTCAGACGCGTCGCCATCACCCCATATGTGCTAAGCAACAAAGGAAGGGTAGAGCCCATGAAAGGTGATGACCTCTTGTGGATGTGCCGACTCATCAACACTGGCACGATAAGAGTGTAAGTAGGTATTTCACCCTTTGTGCATAATGGAAAACGGGCCGACGACATTCCTGTTCAGATTCTTGCAGCATATGCATGTGAACATCTATGTGGATAGGAAAGTCTTCTACCAACAGAAGATCGTCTACCAATTTGGTGCGGCAGAACTAGGAGAAATCCTCAATTCCCCGAACCCCATCATTCTCCCCATACTAGATTACCATCATTCCTTTAATGTCTCTATTTTTATCCTGTTTTAGCCTATCCATTCGCCCCTGAAAGAAACCCCTATGAGCAGTTGCTGTTGATGTAAAAAAGAAAAAAAAAAGGTTTGTAATTTCCCTAGTCACCACCATGGCAAGTGTTTCTTTCCCCACGTTCAGTGGAAAGAAGGGAGAAGATCTCACCACCGACTTTTTGGATGATTTTGACATTGCTTGTGTCGTCTCCAACAAAGATGACGACGCTTCACGACTTAGAATTTTTCCTCTACTGATGAAAGTAGAGGCCAAGTCCTGGTACAATGCATTGCCCCAGGCTACCAAGAATGCATGTATGTGTTAAGGGCTGCTTTTGTAAAGAGGTTTGGTGGAGGCATAACCTCGGAGAAGCTAAGGCAGCTATTGATATAATTAAAGCAGGCAGGCCTGCTGGAGTACGCCACCTATGAATCAAAGTTTGTGGACCTATGGGAGAGATGGGTTGCCACACTGGAGGAAGGCGAAGGAGCGCCTAATTTCCTGAAGAAGGACCGTTTCATTGCTGGTCTATGGTCGCCGCTTAGAGAGAAGGTGAAGGAAAGGTTTCTTGCAACATATGAGTTGGCAGTCGAAGTAGCCCGCCTTAAAGACAAGAAGCTGTGTATGCAAGCAAGAGTAAACGAGTCAGAGGAAACAAGCTTGGCCTGACCAACCCCAGTGGCTGCAACAACCAACCATAGAGTCCAACCACAGGAGAAAGCAGAGGAGCAGCAAGACCTGCTGAGTCGCATCACCACCCAACTAGAGAGTTTATCTGTGCATCTGGTGCAGCAAGGACATGCATCTGGTAGAAATCCAGAACAAGGAAGAGGACAACGAAGGCAGAACCCAGAATACCACTGTTACAATTGCGGAGAAGACGGCCATGGAGTGTACTACTGCCCACACCCAAGAAGGCCGAACTTTAATAGAGGGGGGAGACAGAATCAGATCTCTCCGCCAAGAGTAAGACCACCACCAAGACAACCAGGACCAATCCCAGCAATCCAAATCCTACGACCACCTATACAACAGCAACCACCACCCCAACCTCTCATTCCGCCACTACCCCCACCACCTGCGGTGAACCAAGCGGTGAGTGTCATTAGCTTAGAGGCTAAAAGGAAGGCAAAGATAGAAGAGTCAGCTCGAGAGAAGCACAAAGGAAAAGCGAAGGTAGAAGAAGTGGATGCTATGGGAGTGAAACGTGCGTGGCACGAGGAGGCATCTCAAAAGGAAGAGAAGATGAAAGGGAAAGCCGAGTCTAGCAAACAAGCAACTAAACCGCGGCAGAAGATAGACACAGTGGACTTCTCACTAGGTAAGGAGGCACAACCCTATGACTTAGTTCAGGATGTGTTAATGCAGGGCCCGAAGATAACGTGGCCCCAATTACTCCACCTTGCACCCAGAATGAGGAGGCAATGGATGAAGATGGTAAGTACCAGGAAATCAAAACCACGGATAGTTGGGGCTATCTCTGGGAGGGATCTCGATGACATCTTGCCAACCATGGACACTCACATCAAAGGGCAGCGGATTTCAAACGTCTACATAGATGGTGGCGCGCAAATATGCGTCATGAGTGAAAAGATGATGCACCATCTATGTCTAGAGGTAAGTAGGCCGGCACCCTGCCGAGCCAAGATGGCAAACAATGTAAGAGTAAAATGTGTAGGCATTGTAAATGCGGTCAAAGTAAAAGCAGTCAATACGGAAGTGGAGGTAGACATCTTTGTCATGCCACACAAAGGAGAGGGCTACCCCATCATTCTTGGAAGGCCTTGGATTATGGCCATGGAAGCAAAACAAGACTGGAGCACCGGGATGATCCAGATGAAGGATGCTAAAGGGAAGTCCATATTCTACGACATGAGGACTGGGAAGCAGCGCAATATGATCTTGGAGGCTTCAGAAGACGAGTCCACCAGCGACTCCTCTTCTACCTGAGGAGAAGACACAACCACCACCGATGGGAGTGACAGTAGCATCGAAGTAATGGGAGTCATTCTTAAAGACCCAAACAGATTAACACAATCTGAAGCAACCTCAGCAAACGAAGAGGGACCATCAGGTAAGCAGTCATTGGAGGATTCAAGTAAGCTACAAAAAATGCTCTCAAATGAGTTAACCAATGAAGAGAGGAAGGAGTATGTCTCTATGTTAGGCAACTTCACTACTTTGTTCATTGATGGCTATGATAAGATCACAGGAATTACAGTAGTGCAGCACCACATAAAACTCAAGGAAGGCAGTAAACCCGTAGTACAGAAGCTCAGAAGACTTGGAGTGATTCAACAAGAGGCATTGCTTAAAGAAGTAAGGAGTTTGCTACAAGCAGGTTTCATCTTCCCTGTCGAAGACTCAGAATGGGTCTCCCCAGTAGTAGTCACACAAAAAAAAATGGTAAATGGAGAGTCTGTGTGGATTATAAACCTCTCAATTCAACCACGAAGAGGGACCATTTCCCCCTCCCATTCCAGGATGAAATACTCAATGAAGTGGCAGGTCACGAACGCTACACAGTATGCGACGGCTACTCAGGATACTTCCAGATTAGCATTGCGGAGGAGGATCAGAAGAAGACAACCTTCATCACACCTTGGGGATGTTTCGCCTATAGAGTGATTCCATTTGGCCTCACCACGCCCCAGCCACATTTCAACGCTATGTGACCTTTGTTTTTCCAACCCTACTTTGGAACATCAATACGGGTGTTCATAGATGATTTTTGCATCTATAGCTCAGGAGCCCTTCATCTAAGCAAAGTCTATGATGGCTTAACCAGGCTACAAACCCTGGGTGGCCAACTCAACGTGGACAAGTGTCACATTGGTGAGAGCAAGGTCACTCTCCTTGGTCATGTAATTTCAGCAAAAGGAATCGAGGCTGACCCTAGCAAAATTCAGGCTCTAGTGTCTTTATCATCTCCCACCACCGCCAAGCAGTTGGTTTCTTTCCTTTAGAAGGTAAGATATTTAAGCAAGTTCATTCACCTGCTATCTCAAGTGGTCCTTCCCCTACAACAACTCACCCAAAGGGATGTTTTCTCATGGAGTGAAGAGAATGAACAGCAGTTCACTGAGGTAAAGCAAGTCCTATCTAAGCTTCCCACTATTTCACCCCCCAAGTGGGACGAGCCATTCTATGTGAACCCTACTTTGGGAAATGATACTCTGGGAGCATTACTAATGCAAAAGGATCCCAAAACTTCTTTCATGCGCCCTATTTACTTCTCTAGTCGGGTCATGACCCCATCAGAGAAGGGATTCACCGAAGTAGAACACATGGTTCTGGCACTGATGTTTGCTACCACGAAATTCCGCTCCTATCTCTTGCCTAGACCATTTGTAATCCTGACAATGGAAGAGGTTTTTCCTTATGTAATGCGACACATGGATGTCTCATCTAGGATCTCAAAGTGGTTAATTAGACTACAAGAGTTTGATTACACCATGCAAGTAGAAAACTCCACCAGGGCTAGTCTAGCAGGAATTTTCACTCATCGCCACTACGAGAGGAAGCTGAAGGTCAACACGGAAGCAAAGGAAGGAACACCAGATAAAGAGAGCCCTAATTAGCTAGAGAGAGCTCACTCTCTTTTCTTTGACGGAGCATACAAGAGAACAATGGATCAGTCTGCAACAGGCATGGTCATTTTCAATGAACAGCAGGAAAGAGTATTCTCCATGGGGCAGTTATCACACTCCCACTCTAACAATGAGCCAGAATATGCAGCCCTAATCCTTGGGATGGAACAATGTATTTCACAAAAAATTCAGCGCTTGAATGTATTCGGCGACGCTTTACTTTTGATAAGGTAGATAAATGGCACCTGGGAGTGCAAGAATCAGGTTTTACTTGGTCAACTTCGCCAAGTTAAGGACCTTATGAAGAATTTTGAAGCGGTAAGACTCTTCCACATTCCCAGAGCAGAAAATCAAGAGGCAGATGCACTAGCTAAAGAAAGAATACAAGATGCTTCCATAGGAGCAATCAAATTAAAGCTACCCCTCTTTCAAGGCAGTGACACTATGTCTGATATCATCAGCTTCCTGAATACAGGGGAATGTCCAACAGGACACACGAAAGGCCAAAAACAATGGCTGGTAAGGAAGGCTACTAGGTACTGCCTTATAGACGACCACTTGTATTGTAAGGGCAAAGATCAAATTCTCAGGCGGGTGCCAACCTCCAGTGAAATCACCGAGGTAATCTCAAGCTGCTATGACGGCGTCTGCGGTGGTCATTTTTCTCTAGATATCACTAGTAGGAAGATTCTACAAGCAGGATACTTTTGGCCTAGTTTGAACAGAGATGTACACCATTGGTGTAAAACATGTAAGGCTTGTCAAGTGGCCAGTGATCGCACGCTAACCTACGAGCCACAAACCCCTATCATTTCATATGGTCCGTTTGAGAAATGGGGAATAGATGCAATTGGTCCCTTACCAAGGGCCCAATCAGGTAAATTATACATCATTGTGGAGATAGACTACATGACGCGATGGGCAGAGGCAATGGCCACCACTCGCATTACAGCCCAAGAGGTGGCAAAGTTCATTTTTGAGCATATCGTTTTCCGTTTTGGCACTCCTCTTGAGATAATATCAGATAGAGGACCAGAATTCAGAGGTGATGTGGTAGGATAACTGATGAAGAAGTTAGGCATCACACGTCAGCATTCCACACCATACTATCCACAATGCAATGGTCTGGTAGAGAAAGTAAATGGAATGATTTGCAAGATCATCACCAAACAGGTGAACAACCATACAGGAGATTGGGATAAGCATCTCATGGCAGCTCTTTGGGCCTACAGAACAACGTTCCGAACATCACTAGGTTTCACCCCTTTCCATCTAGTTTATGGGAAGGAGGAAATTCTACCCATTGAGGTACAAATAGCTTGCTTACGAGTCTTGGCCAGCCAAACCCACCATCCAATAGTAAACCTTAGAAACCGCATCTTGGATCTAGAGAGACTACAACTGGATAGGGAAGAAGCAATCAATCACTATGCGGCACAGGCAGAAAGACGCCGACTCACTTTCAATCAAGGGCTTAAAGAGAAAGGACTGGAAAAAGGCATGTTACTGCTGCGATACGACAACAGATTTGATACCAGGAAGGATAAGAAATTTCAGCCCAGATGGGAAGGACCATTCATCATCAAGAAACGCTATGACAACGGAAGCTATAAGCTGATGGAGGCAGATGGGAGAATTCACAAGACTAGAGTCAATGGATGGAGATTGACGAGGTATTTTCTTAGGTTTGACCCAGAATTCGTGCTAGACATTCCAGAAGAGGGAGAACCCTCTAACTCTACAGTTGAAGAAACTGAAGAAGGGCTAGAAGCATGAATGCATCTGGCCAAAAGAGAGAGGGCTAATGATAGCCGGCTTTCGGAAAATCAAAGAAAAAAAAAAGAAAAACTCATTTCACCCCCCCCCCCCCCCCCCCCACTCTCAGTACCCCCCCACCGTAACTCATCTTTCCCTTCCCGCCCCACGGGCATCAGATAAAACTCTCGCACTCTCTCCCCTCCATTTTCTTTACATATCATCCTCCCCCTCTTCCCCCCCCCGATTTACCCTCCCCGGCCAGGCAGAAATTAAGAAGAAACCCCCCCAACCCCTCTCTCGTGCTCCCTCGGTGTGAGCCGCGTGAGACCCCCCCCCCCCCCCCCCCCCCCCCTCACTCTTACACTCACCCCTCTTCCATTACCCTCTACCCTATCCTACCCCTCCCCCCCCCCCCCATTGACTTAGTTGTCCTTCGTCCTTAAGCCCATGCAAGACACAACACCCTCCCCCTCTCCCTCTCACCCACACAAACCCATGCCCCTCCATACCCCCTCTCTCCCTCACTCTCCCTCACACACTCTCTCTATCCCTTATCCCCTCACCCCTCACCCTCCTCTCCTCTCTCTCTCTCTCTCTCTCTCTCTCTCTCTCTCTCTCTCTCTCTCTCTCTCTCTCTCTCTCTCTCTCTCTCTCATCCGGATTCGGCCAGCGCAAATCATCCCCAAAACAAAGCAAGGGTCAACCACTCCGGGCCCACCACTTACTTTTTCTCCCCGATTAAGATTACCCTAACCACACTGTGATTACCATAATCCAAGCAGCCAACACCTATAAATTGGCACTGAGAGGTCACTATCGGGGGGGGGGGGGGGCAAATTATGTGGAACCAAGCATTGGGTAGAGTGTAGTGGGAGGGATTGACACCATCACCATCACGGGGAGAGGGTTTAGGGTCTTGTGTGTTGGGTTTGTCTTGGAAATTGCACCATGCAAAGGGACTCACACCCATCTCTCGACTCCAAAGGTTGATGCACACACGTATGCACGCTCTTGGCAATGAACATTTGCAGTCATTGAGTCGCCCTAGAGAACGCACCAAGTAGGTTGCACCATCTCTTCCCCCTACCTCTCTACCACCACGGCATGCCACCTTGTAAATATTGCAGAGATAATTCACCCTCACACCCCCGAGGTTGTTTTTATCAATTGCGAGTGTTATCTCTCTCTCTCTCTCTCTCTCTCTCTCTCTCTCTCTCTCTCTCTCTCTCTCTCTCTCTCTCTCTCTCTCTCTCTCTTTGTGTGTGTGTGTGTGTGTGTGTGTGTGTGTGTGTGTGTGTGTAGGCTTGCGGTGTTCATATCATCGTGGGCTTTGCGTCCTAGTTGCTCAAAGCTAGGTGGTGCCCCTTGTTTGCTTTACCGTGGCAGGCTTGAGGAGGGCCATTCGGCCCCCAGCGTTTTAGAGGCCGTCGGGGTTCGGGGTCCGCTTTGGTCACCGTCATCTGGGTTTGGGGTCCTTTATTGATGGAAGACCGATCTTCAATAATGGCTTGCACCCTCTGATCCAGGGCACCTCTATCAATCTGCATTTGAAGTACGGCTTCTTTCAGTTGAGACCTTACCTGCTTCTTTCAGTTGAGACGTGACCTCCTTCATACATTTGTATGTTTTTCTGTTTCCCAGCAACAAATCCAATTCAAGTGCTATAGAGTGTCGTTGTGCAGTGGATTGCCTCTGCCAATGTGAATTTACTGTCATATCATCAGAGGTCAGCGTCCACTCATGTACCCTTTCCAGTACCTGGATGCTGTTGGGATGCACAGGTAGCTCGCACAGCTCTTGGTTATGAAAGGCTGCCGACTTCCAGTGCTGAATCATTTGTCTGGCTCCTACATATAGCCTTTGAAAGCGCTCCAGATCAGAGATAAGAGTATCATCCTCCAAATACTGTCTAGTAATAGGATCTTTTTGATATCTTTATCTCTTGTTCAATGTAATGAGTTGTAAGGAGTGTTGCTCATCAGCTCTAAAGAACTTAGTCACAGCCTTGGCTTTTTCTTTGCTGTCAAGACTGTGCCGTGACTGTTGTGCTGCAGGATTCTTAGTGTTGCCCTTATTTTGTTGGTCATTTCCTTGCTACTGATCATCAGACTGCTGGTCCTTGAGCTACTGGTTTGGCTGTTCTTGGTGCTGGTTTGATCGATCTGTGTTGGGTGCACTGCCCCCAACTACTGCTGAGTCTCCAGCTCCAGAGCCTGAGGGTGGGAAAGGTGAAAAATCATCATCAACAGGCTTGTCCTCCCCTTCCTCATCCTGCTCTTCTTCCCTCTCAGACTTCTTCTCTGTATCATTTGGCTTGCTGATATAATATATAATTTCCTCATTTGTCAAGACAAGATCTTATCCTTCATATCACTGTGCATAGTCTCCATGAGTGCCTTTAGATTTTCCATATTCAAGGTTATAGTGCCTTGTGGACTCAGAATTTCAGCAAGGTTATTATAGATGTATCTTTATGTAAGGGAAGCCTTTAATGTAGTATGGGCTAGCAGTAGTTGTTTGAAGTCTGACTGCTTCACTCAGAGTAGGGTCTAAAATTTGTCAACATCTCTCAAAGCTGCTGCCTTGTCTTCATTAAGTAGTTGATTTTCTCTTTCTAGTTTCATCAGCTTATTATTTGTTTGAATTGATTGATTATCAAGAACAAAATGTTTGAGCTTCTGTGCACTCATATCCTATTGAAGTTCCTGAATCTACTACTGGCTGCTTCCCAACTCTTCTTTGAGCTTTGACGAGTTCTTCATTGGAGGCTGACGCATCCATCATCTGTCCCAGGGAATGAACAATGGTGTTCCATGATGATTGGATGATCACCGAGCATCCATCAACTACTAGGCTGATATGGAATAGATTAAAAATGGATGGGTCTGAAATTCCATGGTCTTCAGTACTCAGAATGCCAGTATCATTCTCTCTGGAGGTCTCTTTCTCATTCAAATAGTATAACTTGATCTTAGCCCCATTATACACACTAGGAAACAGTAATCTAGATAAACCTTTCAACCTCACTGTGCCATTGGAAAATACCCAATCGACTTTGTAAGGACCAGCCTAAGCTATCTTTAAATTTGGTTTCTTAGGGCCCAGTTTAGACTGATATAGTAAAACCAAGTCTCCCTTTTGGAACTCCCTAACCTTGATTCTTCTGTCATGCCAGTGCTTCCTTCGTTGTTGCTGAACAATCTCTTGTTCCAGCATGGCTCTTTGTCGCAACTCATCCAGCTGCACTAATTCCTTCAGTCTATGTTTGAGATTATGGTTAAAATCCGTACCATATTCAACTGCCATTCTGAGACCGAAAATCACAAATTCGGTAGGCACTACAACTTCAATACCATACACCATTCTGAAAGGTGTCATTCTAGTGGTGACTTTAAAAGTTGTTCTGTAGAGTGAAGTTTGTGGCCACCTTGTAGGATGTGCGGTAGGCCCACAAACACTTCTCCAAGTTTACCTCCCACTCTATCACCTGCTTATAAACATATTTGGTCAACATCTTCACAATCTGCCCATTGGCACTCTCTACCAGACCATTGCACTGCGGGTGATATGGCAAAGAGAAGCGGTGTTGGATACCCAGCTTTTCCACTAAAGCCCGCACCAAGTTGCTTCAAAACCCTTGGCCTCTGTCAGAGATCAGCACCCATGGAACACCAAAATGGCAACAAATGCTGTCAAACACGAGCTGAGCTACTACATTTGCATTTACCTCTTTGACAGCCTTTGCCTCGACCCACCTGGTAAGGTAGTCAATTGCCACTATAATGTATTTTTTACCGCTTGCTGACTTCGGGAGTGGACCAATGGCATCCAAACCCCACTTCTCAAAATCATCTTGGGCAATGATAGCTCCCTATGATTTGGCTATCAGCCTCCTCTCGCGCATAGTCTGACATTCCTGGCAGGTTTTGCACCAATAGTGCACATCACGTACTATAGACGTCCACCAAAAACCTGCTCTCAAGATTCGAAACAAAACTTGGTCTTTGCCTTGATGCCCACTTTCCTCATGACATTGTTGCAACACCATACCAATTTCTTCCTTATAAAGTACCCTTCGCAGCACTTCATCCCGTCCATAGGCCATAAGATCCTCCCCTATCAGTGTAAACTTGCGAGATTTTTGTACTACCCTCCGCTTTTGTAACTTTGACAATCTTTCAGAGCACTGACCGGTATCCAAAAAGTCTTCAATCTCTTTCAAGGTTTCACGACCAGCATAGGTGGCTGGGGCCACATATATACCTGCAACCTGCACTTGTACTTTGCTGCTTGCAAGCTGATCTGCTTCTTGGTTCTGCTCTCTTCTAACATGCTTGAACTGAACTTCCTCAAAAAACTTTAGCAATTTCTTGATGGCATAGAACCAATGCTTTAATGAATCCCACTTCACCTGCCATTGGCCCAATAACTGCTTGATAACTAACAACGCATCACCTTTCACCACCAACCTGGATATACCAATCTCGACACACTGTTTCAAACCTAAATGGAGGGTAAGATACTCCGCCTCATTATTGGTATGCACATCCTCCAAGTCGTAGGCTTTTGAAAAGATCACCCTGTTGCGTGGATCTCGTATCACCACACCTCCACCTGGTTTTTGTAGTACCCTTCTATATGCTCCATCAAACCACATGGTAAAAGCTTCCGCTAAGTCAGGCTCCTCCTTGGTTTCATCCCGCACCACCCTAGGATAGATTGGCAAATCAACCGCCTTGCTGACTAGAATATCTTCCAGGTGAGATCGACTTGTATGGTCAACTTTGAATTCAAACTCAAATTCTTGTAGCTCTATCACCCACTTCATGATCCATTTCCTTGGCTTCAAGTGCAACACTACCTCCGGCAATAAATTATTGGCCGTTAGCACAAAAAACTTTTGCACGATGAGATACACCTTGAACTTCTTGCATGCAAAAACTAAGGCCATCACCCACTGTTCGGCTTCAGTGTAGGTTGCCTCCCCATGACTTATCACCCTTCTTTCAAAATAAATAGGTTTATAGCTCCTTCCCACCTTTTGCAATAGTACTGCCCCAATGGCTACAGTGCCTACCGTCATGGCAACATAAAAATCATCTTCATGATTGGGAGGACACACCGTAGGCAGTTGACACAAGATTTCTTTCACCCTTTCAAAAGCTACTTGAGCCTCTTCATCCCATTTAAAACCATGCACTAGCCGCGCCCTCTTTTGAAGGGGGTATACATACTGCGACAACATCCAAAAAAACCTTGACAGATACTTCAGCATGTGCACGAACGATGCCAAAGCCTGTGCACTAGGAGGAGGCTCCATCAAGACTAGAGCCTTGAACTTTTCTGGATCCGCTTCAATCCCATTTTGTGACACCACGTGGCCCAACAATGATGCTCGGGGTTGTGCTAATTTGCACTTCTTGGGGTTCAACTGACCTCCCTCTTCATCCAGCCTCTGAAAACACAGTCGTAGCTTTGACAAATGATCTGCCCTTGAGCTATAACATCCAATGTCGTCTATGAAAACCCTAATGAACCTACCCAAATAGGGACCAAACACCTTGTTCATCCAATCTTGAAACGTGGCATAGGCATTCACCAGCCCAAAAGGCATCCTGCGATAGGCAAAGCAACCCCATGGAGATATGAATGTCATCTTCAGTTGGTCTTCAAGAGCAATCCCTATTTGAAAGTAACCTGAAAACCCATCCATAATGGAATACCTCTCGTGGACAGCCACCTGATTCAAAATATCATCCTGAAACGGCAATGGGTAGTGATTCCTCTTGGTCGCAGCATTTAATGGCTTATAGACGACACACACCCGCCATCTCCCATTGTTTTTAGGAGTGATAACCACTGGGGGAAACCCACTCTGATTCCTTTACGGGGTATATAATACCTGCATCCAGTAGCCGATTAATCTCCTGCCAAAGGGCTTCCTTTTGAATCTCACCCAATCTTCTTAGCTTCTGCGCCTTAGGTTTATATCCTTCCTCGAGGGCTATTTTGTGCTCAACACCCTTGGCTCCTCTCAAATCTTTATACTCCTTTGCAAATAGGTTTGGAAAAGATGTACACAACTCGACATAGCTTTCTTTCTCCTTTTTGGTCAAGTCTCCACTTAGCATATTGACCACTTCTTCTGTACCCATAGCATGCACCTGTGGTTGCACCTCCTCTTTCACACAAGGTTCCTCCACAGTGACCCCAAACAAGTCAGCATCAATCTTGAGCATGTCATCCTCGCTTTCTTCTTCCTCCATATCTGTATAGCCCTCATCATAGGCCGTTTCAGTCTCATACTCGTAGCTAGTGGTGTCCTCTTCATCTCTAGCCGCTATTGGATGAAAATGGTTTTCCTTGGTCTTCAGGTCTAGCACCACTTGTCTTCCTTTCTCTTTATCAGGTAGGGTAAACACTTTAATTTCCCAATCCTGTTTGGCACCTATTGCCAACAGCCACGGCCTACCCAAGATGATAGGATATGCGTTATCCCTAGCTTTCATCACAAAGAAGTCGATTAGGCACTCTATGCCCATCACTTTCACTTTCACATCCTGGGCCACTCCCAAACACCTAGCTTTAGCATGGTTAGCCATCCTCATGCGCACATTCGACTTGGATACCGCCTTGACCCCTGTTTCCTTCATCGCAGCTTCTGTCATGACGCAAACCTGTGCTCTGCCATCTATATAGGCTTGAACCTGCATCCTTTTCTCGATGACAGCATCCACTAAAGGAAGAACATCCGTCGGGCTACCTACCATGAGTGCCATATTTTGCATCGCCTGCACATTGCCTTTGCTCCTTGGTAGCCTAGTGCTAACACTAGTCAACCATTGTCGCCTCAACGTTGGGTTCAAAGCCAATAACTGTCCAAAAGTAATATTAGCTCTTTGAATTTGGACATCACTCACCAAATCATACTCTGGATGGCCGCGTCCAAGCTGGAAATCTGTTTGTTTAATCCTGCGACGCCTTCTTTTCTTGCTAGTTTCAAGCTTTTCTTTCCCCTCTTATACCTTCTCTTTGCCTTTACGAGCTCTAGTCTCCCGCTCGGTTTGTGCCTCCCTTTCAACTCTAGCTCTTTTGTTAGACAACACTTCGACATCCTGTTTATCCACCCCAATGATGTTCACCCAAGGGACTTCACCGCCATCAGTTTGAGCTTGCTACACTGGATTCTCAATTACCTGCTCCCTCGAGCCATTAAATTGTGCTTGACCTCTCCCTCTACCAAACAATGGGTACATACCACCTCTTTCCCTCACCGGATGGGGACAGTCGGGTGCATAATGTCCTTCTTCGCCCCTCAATTATAGCACCTTCTAGGTAGAGGCCTTGCCCTGCCCCTTGCTCCTCTCGGCTATCCCCTGTCCATTACACTCAATCGAAGCTCTTGCATCTGCTCTGATAGGTCCTGAACCGTACGTATCCATTGTTCTGGAATAGCAACCGTAGCCCTATTCTCTTGATTTCCCTCTTGAGTTGACTCTCGAGGGCTTTGTGGTTGAACAGGTGCCATTGCTTCATAACTTGTTACGCCCTGCTCTATCTTTTTTTTAATTTTTCTACTTTTCGACCTTGCAATCTCCACTGCCCCATTGTAGTTCTCTAGGCTTTCAAAGTCCACTTTCTCTCTCACTTTTGGATGTAAGCATGCCATAAACGTATCCAATTTGAAGTACTCACCATTGGCTAGCTGCATAGCTGCTTCCAACTCTGCCCAACATTCTTCAAAACGATCCAGAAACAAGCTGAATTCCTCACCTACATCCTGCTTTAGAGCTTTTAGCTTGGCATCCATCTCGACTGGAGAAGCTTCTTTGTGAAAATCATGCAAAAAATTTTCCCGTAGAGCCGGCCATGCCTGTCTCGGCTCAATCTCCAAAGCTTCGAACCACAGTTTGGCCTTTCCGCGCATCACTAAAGGGAAGGTTTGCATCTTGCTGTCCTCATTAGGCATTTGCAAAGACAACATGTACAATTCAAAATCAGCAAGCCATTCGTCTGGATTCTCTTCACCTGTAAAAATCGGACCGTAACTTCGAGACATCATCCTTACTTATACGAAAACATGTATTTTCCTTCACATGCGGGAGCAATCAGTGTGCTCCTCCATGGGGGCACCAAAAGATGGAGAGGGGGAATGGGAAACGACACCCGGCACGACTAAAAGTGCCTCTCTATAGCCCAGGGTCAATACAACACCCCAATCCGCTCAAAGACACCTTCAAAACGACAATTTGCACATAATCCACTTCACTTGCACAGTTCCCAAGCGCACACGCGCTTTCCAAGATTGAAAAATGAGTCCACACCTCACTGCACCTGCTCTGCCTCCCTTCGCACATACACTTACACTCTCTCTCTCTCTCCTTTTGCAAAGCACCAACGATCCGGGCGTACACACGCTTTACCGGCACCGCGGCTGGCAACAGACGAGACGACAAAGAGAAAAGGGGAAGGGGGGAGCGACACGGTAAAATTGACCAAGAGGATTGTTCATTAACAGCTTCCCAACTCCATTACAATGCTCTTGTGAGCTTCTCACTCTCTCTCTCACTTGCTCTCCTACACATACCATCCCAAAAAAAACAAAGAGCTCCCTTTGTTACAAAAAGTTTTGCCCCTTTATTGGGCTCGTTTTGAGTTTTTAGGCATTTTTCATGATAGGCCGACACGTGGCACTCCCCTTGGGAGGCTCAGCTTGACTTTGAATAGCTTGGTGCGCGTCCCGAGGATTCACACTTTACTCTACACACAAGCACCCTGTAGGGAGAAACGACGGCGCTGTCGTTGCTCCTAGGGATTCACCTTGCCTTCAAAAAAGGTTGTGGGTGGATTTGGTCCGTAGGAAATGGCCCTTGACCCTGCGGGGTGCACGTCACCACCTTCAACATCGCCGCCCGCATGGGGCGCGCCTCCGAATTGGCCAAAATCCGCCACGGACTACCACCGCAGTGTCGCCAAACGCCACACGCAGCGCCCACGGCGCATCTGCCATAGCCAATGAATGCTAGGAGCTCCCCATGCCCCTTTGTATGCCAATGGAGTGCCCACGGTTCAGCCCATATAGCATGCAAACCCAAACCTCCACTGCGCATATGGTTTTTCTCCAGTGCCACATGGCAGCTTCGTAATGAGTGGCCTTCAAGGCCTTAAAAAACCTAACTTTTAAACTTTAAAAAAAAACTCTTTTTTGCCTTTCAGTGGGTACTCTGTTATGTCTTGTCCAGTGGACCTATGAACCGGCTTCGGAGCCCCATCGACTCCCACCATGCCCGCCTTCAAATCATCCGCCTTTTGCCCCCTTTTGAGATCTTCAATGCCCTCATCTGAGGTCGCAAAAAACCAGGAAAAAACATCTGCCAGCCTTTCACTATCAAATGATCCTAACTTCGTCTAGCTGTATCTGACTAATCGAATATCCGATTGATGTCCAGTCGATTTGTGCTAACCCCATAGGGTGCCCACTTCCACCAAGAATCTTGGCGAGGCTAAAATGACACCCTGTCCTATCCGTCGGGGATCTGCTACACACTTTACCTTTAAACTGCAATATCTTGAGCAGGGTGCTCCGTTTGACGATCTGTTTGAACCGACCTAGAGAGCACACTGAAGACTACACCTTGGCACATGCTTGCCACCTTCTGGATACCTTTGACTGCCATCCCTGCTAGCCCTCGTATGGAGATTTCTTGGCCTAAAAAACCGCATTAGACATACATTTCCGCTTCCACTTGGCCACAACAGCTTTAGACACATGCCCTAGCACCATCACGTGCACCTGTATGCCTTGCATCCATCTAGCATCTTCAAAAGGACAATTCTTAAATTTAATAAGATATCGTTTGATAGTCTTACCGCCTCTTAGTACCTTGTCTTCATGTCAGAGAATGGACTCGGGCTGCAACACCTCTTCGTAATCCTCAATCTCCGGTGAGTCTTCAATAGTTGGTTCTTGAGGTGGCTCTCCTTTGTAAGGCTTTAGTAGGATCACATGGAAAGCATTTTGTATGAGCCAATGGCTGGGCAAATTGAGTTGATAGGCCATCTCATTGATTGGCCTAAGAATCTGGAAGAGACCATAGTACCTTTTTGCTAACTTAGCATAGTGCTTTTGGTGTCTCGTAGGATTCTTGCCCGTCGCGTGCCTTGGGAAATTTAAGTAAGACCCAATCATTTTCTTTAAAGGCTTGGGCTCTTCTGTGCTTATCAGCAACATCCTTTTGCCTTTGCTGTGCGATAGAGATAGCATCCTTAATCTTTTGGAAAGATTCTTGTAGGTTTCGGCTATACTCATCTGTAGCGAAGATCTTCCCGTTTACCTTAAGTAGCAGGGGACTTTTTGATCTTCCCTCTATTACCTCAAAAGGTTCTTTTCCTATGGAAGTATGTACATTGTTATTGTAGGAATACTCCACTAAGGGTAAGTACTTCTCCCATTGGGATCTTTGATCTACTTCCGTTACATAGTCTTTTAGTAGATCAATAATTGTTAGGTTAGCTATTACACTTTGGCCATCCGTTTGTGGATGATAGGCAGAAGAGAAGTTTAGCCTTGTCCCTAAATTCTCAAAGAGACCCTTCCAAAAATTACTGGTCATTCTAGGATCTCTATCCGACACTATGGACATTGGCAAGCCATGGTACTTGAAAATTTGTGAAATGAATAGGGTTGCCATTTGATGGGCTTTGATAGTCTTTTTGACAGGTATAAAATGAGCTTGTTTATCGTCCATATTCCCGTATTCCCATGGATAGACTCAGGCAATCCAAATATAAAATCCATGAATATGCTCTCCCATGGTGAATTAGGGATTGGCAAAGGTTGAAGCAATCCAGGTTGTTTCCCTCTATCAAACTTCGTCTTTTGGCATACCACACATTTAAAAACATACTCTTGTATGTTTGCTTTCATGGTAGGCCAATAGAAATATGTTTCAATTCCCTTTAGGGTAGACTGAATCCCTCTATGCCCCGCATAAGGAGGAGCATGAGATTCATACATTACTTTCTCACGGAGTGAGTTAGTAACGCATAGTCTATTGGCATAGAGAAATAACCATCTTGTAAAGTAAATGGTTCCTCTTTCTTCCCTAATGCAAGGGCTGAAATCACATCTCTAAAATTGAGATCAATAGCATACTCATCTATCATTGAAGATAGATCATTGTGAGTTGCTATGGAAACCGCATTCACTCTCGGCCGTCTTGAGAGTGCATCGGCTACTTGATTATGCTTGCAAGCAATGTGAGCAATATGAAAATGAAATTGCGAAAGGAAATTCGACCACCTCATTTTTTTGTCGGAGAGCTTGGTCTGCGCCATAAAGTACTTAAGACTTTGGTGATCCGTTCGCAGAATGAAAGGAGTCCCCAATAAATAGTGCTTCCATGAGTCTAAGGCATGTAGAACTGTGAGGAGTTCCTTTTCATATATGCCTAGAGCTTTCTCAACAGGGTCAAGCCTTTGACTTTCATAGCCTATGGTGTGCCCTTCTTGGAGCAAAACAGCTCCAAGGAAATCACCACAAGTGTCACATTGGACCTCAAATGGCTTTGAGAGATCCGTTAGTGTAAGCACAGATTGAGAGATAAGCTTTTCTTTAAGCTTTTTGAAAGCATTGTTCTCCTTGGCAGTCCATGTATACCTAACGCTTTTCTTTGTTAGGTCATGTAATGGTCCTGCAATTTGTGAGAACTTTTCTATGAAGCGTCTATAATATGCACACATACCTATAAAGCTTCTTAGTTCATGAAGATTCCTTGGTTTATGCCATCCTTTTATTACCTCTAACTTTGATGGATCCATTTGGATGCCATCTTGAGAGATAATGTGACCTAAATACTGAATCTCTTGCAAGAAAAATTCACTTTTCTTTCGATTAACATAAAGTTTATTCTCTCTTAGAACTTGAAATATTACCTGGAGGTGTTGCTTGTGCTTATCTAATGAATTAGAGTAGATGATAATATCATCAAAGAACACTCCGTGAGGCCCGAATAGCTTTTCCATCAAGCGGTTGAATGTGGTTGGTGCATTGGTCAAGCCAAAAGGCATGACAATGTATTCGTAAAGACCAGATGTAGTGCGAAATGCAGTCTTTACAATGTCTTGATCAACTATCCTTATTTGATGGTAACCACTTTTTAGGTCAATCCTACAGAAGTAGGTCGATCCTTTTAGCTTATAAAATAGGTCTTCTACCCGTGGAACAGGAAACCTATTCTTGATAGTGATCCTATTTAGTGCTCTATAGTCAACACACATACGATATGTGGCGTCTTTCTTTTGCACTAATAGCACAGGTGAGCAAAATGGAGATGAGCTAGGTCTAACCATGCCCTTCTCAACTAACCCATGCACTTTCCGCATAATCTCCTCTTGTTGAGCTTGAGAAACTCTATAAGGAGGTTTATTAGGCAGTGAACTTCCTGGAAGAAGTTCAATTGCATGGTCATCATTGCCTCGTTTAGGAGGTAGCTCACAAGGGATGTCGTCAATAAAGACATAAAGAACTTCAACAACTTGTTGATGGCAAAGAACCAATGCTTTAAGGAATCGCGTTTTACTTGCCATTGGCCTAGCAGTTGCTTGATGACCAATAACGCATCACCTTTGACCACCAACCTGGAAATTCCGAACTCGACGCATTGTTTCAAACCTAGATGGAGGGCGAGATATTCTACTTCATTGTTGGTATGAACATGCTCCAAATCATAGGCTTTTGAGAAGATTACCCTACCGTGTGGATCATGTATCACCACACCTCCACCAGAGTTCTTTATCACCCTCCTATATACACCATCAAACCACATGGTAAAAGCTCCAATTAGGTCAGGCTCCTCTTTGGCTTCATCTCGTACTACTCTCGGATAAATTGGCAAATCCACTGCTTTGCTGACCAAAATGTCTGCCAAATGGGACCTACTTGTGTGGTCAATTTTGAACTCAAACTCGAATCCCTGCAACTCTATCACCCACTTCATGATCCGCTTTCCTAGCTTTAAGTGTAACACCACTTCAGGCAACAGATTGTTAGCCGTCAACACATACAACTTACACACAATGAGGTGCACTTTGAACTTTCTACAAGCAAAAACCAAAGCCATGACCCACTGCTCCGCTTTAGTGTAAGCCACTTCTCCAGGACTTATCATCGTGCTTTCACAGTAGATAGGCTTATAGCTCCTTCCTACCTTCTGCAGTAACACCGCCCCAATAGCCACGGTACCTACCGTCATTGACACATAGAAATCATCCTCTTGGATTGGAGGGTACACAGCTGGCAGCTGACACAAAATTTCTTTCACTCTGTCAAAAGCTTCTTGAGCATCTTCATCCCATCCAAAACCATGTACTTGTTGGGACCTCTTTTGGAGAGGATACACATATTGTGACAGCATCCAAAAAAAAACGCGACAAGTACTTTAGCTTATGTACAAAGGACGCCAAGCCTTGCACACTAGAGGGAGTCTCCATCAAGACTAGTGCCTTGACCTTTTCCGGATCTGCCTCAATTCCATTTTGCGACACCACATGACCTAGCAACTGCGCTCGAGGTTGCGCCAACTTGCACTTCTTAGGGTTTAACTGACCTCCTTTTTCATCCAACCTTTGAAAACATAGCCGGAGCTTTGACAAATGATCCACCCTTGAGCTGTAACACCCAATATCATCCATGAAAACCCTGCCCAAGTAGGGACCAAACACCCTATTCATCCAGTCTTGGAAGGCGGCATAGGCATTAACTAAACCAAACGGCATCCTGCGATAGGGAAAGCACCCCCATGGAGAGATAAATGTCGTCTTCAGCTGATCTTCAAGAGCAATCCCTATTTGAAAGTACCCTGAAAATCCATCCATAATAGAGTACCTCTCATGACCGGCCACTTGATTTAAGATTTCATCTTGGAACGGCAGTGGGTAGTGGTTTCTCTTGGTTGCCGCATTCAATGTCTTGTAATGGACGCACACCCGCAATTTTCCATTCTTCTTATGGGTGATAACCACTGGAGAAACCCACTCCGACTCCTTCACGGGGTATATGATACCTGCATCTAACAATTGGTTAATCTTCTGCCAAAGATCCTCCTTCTGAATATCCCCTAACCTCCTTAGCTTCCGCGCCTTTGGTTTGCACCCTTCTTTAAGAACTATCTTATGCTCTGCACCCTTTGCTCCTCGTAGATCCTCGTACTTCGTCGCAAATAAATTCAAAAAAGAGGCACACAAACCAACATAGCCTTCTCTCTCTTTCTTGGTCAAATCTTCGCTTAGCATAGCAGTTACCTCCTCCACACCTATGCCACCAACCTGCGGTTGCACCTCCCCTTTTGCATGCGAGCCTTCAACAGTAACCCCAAACAAGTCGACGTCTATCTTTAGCATATCATCTTCGCTTTCCTCTTCTTCAGTATCTGTGTACCCCTCATCATAGGCTGTCTCTGTCTCATATTCATAGCTTGTCGTATCATTTTTGTCTTTTTCTGCCACAGGGTGAAAACGGCTCTCTTTGGTCATTAAATCAAGCACCACATGTCTCCCTCTCTCCTTGTCAGGCAAGGTGAACACTCTGCACCCCCAATCCTGCTTTGCCCCTATTGCAAGTAGCCATGGCCTACCCAAGATGATTGGATAAGCATTGCCACCCGCCTTCATCACAAAGAAATCGATCAAGCACTCAATGCCCATCACTTTCAATCTTACGTCTTGAGCCATGCCCAAACACCTGGCTTTGGTATGGTTAGCCATCCTCATGCGTACATTTGATTTAGCTACTGCTTTGACCCCTGTTTCCTTCATTGCAGCTTCCATCATGAGGCAAACTTGTGCTCCACCATCTATATAGGCCTGAACCTGCAACCTATTTTCAATGACCGCATCCACTAGAGGAAGGACATCTGTCGGGCTACCCACTCTCAATGCCATGTTTTGTATTGCATGCACATTCCCCTTAGCCTTTGGCAGCCTTGTGCTGACACTTGTAGACCACTGTCTTCGTAGCTTGGGATTTAAAGCCAACAACTGACCAAAGGTTATGTTAGCCTTCTGATTTTGAACATCGCTTACCAAGTCATATTCCGGGTATCCGCGCCCTAGCTGAAAGTCTGCTTGCTTGATTTTGCGGCGCCTCCTCTTCTTGCTAGTTTTCGGCTGCTCCTTGCCTTCATACACTTTCTCTTTACCTTTACGGGCCATTGTCTCCCGCTCGATTTCTGTCTCTCTTTCCCTCCTTGCTCTTTTGTTGGCCAGAACTTCAACATCCTGCTTATAGACTCCGATGATATTCACCCTAGGGACTTCACCACCATCCTGAGGAGCTAGCGGCACCTGATTCTTGACTACCTGCTCTCTCGGGCCATTGAGTTGTGCTTGGCCTCTACCTTTGCCAAACAGGCGATAAATACTGCCTCTTTCTCTCAGCGGATGAGGGAAATATGGCGCATAGTGTCCTTCTTCACCGCAATTGTAACATCGGCCAGGTAGTGGCCTTGCCCTGCCCCTTGCTCCTCTTGGTTGACCTCTACCCATCACGCTTAGCCGCAATTCCTACATTTGCTCAGACAAATCGTGCACGGTTCGCACCCAATTTTGTGGCACAACGGCTACACCTCGGTTTGCCTCGTTCTCATCATGAACAACATCCCTCGGACCCTGAGGTTGGACCACTGCTTCATAACCTGACACGCCCTTTTCAATCTTCTTTTTGATTTTCCTGCTTTTTGCCTTTGCGATGGCCACTGCACCATTATAGTTTTTTGGGCTCTCAAAATCCACCTTCTCCCTCACTTTAGGATGCAGGCATGCCATGAATTTATCGAGATTAAAGTAGTCGCCATTGGCCAATTGCATGGCACCCGCTAACTCTGCCCAACACACTTCAAAACGATCCAAAAACAAACCGAACTCTTCACTTACATCCTATTTGAGTGCCTTCAGTTTGGCATCCATCTCGACCGGGGAAGCCTCTTTGCAGAAGTCATGTAGAAAGCGCGCCCGTAGAGCCGGCAAAGCATGCCTCGGCTCACCTTCCAGAGCTTCGTACCATATCTTTGCCTTCCCGCGCATCACCAAAGGAAATGTTCGCATCTTGCTGTCCTCGTTCGGCATGCGCAACGACAACATATACAACTCAAAGTCTGCAACCCACTCATCAGGATTTTCTTCACTTGTAAAAATTGGCCCATGCTTCGAGACACCATGTCGACCAACACCAAAAACTGCGTCTCTTCACTTAACTGGGAGCAATCAGTGTGCTCCTCAATGGGGGCATCAGAAGATGGAGAGGGGGAATGGGGAGCACGCCCAGCGCGCCAACACGGAATGCCTCCTATAGCCCAGGGCACACACTGCACCCCAATCCACTTTGCGAGCACCTTCGACTCGCTCTTTTCACTAAACCACACACGCACACGTGCTCACACAGACGCACACGAACTCACACAACCCACACACCTCAAAGCACCAGCTTTGCGATCTCCCACACGCTCAAAACACACCACTCTCTCTCTCTCTCTCTCTCTCTCTCTCTCTCTCTCTCTCTCTCTCTCTCTCTCTCTCTCTCTCTCTCTCTCTCTCTCTCTCTCTCTGCAACACTCCGTCGGGGTGGCACACACCTGTCGATACGCCCGCACGCACACACACGAGAGCAGAAGAGAAGGGGGGAAGGGGGGTGAGACAACACACAAAACTCACTGCAATGGGGGACTTCTTTCATTCATTGGCACCAAACAGTGTACAATCATCATCGCTGCAACCGGGACACACTAAAGATCAAAGGGGCGAGCCCCGCTCAAGCCCGGCCTGAAGGTTTCCATGGCCACTGCTCTTCGTGAGCTCTCCATGGCTCCAAATGAACAAGCAACTCAAAAGCTCTAAAAAAAACCGTCGAGGAAGTTTTCTTCTCCCTTGGGTGTCTGCCTCGACCACACTACGTATGAAGCTTCTTCTTCTTCCGTAAACTCCAAGCAAAAAACAAAATCTAGTCTCCAAATCTAAGGAAAAGACTCCTCCTCCTGTTTTAGAAAAACGCCTTCCCCTCCTCTCTCTTCTTTCTCTTAGTTTTTTCAAAGCAAAGATAGGAAAAAAAATTCCTTTTTTGGGCAGTAGCGCTTGGCGCCACTGCCTTTGAGCTTCTCTTCTTTTTATTTTTAGTCTTTACTCACCCTTCTTTCCCTTTTTGCCTTGAGGTTAACTTTCCCTTTTACCTTATAGCGAAGGACCTCAATTTTAAACCTCCCTTTTGTATGTTGATGGTGCTTTGCGTGCTCGGGCTTTCTGAACCCGTCTCTCGCCAAGCCACCCCGGCCAACCCCAAACCTTAAAAACTTTTTCGCTTTAGGTCAGTTCACCCCCTCGAACAGCAAGCCGCAAGTGGTAAAAAAATTGGGTTGTATCCCTGTCGCGACTGATTGTCAACTTGAAGTACACATATCTTGCTGACCATGAATTCGATCAGCGAGCCGTAAACTCCAGTTGGCTTTCCATATTGCATGCCATGTTCCAGAATCTTGGCGAGTCCTAAAAACATGCCTATCGATGCGCTTACCAACATGGCCCGGTGAGCACGTACCCGACCCCCCGTAAATACTCCACAGGTCATAACTTGCCCGTTTGAGCTCCGAATGGCGAACCAAAAAAACCGGCATGATCAACAGCTCAAGCTTTACACGCGTATCCACTAACCCCAGTTTTTTGCCATCTGTCCGTACCTGCCCTGCCCGTCGGGACCTGTGAAGCCTTCTAACTTCGGACAATCATCACTTTCACACCGGGACTCTGTTTGGCGAGCTGTTTGGACGAGCTTCTAGAGAATCTTGAACACCACATTTTGGGACACATTTCACGCATCTCAAACACTTTGACCTACCGTCCCAATCAGCCCACTTCAAAGGCCCCCTGGCCTAAAAAAGCACTTTAAGCATGCATTTTCGTTGCCACTGTCCTGCTGAGGTCTCCCACACTGGATTTAGCCCTCTACCATGCACCCGTTAGCACCCTTTGCACTGCATAGCACACTTTATAGCGCGGACCAACTTTGGCTGCACCAACGTAGGACTCCACTCTTGACGGTGATGCCTTGTTAACTCTATGAAGGCAGGTACACTGTAAGGATGAAAAATCCCTATTCTACTTACTCACATGCAATTAATAATACCAACCATTTATAGCTAGCTTGAGGACCTCCCTTCTTGAGCAAGAAAAGATAAACCTTGTGCTTTGATACCAATGTAACATTAAATGGCCTGGTAACTTATGTGTATCAAAAAATAGCATGAACATAGTGAGCATTTCATTAGAATAGATTCATGATGAGCATAACGAGAGTGCTTGGGTGGAGAGAGCAACAAATAGCATAGCACCTAGTTTGATAGCATGAACAATACTTCAAAAGAGAGATAAATTAAGCTATTGACAACATTTGAGGACCGGATTTACATGGAACCGGTCCCCCCTCTAAAAGGCTTTGTATTATGGTTTCTCCCAGCAAGAGAGACATTTTACAATACAATTCTTTGTGTTCCTTCAATACTAGGTAGTGCAATGAAGACAGAGCACTAGGCAAAACACTTATTAAACACAACATCAATTCCCTCAGGGTGTCAGACCCCAGACCTCACACACCTTCGAAGATGGTGAGAGCTAGCGGGGTATGAGAGTAGATTGAGAGGAAGAAGGAGTAGTCTTACAATAAAGATGTACATCTCCTCACATAATCACTCATATTATCATAGCTTAGCTTACTAATTAGCATGTTAGCTTATTAATTAGCATGGCAGAGGATATGAGCATGCATTGAAGCTTGGCTCTTGGTTGGATACACATCACAAAGCCAGGAGTTGTTGGTGTAGGCCTCCCTTCTCACAAGCTTGGAGTAGGTGATGACAGTGATAGATCGCTTTTGGTGTATACAAAGTAGCATTTATATGCATGGTCATATGTAAAAAAAGATGTAAATACATGCATTTGGGATCTTTGCAAAGTGGTTTCAAGTTCAAAAAAAGGTGCAGCGTGTGCACATTGTAAATATGCGTGCTTGCGTGTCGGTAGTCGAGCATACGTACATGCCTGGATAGGGTATCCGGGACTTGAATATGGTTCAAGGTGGCTTATTTTGGCTCTAGATAATGTGTTTGAGCTTTCTAGAATGTAAATAATGCAAGTGACAAGTGTGGGTACTCTCATCGCGCTCGAGAAATTTGACACATGCGGTAACTGTCTATTTGTCGTGCCTGATCTGCGGTGATACATGCATCACCCTAGAAGTGGTCAAAAATGGAATGTGGGGAAGTGGAAATGTGCTTTGGGTATCGAGGATCAAGCGTACAAAATTTGGTGAATTTTGGAGTCCGTTTGGGGCTTTTCCTGCGAAAAATGCCCGCCAAGGGACAAAACTGGGCCAAAAAAGGACAAAAAATGGTCAAAAAAGCTGTGAAATGGCTTCAAATTGCCACATCACTCACGGTGCCATGATGGTCCAGGCTGAGGGAGGACTTTGGAAGATCAATATCAACACTTTCACCCCTTTGTGTGTGGGAGGGAGCAGCGTTCCTACAAGTGGTCTAGTGCAGTCCTGTTGCGTTCGCGTCCTGTTTTTGAGTGTGTGGAGGAGTGAATGAGAGCTTTCTCTATTCAATTTTGCACTTGGGAGAGTATATGGGAGTTCTGAGGTTTCCATGGATGTGTCTGTGCAAGGAATTGAGGGAAGAAGGCGCGGCTTTCCGCAAGACTATGTGACACTGTATCGGTGCCATTAGGGTTGGCGCTACTCCAAAGAGTCCAACAGAGTGGAGTTTGGTGAAGCTTTTGCAATGGTTTGAAAGTGGAATTCTGTGGCTGGAGTTTTTGGTTTTTGATGGTTTTTCTTGTATATTTTGGTCACCATCAAGCGTGATTTCAAGTGTTGATCACCTTGACTCACCTTGTAGTGTCTGCGGGCAGGCAAGGGCTTGTAGGTCGAGGCGTTTGGAGTTTGAATTGAGCTTGTGGGTAGAGCTTTTAGGGAGATTTTGAGTGGTAGTGAGTGAGGTGAGGAATTCAAGTAAATTCCTTGTGTTGTGTTGAGTTTTCTGGGTGTGTGAGTGTGCGCACGACTTCTTTTGCTCCATCATCCTTTGGCGATCCCGCTGGGGAGCGGAAATTTGCTGGTTGTGCACCTAGGTGGAGTGGTTTTGCTGTGAAGTTCGAGCTTCATTGAAGAAAAGTGGTGGTTTGGTTGAGGTGCAAGACTTCAAATTTTGTGAAATTACTTATGCAAGGGAGAAGCAACTTCAAAGGGATGGCGTATAGTCAGCCAGTGTTTACAGGGAAGGAGGATGTGAAGGAGTGGATTGCGGACTTCGAATGGCATACGCTTGGTATGCACATTGTGAATGATGAAGAAAATCTCCATGTATTTCATCTTGCTCTCAAAGGAGAAGCTCGTGAGTGTTTTGAAGGTTTAGAGGAAGAAAAAAAGCAAACATGGGAGCAGGTGAAGCTGCCAATTTTTGACGGGTTTGGAAAGATACTAACCGCAACAGAAGCGACAACAAAATTGAGAGGTTTGCAACAAGATGTTCATGCTAACTTTAAAGAGTTTTTGCAACACTTCAAAGGGCTTTGGGTTCAATTAGAGGCGGCATCCCAAGTACCTCCAGGGGATTTCTTTAAAGTGCGTCAGTTTATAAATTGTCTCCATCCAAGTGTAAGGGAGAAGGTCGATCAAGATGAGCTTGCTACATTTGAAAGAGCTGTGGAAATTGCCGAGGCCAAGAGCAAGAAGATCAAGAGAAGGTGGGACCAAGGCCTGGCACATGCTGAGCCAGTTGTGGTGCAACCAATGGTCCCTGTGACAACGGATGATAGAGTGGAGAGGGTGGTTCAAGGTCCAGACCCTGTTACGGCCCGAGTTCTACATGATCTTGCTGGTCAGTTGCACGAATTAAGAATTAACATAATGAATAGGAAGCAAAGAGAGGAGCGGCCAGCTAGGAGAGGCAGGGGACAAAGGCTACAAGTTAGATGCTACCATATTGATGAAGAGGGTCATTACACCCCTGATTGTCCTGAACCACCAAAAGAGAGAGGAGGAATACACCCCCTATATGGACGTGGTCGAGGAAGAATAGAAGAAAATCATCAAGAACGGGCACTAAAAGCACCGCAGCCACAACAACCTCCACAACTATTGCCTGGAAATGGAGAAGGTAGGGCTATCAACATCATTGACCTTGAGCATCAATATGTGGATTTTTTGGCCAATAAGAGAGCTAGGCATGATAGGGAGAAAGAGACAGAAGAAGAGAGGGAAACAAGAGCAAGGAAAGGAAAGGCTAAGGTAGAAGACAAACTAGAAAGTAGCAAGAGGCGGCGAAGAAGGAAAATTTGACCAAAGGACTACCTCCTTGGTCAAGGTGTTGAAGATTATGATATTGTCGAGGACATACGAAATCAAAAGGAAAATATATCTTTTGGTCAGTTGGTGGATTTGAATGCTAAATTGAGGAGGAAGTGGACCAAGTGTGTGAGTACGCGGCTCCCTTCCAAGAAGGAAAAGCGTCAAAGCATGGTGTCATCTTTGAGGGCTGGTCACCCAGTGGATATGGTGCCAATAGTTGAAGCTATGTTGGGAAAGAAGACGGAAGTGCAAGCATATGTGGATGAAGGTGCCCAGGTGTGTGTCATGATTGAGGCTATCATGAAGGAAGCAGGCATTAAGATGTTAGTGAATGCTTCGATCCATATGAGGATGGCCAACCACAGAAAGGCAAGGTGTCTTGGAATAGCTGAAGATGTGAAGATAAAAGTCTTGGGGATTGAGTGCTTGGTTGATTGCTACATGATGCAAGCGGGTGAGAATGCGTATCCAATCATTTTAGGGAGTCCATGGCTTATAACCCTTGGTGCTAAGCAGGATTGGGGCACGGGCTTGATCGCCATCCCCGACAAAGAGAAAGGAAGGACCATTGTCTACAACATGAAGACACACAAGAGCCGTACACAGGCCTTAGTGGAGATGCAAGATACGGATTTGACGGAAACCACAGTGATGCTTCGTCTACATCATATGAAGAAAGTGTAGAGGAAGGCTTGATGCAATTATGTCCTGATCTTTTTGGGATAAGTGTTGAAAAGGAAGCATCGATGCATGATGTCAAGGTCAAGGAGGAGAAGGATATTCCAAAAGAAATTGTAGAGCTTGCCGAATTGAATGTAAGGAGCATGCTAGGAGAGGACCTGACAGAAAAAGAAAAAAAGGAGTATGAAGACAT
The DNA here is from genome assembly GCF_014529385.1 of Adiantum capillus-veneris. Classification (NCBI taxonomy): domain Eukaryota; kingdom Viridiplantae; phylum Streptophyta; class Polypodiopsida; order Polypodiales; family Pteridaceae; genus Adiantum; species Adiantum capillus-veneris. Next base: position 103,428,784 of record NC_140940.1, on the reverse strand, counting down.
GTTCAAGGAATTTCCAAAGCTATTCGCCACTGAATATACTGAGTTGCAAGGAGCTAAAGAAGTCGAGCATAGAATCAATCTGAAAGAAGGTGCCAAGCAAAACGTTCAAAAGATTAAGAGGTTGGGGGTCATTCATGAGAAGGCACTTCATGAAGAGGTGATGAAGCTTTTGGAAGCAGATTTCATCTTTCGAGTGGAGGAGTCCGAATGGGTCTCTCCAGTTGTTATTGTGCCCAAGAAGAACGGAAGATTTAGGATATGTGTCGATTTCAAACCTTTGAATGCTGCCACAAAAAGGAATCATTATCCACTACCCTTTCTAGATGAAATCCTCAATCAGGTTGTAGGAATTTCCAAAGCTATTCGCCACTGAATATACTGAGTTGCAAGGAGCTAAAGAAGTCGAGCATAGAATCAATCTGAAAGAAGGTGCCAAGCAAAACGTTCAAAAGCTTAAGAGGTTGGGGGTCATTCATGAGAAGGCACTTCATGAAGAGGTGATGAAGCTTTTGGAAGCAGATTTCATCTTTCGAGTGGAGGAGTCCGAATGGGTCTCTCCAGTTGTTATTGTGCCCAAGAAGAACGGAAGATTTAGGATATGTGTCGATTTCAAACCTTTGAATGCTGCCACAAAAAGGAATCATTATCCACTAACCTTTCTAGATGAGATCCTCAATCAGGTTGTAGGTCATGAACGTTACTCAATCATGGATGGATTTTTGGCTACTTTCAGATCTTGATAGCGATTGAAGATCGATTGAAGACGACCTTCATTAATCCTTGGGGTTGTTTTTCCTACAAAAGAATGCCTTTTGGGCTGGTTAATGCATTTGCTACCTTCCAAGGATGGATGAATAGAGTTTTTGGTCCCTACTTGGGTAAGTTCATTCGTGTTTTCATGGATGACGTTGGGTGTTATAGCTCAAGGGTCACACATTTGGAGAAGCTAAGGTTGAGTTTTGAAAGGTTTCAACAAGAGGGTGCGCAACTCAACCCAAAGAAGTGTAAGTTTGCTCATGGCAGAGTCCATTTGCTAGGATATGTGGTTTCCCAAAATGGAATACAAGCTGACCCAGAGAAAGTTAAGGCTTTATTGCTTATGGATCCGCCCAGCAACACAAAGGATTTGGCATCATTTGTGCATAAGCTGAGGTACTTGTCACGTTTTTTCTGGATGCTATGTCAGTATGTGTATCCTCTCAAGAAATTGAGTCAAAGAGTTCAAGGGTTTGAATGGAATGAAGACATGCAACAGACTTTTGATGGCATCAAGGAGGTATTGTGTGCTTTACCAACAGTGAGTCCTCCGACTTGCAGTCGATTTTCTATGTATCTATTAGTGTGGGGTCAATAGCTTTTGGTCGGTTCTCTTACAAAAGCAAGGAAGGAACTTCAAGCCAGTTTATTTTGAGAGCAAGATGAAGAATGTAAGCAAGTTCTCCTACACGGAAATGGAACAGTGGGTATTCGCCTTGGTTCTTGCTTGTCGAAGGTTTAAAACCTATTTGTTGACCCAAAAGATCTATGTGATCACCACATCGAATCTTTTTCCGGATGTAGTACAAAATTTGAAGCCTAGCAAGCGCATCTTAAAGTGGACTTTGGAGCTTCAAGAGTATGAGTTTGAGTTTAAAGTGGATCATTCTATTAAAGCTCACTTGGCAAACATGGTCGTACATAAGGGGGGCGAGCTTCCATCTTACCCAAGGGTTGACAAGGATGATCATGAAGAGGAAGTAGATATTACAGATGCGTATACAATGATGTTTGATGGTGCATACAGGAAAGTTCTTCAAAAGGCAAGTGGTGGGGTAGTCATTAAGAACCCAAAAGGCGATGTAATCTTTTCTAGAGCTTACGATCTTGATGAAGCTGAAAGTAACAATGAGGCCGAGTACCTCACACTTTTCCTTGGGTTGAAGTAGTGTGTTGAGTTTGGACTGAAGAGGGTCATCGCAAAAGGGGATGCATTGCTAGTCATGAATCACTTGCTTGGTTTGTGGAATGTTAAGAAAGACAATTTGAAGAAGTGGTTCTATGGCATCAAGAAGCTTTTGCATGAGTCTGAGAAGATACAGTTTAAGCATGTTCCTTGTTAGCAGAATAAAGAAGCTGATGAGTTGGCTAGGGACAAGTTGGCTGCCTTGGTAGCTCCTTTAAAGGTCAAGGAAGCCTTGTATGCAGGAAGGGAATCATTGCAAGATGTAGAAGTATTTCTTGGTAAAGGGAAATTTCCAGAGGGCATGTCAAAGGTTCGGCGTAAGAGAATAGTTGCAAAAGCAAGAAACTACACATTGGTAGGTGAGGATCTCATGCTTTATGGCAAGGATAGCATTTTGAGAAAAGTGTCGTATAAAGAAGAGATAGGCTTGATTTTGGAGCACTGCCATGAAGAAAAAGTCCATCAAGGCAAGGATCAGGTTGTCTTTCGTGTTTTGAGAGCAGGTTACTGTTGGCCCTCTATGATGAGAGATGCTTATGTTTGGTGCAAGTCATGCCATGAATGCCAAGTGTTTGCAAATTGGAAGCTTTTGGCTGAGCCTCAAAAAGCTATAATGTCTTTTGATGCATTTGCAAAATGGGGAGTAGATGCTGTAGGTCTAATGCCAAGGACCAACAATGTTAAAGGTATATCCTTGTGGCTGTGGACTATTTGACAAAATGGGTGGAGGCAAGAGCAGTAAAAGATGTAACATCAGGAAGAGTGGCCTCTTTTTTATATGAATAAGTGTGTTGCAGGTTTGGAGCTCCTATGGTTATCATTTCTGCTCGTGGACCAGGATTTAGGGGAAAACTTGTTGCTGCTCTCATGGAGAAATTGAAAATTCAGCATAGGCATTCTTCTCCTTACTACCCACGATGCAATGGGTTGGTTGAGAACTGCAATGGTCAAATTGTGAAGATGCTATCAAAGTATGCTAGAGAGCATCCTAAAGAGTGAGACTTGGACTTGGAAAAGTGTTTGTGGGCTTATAGAACTGCGTATAGAGTGTCAACACAGTTTACACCATATGAGCTTGTTTATTGAAAAGAAGCTCTTATGCCCATACAAGTGCAGTTGGATGCCTTGAAGTTGTTGTGCAGAATGCAAGGTGAGCATAGTGACAAGCTGCAAGAAAGAATTCTTTCTCTAGAGTTGATGCGAATGAATAGACAGAAAGCCAGTGATTATTATCTTCAACAAGCAGAGACAAGGATCGAGAAAATGAATAAGAGACTGCCAAAGAAAGAAATCAAAGAGGGAGATTGGGTGATGAAGTATGATTCTCGCTTGGATTTTACTTTTCAAAAGAAGTTGAGGGATATATGGTTGGGTCCATACAGAGTGAAGCATATATTTCCTGATGGCACCTATGTGTTGGAAAAATTGTCTAGTGAACGTTTGCGCTACAGAATAAATGGGTATCGATTGAAGAAATATTTTGCGAGGGATGTGGTTCCAGATGCAAATAGTCTCTTGGTTGAGCATAAATGCTCTACCTAGAGGGTGGGCAATGATGATAGACCGCTTTTGGCGTATACAAAGTAGCGTTTATATGCATGGTCATATGTACAAAAAGATGTAAATACATGCATTTGGGAGCTTTGCAAAGTGGTTTCAACTTCGAAAAAAGGTGCAACGTGTGCACATTGTAAATATGCGTGCTTGCGTGTGGGTAGTCGAGCATACGTACATGCCTGAATAGGGTATCGGGGCCTTGAATATGGTTCTAGGTGGCTGATTTTGACTCTAGATAATGTGTTTGAGGTTTCTAGAATGTAAATAATGCAAGTGACAAGTGTGGGTATTCTCATCCCGCTCGAGAAGTTTGACACATGCGGTAACTGTCTATTTGCGGTGCCTAATCTGCGGTGATACGTGCATCGCCCTAGAAGTGGTCAAAAATGGAATGTGGGGAAGTGGAAATGTGCTTTGGGTATTGAGGATGAAGTGTACAAAATTTGGTGAATTTTGGAGTCCGTTTGGGGTTTTTCTTGCGAAAAATTCCCGCCAGAGTAAAAACAGGCCAAAACTGGGCTAAAAAAGGTCAAAAAAGATGTGAAATGGCTTCAAATTGCCACATCACTCAAAGTGCCGTGATGGTCCAGGCTAAGGGAGGAATTTGGAAGAGCAATATCAACACTTTTACCCCTCTGTGTCTGGGAGGGAGCAGCGTTCCTTATACAGGTGGTCTAGAGTAGTCCCGTTGCGTTTGCGTCCTATTTTCGAGTGTGTGGAGGAGTGAATGAGAGCATTCTCTCTTCAATTTTGCACTTGGGAGAGTCTATGGGAGTTTTGTGGTTTCCATCGATGTGTGTGTGCAAGGAATTGAGGGAGGAAGGTGCGGCTTTTTGCAAGACTACGTGACCCTGTATCGTTGCCATTAGGGTTGGCGCTACTCTAAAGAGTCCAACAGAGTGGAGTTTGGTGAAGCTTTTGCAATGGTTTGAAAATGGACTTTTGTGGCTGGAGTTTTTGGTTTTTGGTGGTTTTTCTTGTATATTTTGGTCACCATCAAGCGTGATTTCAAGTGTTCATCACCTCGACTCACCTAGTAGTGTCTACGGGCAGGCAAGGGCTTGTAGGTCGAGGCGTTTGGAGTTTGAATTGAGCTTGTGGGTAGATTTTTTAGGGAGCTTTTGAGTGGTAGTGAGTGAGGTGAGGAATTCAAGTAAATTCCTTGTATTGTGTTGAGTTGTCTAGGTGTGTGAGTGTGCACACGACATCTTTTGGTCCATCAACGGAAGCAAAGCGATACCCGAACCCCGACGGCCTCTAAAAACGCCGGGAGCCGATGCACGCCTCGAGCCGGTCACGGTAAAGCGAACAAGGGGCACCACGTAGCTTTGTGAGGCTAGGACGCAATCAACAGTGATGTGAACACCACGAATTCACACACACACACACACACACACACACAGAGCATTGACAAATGATGAAAACCCTCGGGGGCGTGAGGGAGAATTATTGTTAGCAGTATTTACAATGACCTTTTCTTCCGACGAGATGGCACACCATGGTGATAGAGAGGTAGGGAGAAGAGAGGGTAAATCTACTTGGTGCGTTCTCTACAGATGACTCGATGATGTGAAGCTTGCTACCAAGAATGGGTGTGTGTGTGTGCATCGACCATTGGAGTCGAGAGGTGGACGTAGTTCCCTTCACATGGTGCAATTCCCAAAACAAACCGTTACCCTAAATCCCCCCTCCTCCATGTGATGCCCGATGGTGTCAATTCCTCGCGCTAAAACTCTACCAAGTGTTGACCTCTCATGAGATGCCCCCCGCCCCCCCTGATAGTGAGCTCTCAGTGCCCTTTTATAGGTGTGTGGCTACTTAGATCAGGGTAATCCGGTTGGATTAGGGTAAACTAATCGGGGAGACAAAGCAAGGCGGTGGGCATGGTGTGGTTGACCCTTGCTTTGTCTTGGGAGTTATTTAAAATGAAAACCTTAGGTGGGCCTTTGTGACCATCACCTAGAGAGAGAGAAATTTACAAGTTGGGGATTTTTACAAGGCTTGGGTGAAAAACTGGAAAAATGATGATAACAACCTACGGTTTACTAAAAACGGTGTTGTGGTTGCGTGATGCCGGTGAATGGCAGCTTGCCGGTACGTTGATGTAGTGCATACGTCTTTTGGGAGTCAGTCGGGGCATGCCTTCGGCGCCTTTGTTCTTTTTGTTGTTGGTGTCGCGTGATTCGGGTTGTCCTCCTTTGTTTTCGTTGATGTCGATGTCGGTGGATCTTCGTTATTTTTTTGTATTTTGTATTGGTGGTGCGTGCATATATGCGCGCGTGTGTATGTATGGGTGCGTGGGTGTGTAGGCATGTGTGTGTGCGTATTAGCGTGCGTGGGAACGGGGGGATATGTGTATAATATATATATTTATATATTAAGTTTTTTTTGTTTTCAGTTGGCGATGCAGAGGCAGGGGGGGGGGAGATGGAGTGAGAGAGTGGGTGGGTGCATAGCGTGTGTGTGTGTGTGTGTGTGTGTGTGTGTGTGTGTGTGTGTGTGTGTGTGTGTGTGTGTGTGTGTGTGTGTGTGGTGTGTATGTGTGTGTGTGTGTGTGTTGCTTCACGGTGGCGCCTACAGGCCTGACACAGAGGAAGCGCGAGAGAAGCGGGTGATAGGAGCGGGGCTGCCTGCTGCTGCACGTGAACACAGAGTGCGAGGGAGCGAAGGAGAGGGTGTGGAGAGGGGGGTGTGGGGGGGCGGGGGGGGGGGGGATAGGTGAGGAGATAAGGGTGTGTGAGGGAATGGAGGTGGGCGCCGACAAGCTCGACAGCGGCCGAAACGGGGGGAGGGGGGGTACTTAGTCAACGAGAGAGAGAGGGAATATTAGAGAGAGAGAGAGAGTATAAGGCCCCTAAGGTGGGTTCGCACCATGGGACAAGAGAGTGAGAGGGGATCCAGTGTGAGGTTGTGAGGGAGGGTGAGAGGATAGGGGATAGGGTGTGTGGTGAAAAGGGATTGAGAGAGAGAGAGATATAGAGAGAGAAAGGATCCCTCCATGGCTTGCGGGACCACTCTCCCAAGAGAGAGGAGAGGGAGAGCTAGACCTAGTACGTGAAGATGGGGGGGGGGGGGGGGGATATAAGGCTGGTGGTCCGCCAAGGTTGGGGAAGAAAACAGACCGGGGGAGGGGCATAAGGCCGAAGGGAGTGTGGAAGGGGGGGTGGTGGGTATAATGTAGTGGCCCGCCGGGGCTGGGGTGTGGACGAGCAGAGAGAGAGAGAGAGAGAGCGAGAGAGAGAGAGAGAGAGAGAGAGAGAGAGAGAGAGAGAGAGAGAGAGAGAGAGAGAGAGAGAGAGAGAGAACACAGGGCGGGGTGCGTATAATGTAGCGGCCGGCCGGGGTTAGGGTGTGGACAAGCGCGCGCACGCACACACACACACACACACACAGAAGAGAGAGAGAGAGAGAGAGAGAGAGAGAGAGAGAGAGAGAGAGAGAGAGAGAGAGAGAGAGAGAGAGAGAGAGAGAGTATTTGAAAGAGAGAGAGGGATTATATACAATATCTGTGGCGGCCCGCCGGAGGGTGTGACAGAGGCACCAATGTCTTATGCACCTACCGGGCCGGGTGATGTAGCGGTAGAGTAGGAGAGAGAGAGAATATTGGTGGAGATGAGTAGTAGGAGAGAGAGGTGTTCGTCTTCTGGTGATAATGGAGAGATGTGGCCAAACATGCAGCACCCTGCTAGTGGTTAACTTTGGGGGGGGGGGAGGGGGTATGGTGAATGGTAAGAGCTTTTTTTTTTTTTTTTTTTCTTTTGGTAATAAGCCTTCCCTTCCTTAGGGTGTGGTTCTCACGGTCACAGTTTCAAAAACCGACCATCATTAGCCCTCCCATCTGGCTAGAGGCATTCATGCTTCTAGCCCTTCCTGTGCATCTTTAGTTGTGGACTCTGGAGTTAGGGGGTTCTCCCTCTTCTGGAATGTTTAGCATGAACTCTGGATCAAACCTAAGAAAATATCTTTTTAGCCTCCATCCATTGATTCTAGTGTTGTGAATTCTCCCATCTGCTTCCATCAGCTTATAGCTGCCGTTGTCATAGCGCCTTTTGACAATGAATGGTCCTTTCCATATGGGTTGAAATTTCTTGTCCTTCCTGGTGTCAAATCTGTTGTCGTATCTCAATACTAACATACCGTTTTCCAGGCCCTTTTCTTGATGCCCTTGATTGAAGGTGAGGAGGCATCGTTTTGCCTATGCTGCATAGTGATTGATTGCTTCTTCCATATCTAGTTGGAGCCTCTCCAGATCCAGGATGTGGTTTCGGAGATTTACATTTGGGTAGAATTGCCTCCTTCCCATAAACTAGATGGAAAGGGGTGAAACCTAGTGATGCTCGGAATGTTGTTCGGTAGGCCCATAGAGCTGCCATGAGATGTTTATCCCAGTCTCCTGTGTGATTGTTCACCTGTTTTGTGATGATTTTGCAAATCATTCGGTTTATCTTTTCTACTAGGCCATTACACTGTGGATAGTATGGTGTGGAATGTCGGCGTGTGATGCCTAACTTTTTCATCATTTCTCCTACCAGATCACCTTTGAAACCTGGTCCCCTCTCTGATATTATCTCCAGAGCAGTGTCGAAACGGAAACAGATGTGCTCAAAAATGAACTTTGCTACCTCTTGGGCTGTAATGCGGGTGATGGCTGTTGCTTTTGCCCATCGAGTCATGTAGTCTACACCCACTATGATGTACAGTGTACCTGATTGGGCCCTTGGTAAAGGACCGATTGCATCTATTCCCCATTTCTCAAATGAACCATATGAGATGATAGGAGTTTGTGGCTCATAGGTTAATGTGTGATCATTGGACACTTGACAAGCCTTGCATGTTTTACACCAATGGTGTACATCCCTGTTCAAACTAGGCCAAGAGTATCCTGCCTGTAGGATCATCTTACTAGTGATATCTAGAGCAAAATGACCGCCGCAGACGCCATCATGGAAACTTGAAATTACCTCTGTAATCTCACTAGAGGTTGGCACCCACCTAAGAATCTGATCCTTGCCCTTGCAATACAAGTGGTCGTTTACAAGACAGTATCTGGTAGCCTTTCTTACCAGCCACTGTTTCTAACCTTTGGTGTACCCTTTTGGACATTTTCCTGTATCTAGAAAGTTAATGATATCAGGCATAACATCACTACCTTGAAAGAGGGGTAGTTTCAGTTTGATTGCTCCTACGGGAATGTCATGTATTTTTTCTTTGGCTAGAGCATCTGCCTCCTGATTTTCTGCTCTGGGGACATGAAATAGTTTCACTGCTTCAAACCTCCTTAGGAGATCCTTAACTTGGCATAGTTGACCAAGTAAACCCTGATTTTTACAAACCCAAGTGCCCTTTATCTACCTTATCAAAAGCAAAGCATCGCCAAACACATTTAGGCACTGAATTCCTCGTGAGATACACTGTTCCAACCCAAAAATTAGAGCTGCATACTCTGCTTCGTTGTTGGAATGGGAGTGTAATAACTGCCCAATGTAGAATATCCTTTCATGTTGCTCATTGAAAATGACTATGCCAGCTGCAGACTAGTCCACTGTTCTTTTGTATGCTGCGTCAAAGAGTAGAGAGTGAGCTCCTTCTAGCTTAGGACTTTCTTCCCTTGGTGTCTCTTCACTTGCTTCCGGATTGATCTTCAGCTTCTTCTCATGGTGGTGATGAGTGAGTATTCCCGCTAAACTAGCCCTGGTGGAGTTTTCTACTTGGATGGTGTAGTCAAACTCTTGTAATCTTACTAGCCATTTAGAGATCCTATAGGAGACATCCATGTGTCGCATTACAGATGGGAAAACCTCCTCCATTGTCAGGATTACAAAGGGTCTAGGCAGAAGATAGGAGCGGAACTGTGTGGTAGCAAACATTAATGCAAGAACCATGTGTTCTACTTCGGTAAATCCCTTATTTGACGGGGTAATGACACGACTAGAGAAGTAAATAGGACGCATGAAAGAAGTTTGGGGGTCCTTTTGCATTAGTACGGCTCCGAGTGTATCACTTCTTACACTAGGGTTAACATAAAATGGCTCGTCCCACTTAGGGGGTGAAATGGTGGGAAACATGGCTAGGATTTGCTTCACCTCAGTAAATTGCTGCTCATTTTCCTCACTCCATGAGAAGATATCCCTCTGAGTGACTTGTTGTAGAGGGAGAACCACTTGAGATAGCAAGTGAATGAATCTGCGTAAGTATCTTACCTTTTGAAGGAAAGAAACCAGCTGCTAAGCTGTGGTGGGTGATGACAGAGATACCAAAGCTTGTATCTTGCTAGGATCAGCCTCAATTCCATTCGCTGAAATTACATGGCCAAGGAGAGTGACCTTGCTCTCACCAATGTGACACTTATCCACGTTGAGCTGGCCACCTAGGGTTTGCAGCCTAGTTAAGCCATCATAGACCAAGGGGCACGGTAAAGCGAACAAGGGGCACCACCTAGCTTTGTGAGGCTAGGACGCAATCAACAATGATGTGAACACCACGAATTCACACACACACACACACATAGAAAGAGAGAGAGAGAGAGAGAGAGAGAGAGAGAGAGAGAGAGAGAGAGAGAGCATTGACAAATGATGAAAACCCTCGGGGGCGTGAGGGAGAATTATTGTTGGCAGTATTTACAATTGCCTTTTCTTCCGACGAGATGGCACACCATGGTGATAGAGAGGTAGGGAGAAGAGAGGGTAAATCTACTTGGTGCGTTCTCTACAGATGACTCGATGATGTGAAGCTTGCTACCAAGAATGGGTGTGTGTGTGTGCATCGACCATTGGAGTCGAGAGGTGGACGTAGTTCCCTTCACATGGTGCAATTCCCAAAACAAACCGTTACCCTAAATACCCCCTCCTCTATGTGATGCCCAATGGTGTCAATTCCTCACGCTAAAACTCTACCAAGTGTTGACCTCTCATGAGATGCCCCCCCCCCCCCCCCCCCCCCCCCCCGATAGAGAGCTCTCAGTGCCCTTTTATAGGTGTGTGGCTACTTAGATCAGGGTAATCCGGTTTGATTAGGGTAAACTAATCGGGGAGACAAAGCAAGGCGGTGGGCATGGTGTGGTTGACCCTTGCTTTGTCTTGGGAGTTATTTAAAATGAAAACCTTAGGTGGGCCTTTGTGACCATCACCTAGAGAGAGAGAAATTTACAAGTTGGGGATTTTTACAAGGCTTGGGTGAAAAACTGGAAAAATGATGATAACAACCTACGGTTTACTAAAAACGGTGTTGTGGTCGCGTGATGCCGGTGAATGGCAGCTTGCCGGTACGTCGATGTAGTGCGTACGTCTTTTGGGAGTCAGTCGGGGAATGCCTTCGGCGCCTTTGTTCTTTTTGTTGTTGGTGTCGCGTGATTCGGGTTGTCCTCCTTTGTTTTCGTTGATGTCGATGTCGGTGGATCTTCGTTATTTTTTTGTATTTTGTATTGGTGGTGCGTGCGTATATGCGCGCGTGTGTATGTATGGGTGCGTGGGTGTGTAGACGTGTGTGTGTGCGTGGGAACGGGGGGATATGTGTATAATATATATATTTATATATTAAGTTTTTTTTGTTTTCAGTTGGCGATGCAAAGGCGGGGGGGGAAGATGGAGTGAGAAAGAGGATGGGTGCATAGCGTGTGTGTGTGTGTGTGTGTGTGTTTGTGTGTGTGTGTGTTTGTGTGTGTGTGTGGTGTGTATGTGTGTGTGTGTGTGTTGCTTCACGGTGGCGCCTACGGGCCTGACACAGAGGAAGCGCGAGAGAAGCGGGTGATAGGGGCGGGGCTGCCTGCTGCTGCAGGTGAACGCAGAGTGCGAGGGAGCGAAGGAGAGGGTGTGGAGAGGGGGGGGGATAGGTGAGGGGATAAGGGTGTGTGTGTTTGCATCAAGCGCCCGCCTACGGTCTGGGTCCGGGGTGTGAGGGCATGGAGGTGGGCGCCGACAGGCTCGACAGCGGCCAAAACGGGGGGGAGGGGGGGTACTTAGTCAACGAGAGAGAGAGGGAATATTAGAGAGAGAGAGAGAGAGAGTATAAGGCCCCTAAGGCGGGTTCCCACCATGGGACAAGAGAGTGAGAGGGGATCCAGTGTGAGGTGGTGAGGGAGGGTGAGAGGATAGGGGATAGGGTGTATGGTGGAAAGGGATTGAGAGAGAGAGAGATATATATAGAGAGAAAGGATCCCTCCATGGCTTTCGGGACCACTCTCCCAAGAGAGAGGAGACGGAGAGCTAGACCTAGTAGGTGAAGATTGGGGGGGGGGGGGGGGGGGGCATAAGGCCGAAGGGAGTGTGGAAGAGGGGGTGGTGGGTATAATGTAGCGGTCTGCTGGGGCTCGGGTGTGGACGAGCAGAGAGAGAGAGAGAGAGAGAGAGAGAGAGAGAGAGAGAGAGAGAACAGAGGGGGGGGGGGGTATAATGTAGCGGCCCGCCGGGGTTGTGGTGTGGACAAGCGCACACACACACACATAGTATTTGAAAGAGAGAGAGGGATTATATACAATATTTGTGGCGGGCCGCCGGAGGGTGTGACAGAGGCACCAATGTCTTATGCACCTACCGGGCCGGGTGATGTAGCGGTAGAGTAGGAGAGAGAGAGAAAATTGGTGGAGCTGAGTAGTAGGAGAGAGAGGTGTTCGTCTTCTGGTGATAATGGAGAGATGTGGCCAAACATGCGGCACCCTGCTAGTGGTTAACTTTAGGGGGGGGGGGGGGGGGGGGGGGGGGTAAGGTGAATGGTAAGAGCTTTTTTTTGGTTTTTCTTTCTTTTGGTAATAAGCCTTCTCTTCCTTAGGGTGTGGTTCTCACGGTCACAGTTTCAAAAACCGACCATCATTAGCCCTCCCATCTGGCTAGAGGCATTCATGCTTCTAGCCCTTCCTGTGCATATTTACTTGTGGACTCTGGAGTTAGGGGGTTCTCCCTCTTCTGGAATGTTTAGCATGAACTCTGGATCAAACCTAAGAAAATACCTTTTTACCCTCCATCCATTGATTCTAGTCGTGTGAATTCTTCCATCTGCTTCCATCAGCTTATAGCTGCCGTTGTCATAGCGCCTTTTGACAATGAATGGTCCTTCCCATCTGGGTTGAAATTTCTTGTCCTTCCTGGTGTCAAATCTGTTGTCGTATCTCAATACTACCATACCGTTTTCCAGACCCTTTTATTTAAGCCCTTGATTGAAGGTGAGCCGGCATCGTTCTGCCTATGATGCATAGTGATTGATTGCTTCTTCCCTATCTAGTTGGAGCCTCTCCAGATCCAGGATGTGGTTTCGGAGATTTACATTTGGGTAGAATTGCCTCCTTCCCATAAACTAGATGGAAAGGGGTGAAACCTAGTGATGCTCGGAACGTTGTTCGGTAGGCCCATAGAGCTGTCATAAGATGTTTATCCCAGTCTCCGGTGTCATTGTTCACCTGTTTTGTGATGATTTTGCAAATCATTCGGTTTATCTTTTCTACTAGGCCATTACACTGTGGATAGTATGGTGTGGAATGTCGGCGTGTGATGCCTAACTTTTTCATCATTTCTCCTACCAGATCACCTTTGAAACCTGGTTCCCTGTCTGATATTATCTCCAGAGCAGTGCCGAAACGGCAACAGATGTCCTCAAAAATGAACTTTGCTGCCTCTTGGGCTGTAATGCAGGTGGTGGATGTTGCTTTTGCCCATCGAGTCATGTAGTTTACACCCACTATGATGTACAATTTACTTGATTGGGCCCTTGGTAAAGGACCAATTGCATCTATTCCCCATTTCTCAAATGGACCATATGAGATGATAGGAGTTTGTGGCTCATAGGTTAATGTGCGATCACTGGACACTTGACAAGCCTTGCATGTTTTACACCAATGGTGTACATCCCTGTTCAAACTAGGCCAAGAGTATCCTGCCTGTAGGATCTTCTTACTGGTGATATCTAGAGCAAAATGACCGTCGCAGATGCCATCATGGAAACTTGAAATTACCTCTGTGATCTCACTAGAGGTTGGCACCCACCTAAGAATCTGATCCTTGCCCTTGCAATACAAGTGGTCGTTTACAAGACAGTATCTGGTAGCCTTTCTTACCAACCACTGTTTCTAACCTTTGGTGTACCCTTTTGGACATTCTCTTGTATCTAGAAAGTTAATGATATCAGGCATAACATCACTACCTTGAAAGAGGGGTAGTTTCAGTTTGATTGCTCCTAGAGCATTTGCCTCCTGATTTTCTGCTCTAGGACATGAAATAGTTTCACTGCTTCAAACCTCCTTAGGAGATCCTTAACTTGGCATAGTTGACCAAGTAAAACCTGATTTTTACAAACCCAAGTGCCGTTTATCTACCTTATCAAAAGCAAAGCATCGCCAAACACATTTAGGCACTGAATTCCTCGTGAGATACACTGTTCCAACCCAAAAATTAGAGCTGCATACTCTGCTTCGTTGTTGGAATGGGAGTGTAATAACTGCCCAATGGAGAATATCCTTTCATGTTGCTCATTGAAAATGACTATGCCAGCTGCAGACTAGTCCACTGTTCTTTTGTATGCTCCGTCAAAGAATAGAGAGTGAGTTCTCTCTAGCTTAGGACTTTCTTCCCTTCGTGTCTCTTCACTTGCTTCCGGGTTGATCTTTAGCTTCTTTTCATGGTGGCGATGAGTGAGTATTCCCGCTAAACTAGCCCTGGTGGAGTTTTCTACTTGCATGGTGTAGTCAAACTCTTCTAATCTTACTAGCCATTTAGAGATCCTATAGGAGACATCCATGTGTCGCATTACAGATGGGAAAACCTCCTCCATTGTCAGGATTACAAAGGGTCTAGGCAGAAGATAGGAGCGGAACTTTGTGGTAGCAAACATTAGTGCAAGAACCATTTGTTCTACTTCGGTAAATCCCTTATTTGACGGGGTAATGACACGACTAGAGAAGTAAATAGGACGCATGAAAGAAGTTTGGGGGTCCTTTTGCATTAGTACGGCTCCGAGTGTATCACTTCTTACACTAGGGTTAACATAAAATGGCTCGTCCCACTTAGGGGGTGAAATGGTGGGAAGCATGGCTAGGATTTGCTTCACCTCAGTAAATTGCTGCTCATTTTCCTCACTCCATGAGAAGATATCCCTCTGAGTGACTTGTTGTAGAGGGAGAACCACTTGAGATAGCAAGTGAATGAATCTGCTTAAGTATCTTACCTTTTGAAGGAAAGAAACCAGCTGCTAAGCTGTGGTGGGTGATGACAGAGATACCAAAGCTTGTATCTTGCTAGGATCAGCCTCAATTCCCTTCGCTGAAATTACATGGCCAAGGAGAGTGACCTTGCTCCCACCAATGTGAAACTTATCCACGTTGAGCTGGCCACCTAGGGTTTTCAGCCTAGTTAAGCCATCATAGACCTTGCTTAAATGGAGGGCTTGTGAACTATAGATGCAAAAATAATCTATGAAAACCCGTATTGACGTTCCAAAGTAGGGCTGGAAAGCAAAGGTCACATAGCGCTGAAATGTGGCCGGAGCATTAGTAAGGCCAAAAGGCATGACCCTGTAAGCAAAACATCCCCAAGGTGTGAGGAAGGTTGTCTTCTTCCGCAATGCTAATTTGGAAGTATCTAGAGTAGCCATCACACACTGTGTATCGCTCGTGACCCACCACTTGATTGAGAATTTCATCCTTGTAGGGGGAAGTGATCCCTCTTTGTGGCTGCATTGAGAGGTTTATAGTCCATGCAGACTCTTCTCTTGCCATTCTTCTTTAGTGGGACTACTACTAGGGAGACCCATTCTGAGTCTTCGACAGGGTAGATGAAAACTGCCTTTAGCAAACTCCTCACTTCTTAAAGTAGTGCCTCTTGCTGGATTACTCCAAGTCTTTTGAGCTTTTGCACCACGGGTTTACTTCCTTCCTTGAGTTTTATGTGGTGTTGTACTACTGTGATTCCTGTGATCTTGTCATAGCCATCAATGAACAGTGTAGTAAAATTACATAGCATGGAGACATATTCCTTCCTTTCTTCATCGGTTAACTCATTTGAGAGCATCCTTTATAATTTACCTACATCCTCTAAGGATTGCGTACTTGATGGTTCCTCTTGGTTTGTCGGGGGTGTTTCAAATTGTGTCAATCTTTTTGGGTCTTTAATAATGACCCCCATTACTTCAATGCTACTATCACTCCCGTTAGTGATGGTTGTCTCTTCTCCTGAGGTAGACAAATAGTCGCTGGTGGACTCATCTTCTGAAGCCTCCAAGATCATGTTGCATTGCTTCCCATTCCTCATATCGTAGAATATGGACTTCCCTTTAGCTTCCTTCATCTAAATCATTCCGGTGCTCCAGTCTTGCTTAGCTTCCATAGCCATGAGCGAGAGTATCCCAAGAATGATAGGGTAGCCCTCCCCTTTGTGTGGCATGACAAAGCTATCTACCTCCAGTTGTGTATTGAATGATTTTACTTTGACCGCATTCACAATGCCCACGCATTTCACTGTTACATTGTTTGCCATTTTGGCTCGACAAGGTGCCGGCCTACTCACCTCTAGACCTAGATGGTGCATCATGTTTTCACTCATGACGCATATTTGTGTGCCACCATCTATGTAGACGTTTGATATTCTCTGCCCCTTGATGTGGGCATGCATGGTTGGTAGGACGTCGTCGAGATCCCTTCCAAAGATAGCCCCAACTATCCTTGTTCTTGATTTCCTGGCACTCACCATTTTTTTCCATTGCCTCCTCAATCTTGGTGCAAGGTGCAATAATTGGGGCCAAGTTATCTTCGGGCCCTGCATCAACACATCTTGAACTAAGTCATACTCACCCAGTGAAAAATCCACAATTTCTATCTTCCATCGCAGTTTAGCTGCTTGCTTGCTAGACTCAACTTTATCTTTCATCCTTTCCTCTTTTTGAGAGGCTGCCTTGTGCCTGGCACGCTTCACTCCCATAGCATCCACTTCTCCTCTATTTGGTGCGGCGGTGCTAGGAGAAATCCTCAATTCCCCAAACCCTATCATTCTTTCCATACTGGACTACCATCACTCCTTCAACGTTTCTATCTTTATCTTGTTTTAATCTATCCACCCAACTCTATAAACAGCCGCTATGAGCCACTACTGTCATTAACATTTTTTTTTTAAAAAAAAAGAGGTTTGTAATTTCCTGAGTCATTACCATGGCAAGTGTTTCTTTCCCCATGTTCAGTGGAAAGAAGGGAGAAGATCTCACCACCGACTTTTTGGATGATTTCGACATCGCCTGTGTGGTTTCCAACAAAGATGATGACGCCTCAAGGCTTTGAATTTTTCCTCTATTGATGAAAGAGAGGCCCAGTCTTGGTACAACGCCTTGCCCCAAGCTACCAAGAATGCATGGGATGTGCTACAAGCCTCCTTTGTGAAGAGGTTTGGTGGAGGCACAACCTCGGAGAAGCTATGGCAGCTAATGACAGAATTGAAGTAGGGAAGTCTGCTAGAGTATGCCACCTACGAGTCCAAGTTTGTGGACTTATGGGAGAGATGGGTTGCCTCATTGGAGGAAGGCGAAGGAGCGCCTAATTTCCTGAAGAAGGATCGTTTCATTGCTGGCCTGTGGTCGTCGCTTAGAGAGAAGATGAAGGGAAGGTTTCTTGCAACATATGAGTTGGAAGTAGAAGTAGCCCGCCTTAAAGACAAGAAGCTGCGTATGAAAGCAAGAGTAAATGATTCAGAGGAAACAAGATCAGTCCAACCAACCCCAATGACTGCAATAGCCAGTCATAGAGCCCAACCACAAGAGGCATCAAAGGAGCAGCAAGACCTGCTGAGTCGCATCACTACCCAACTAGAGAGTTTATCCGTGCATCTGGTGCAGCAAGGGCATGCACCTATCAGAAATCCAGAGCAAGGAAGAGGACAACGAAGGCAAAACCAAGAGTACCACTACTACAATTGTGGGGAAGATTGCCATGGCATGTACTACTGCCCACACCCAAGGAGACAGAATTTCAATAGAGGGGGGAGACAGAATCAGATCTCTCCACCAAGGGCAAGACCACCACCACCCGGGCAGCAAGGGCCAATTCCACCGGTCCAAATCCTTCAACCATCTGTACAACAACAGCAACCACTACCACCTCTTATCCCACCACTGCCCACACCCCCTACTGTAAATCAAGCGATGAGTGTCATTAGCTTGGAAGCTAAAGGGAAGGTAAAGGTAGAAGAATCAGTTCGAGAGAAACACAAAGGGAACAATCTTCTGTTGGTAGAAGATCTTCCTATCTACATAGATATTGACATGCACATGCTAGAAGAATCTAAATGGGAATGCTGTCGGCCTGTTTTCCATCATGCACAGAGAGTGAATAACTTACTTATACTCTTACCGTGCCAATGTTGATGAGTCGGCACATCCACAGGAGGTTGTTGCCTTTCATGGGCTCTACCTTTCCTTCATCGCTCATCACGCACGGGGTGATGGCTCCACGTCTGACCACTCCCAGCAGCAATTGCAGATAATTTTCGTAGTCGGCGTGTTGCATGAACTCCACTCCATTCAGGTGCAATTCATATTCCGCACACAAGGTTTCACCCATGGTAGAGAGATTCTTCATGATAAGTTGTAAGGGAAGAGAAGGAAGACCCTCTACCCGTCCTCCAAAATAGCAAGAACAGTAGCTGAACTACTCCTCCCTTGGGCATGGAAATCTCCTCACCACTTCTGCTTCAGGATTGTCAAAGTGGACGGGCAACACTTGCATTGGCCATGTGAATCGATAGGCGACCTTTTGCCGCTTAGCTTTGGATGACTTCTTCTTTGGCAAGCTGGGTACGACCCGACTTTTTGAGCTTGAAGTACTCGCTTTGCCAGACGATTCTTCCCTTTGGGTCATGTGTTTCCAGACTGGCTTAGCCTTTCCTTACCTTTGGCTCGAGCAGCACCTTTAGGCCATTTTGGAGTAGGTTCCTTGGGAAAGAGGGGTCTTACCATTTTCTTTCCTCCTTTGAAGTGTACGACCTCCTCGCTATGAATGTCGATGTAGACGATTTCAGTCCCTCCGTTTAGGAGGTAGCTCACAAGGGATGTCGTCAATAAAGACATCTTGAAACCCCTTGAGAAAATTGGATAACTCTAATTCTTTGTGGTTTCTTTTACTTCTTTTGCTAAAGCATTAGGTTCATTTTGAGAATCTTTAACAAAAAACATGTACACGAAAATAGAGCTCTTTATTGACTTATTGAAAGCTTGCGTATCTACAATGGGTATGGTGTTACCCATTTCCTTAGCATCTATATACATATCTTTTCCCCGGAACCTAAAGTAGATTTTTCTTTCATGGAATTTAACATTGGCAGCCAGTCAATCAAACCATGGTGCCCCTAGGATTACATCGTCATGCTTGAGAGGAGAGATAAATAAGTCCTCTTTGTCCACATAACTTTGGATATGGAGTCTCAATTTCCCGATTTTAAGGGAGTGTCTGAAGCTTCTTGCCCCTTGAAAGCACTGTCTACGCGTAGGACACCTCCCATCTAGTAAGCTTGTATGCCTAGTTTGGTGGCCAACTCTGTGGATATGAAATTGTGAGTAGAACCAGGGTCAAAGAGAATAAAAGCATCATGTTCTCTTACCTTTCCCCAAGCATGTCATAGAGGAGATCCTTTGTGGTGAGTTTCCTCCTCTTGGATTTCAACCAAGGTAGCTCTAGGAGGTTCATGGCGTGTGTTCTTTTGGGGATAAGCATGGTACGCATGCCTTTGTTTGATGCACTTAAAACAGCGGTTATCCTTGCGATAACGCTCAAGGTCTTCAAGAGAGAGCTTGTTTTTGCCTTTGTAAACTCCCTTCTCCTTAGCTTTGTTGGAGTTTCCCTTAGGAGACTTTTGGAAATTGTCCTTCCCCTTAGGCTCATTGGAACCCTTGTTTTCCATGGGCTTAGAATTTTTTTTAGCCCCCGTTTGGAAATTGATTAGAGAAGCCACCATAGTATGGTGTATAATCGCCGATATGGTGCGTGGACATTGGGAGTTGACATACTCCGCTATTTCTTCGGTTAAGCCCGCACAAAATTGCTGCTTTTTCTCTCCAAAATCCATCTTTTTGAAGACAGTGGCTTTGCGATGTAGATCCCAAAACTTGTCTACATATTTGTGAATGGATTCATAGGGAGAGAGATTCAAGCTTCGCCATTCGGTGAGTACTTTGTCTTTGGCATCAGTGGGCAAAAATTGCTTCATAATGGAAGCTCTTAAAGCTTTCCATGTTTGTGGAGCTTCACTATTGGCCCATAGGCTAGAGCACCATTGCCTGGCGGACTTTTGAAAATGCATAGCAACATGGCATAGCTTAGAGGATTCTGTGAAGCCCTCATCTCCAAACAATGCATCGAATTGTTGGATAAAGACCAAGAATTTGTCTATAGCACCAAAGGTGCCATCGTAGGTAAGGAAAGAGATGCTCTTTCCTCCCTCCTTGAACTTCTTGAGCTTGGACGACCTCTTCCACGTGGCATAGGATTTTTGATGGCCTCTTCTTTTTGATGGTTCAAAGGTTGCACCATCACTTTCTTCAGAAGATGAATAATTTGAGGAAGAGGAAGAAGAGGGTGACCTCTTTCTCGCCTTTTTCTTACCTTGATCTTCTTTGTCTTCACCATCACTTTCATAAGAGGAAGAGGATGAAGAAGATGGAGAAGAGGGTGTCCTCTTTCTCGCCTTTTTCTTCTCTTGCTTTTTATAATCCCTCTTTGAATTATGGTGTGGAGAAGTATGTGATGGCCTTCTCCGCTTGGGAGGCGATTGAGACGGTTTAGCCCGCCGTCTTTGTGGAGCCATCTCCATCGAGGTGGCAGGAGACTCACTTCTTTCTCGTTCCTTCGATGGAGGATCTTGAGTTCTCCTTTGGGAAAGAGATGCATCATCAAGAAGAAAATTCTTGAGACCTTCGTATGGATCCTCTTCTTCTTGAGACCTTCGTATGGATCCTCTTCTTCTTTCCAAATCGGAGAGAGGCCTCTTTTGGAAGTCTTACAAGGAGGCTTCCTATGTGCTCTCTCGTGATGGTGCGGAGCTTGGAGAATCCCATGAGCACGAAGCTGCCATTGCACTTCACTTTGGAGGGATGGATTGTCCATGGCTTGTTGAAGCCTAGAAACAAGGTAGTTAACACACATAGGGGCATCATTAGTAGCCTCCTCATTAGCGAAATCAAAGTTATCAACATTAATTTCACTCTCTTTACTATTGTCAGCCGTTCTAAAAACTTTTAGGTGTAAACTTTTTAGGTGTACTTTGGCACTTCAAGCCCTAGTGGCTACTCCTCTTTACCCCTTTAGAAAAAGCACTCAAGCTACTATACCCGTGGCTTGAATACCATTAATTGCAAGGAATAGAAGAGAGGGCCGTTCAACACCAAAACAACACCGACTCTTGTCAAAATTCTAATAGCTCAATAGTGATTAAGACGTTGGAGAGGGGGAATGGGGAGCACGCCCAGCGCGCCAACACGGAATGCCTCCTATAGCCCAGGGCACACACTGCACCCCAATTCACTTTGCAAGCACCTTCGACTCGCTCTTTTCACCAGACCACGCACGCACACACGCTCACACAAACGCACACCAACTCACACAACCCGCACACCTCAATGCACCAGCTTTGCGATCTCCCACATGCTTAAAACACACCACACTCTCTCTCTCTTTGCAACACTCCGTCGGGGCGGCACACACTTGCCGATACACCCGCACGCACACACACGAGAGCAGAAGAGAAGGGGGGAAGGGGAGCGAGACAACGCACAAAACTTACTGCAATGGGGGCCTTCTTTCATTCATTGGAGCCAAACATTGTACAACCATCATCGCTGCAATCGGAGCACACTAAAGATCAAAGGGGCGAGCCTCGCTCAAGCCCGGCCTAAAGGTTTCCATGGCCACTGCTCTTCGTGAGCTCTCCATGGCTCCAAATGAACAAACAACTCAAAAGCTCTAAAAAAAACCGCCGAGGAAGTTCTCTTCTGACTTGAGTGTCCGCCTCAACCACACTACGCACGAAGCGTCTTCTTCTTCCCCAAACTCCAAGCCAAAACAAAATCCAGTCTCCAAATCCAAGGAGAAGACTCCTCCTCCTCTTTTCGAAAAACGCCTGCCCCTCCTCTCCCTTCTTTCTCTTAGTTTTTTCAAAGCAAAGATGGAAAAAAAAAATCCTTTTTTGGGCGGTGGCGCCTTTGAGCTTCTCTTCTTTTTATTTTTAGTCTTTAGTCACCCTTCTTTCCCTTTTTGCCTTGAGGTTAACTTTTCCCTTTTGCCTTATAGCCAAGGACCTCAATTTTAAACCTCCCTTTCGCATGGTGACGGTGCTTTGTGTGCTCAGGCTTTCAAATTCCCTCTCTTGCCAAGCCGTCCCGGCCAACCCTAAACCTTAAAAACTTTTTCGCTTTAGGTCAGTTCACCTCCTCGAACACCAAGCCGCAAGTGGTAAAAAATCGGATTGTACTCTTGTCGCGACTGATTGTCAACTTGAAGTGCAGATATCCTGCTGACCATGAATTCGATCAGCGAGCCGTAAACTCCGGTTGGCTTTCCATATTGCATGCCACTTTTTAGAATCTTGGCAAGTCCTAAAAACATGCCTGTCGATGCGCTTACCAACATGGCTCGGTGAGCACGTACTTGACCCCCCATAAATACTCCACAAGCCATAACTTGCCCGTTTGAGCTCCGAATGGCAAACCGAAAAACCGGAATGATCGACAGCTCAAGCTTTACACGCGTATCCGCTGATCCCAGTTTTTCGCCACCTGTCCGTACCTGCCCTGCCCGTCGGGACCTATGAAGCCTTCTAACTTCGGACAATCATAACTTTCACACCGGGACTCGGTTTGGCGAGCTGTTTGGACGAGCTTCTAGAGCAACTTGAACACCACATTTCGGGGCACATTTCACGCATCTCAAACACTTTGACCTGCTGTCCCAATCAGCCCACTTCGAAGGCCCCCTGGCTTTAAAAAACACTTTAAGCATGCATTTTCGTTGCCACTGTCCTGCTGAGGGCTCCCACACTGGCTTTAGCCCTCTACCATGCACCGGTTAGCACCCTTTGCACTGCATAGCACACTTTATAGCGCGGACGAGCTTTGGCTGCACCATCATTGCCCACCCCCGTGTTGAACATTCATGTTCAACCAAAAGTAGCTTTATTGGACTTGAAACTTGCAACACTCTGCAAACACTCAAGCACGTTGGAAAACACACCACCATATGTACAATATGTACATTATGTACAAAATTATATGTTCATTACTCTTGAGTCTGTTCAAGTGGGTTGCCCAACCCCCCTGGTCACCATTTGATGTACAGCGGGCACCACTCCCTATCAAAGTACAGCTTGAGCCGTACACCATTTACCCTGTGCCTGAGAAGCTTACCATTGGCTCTCGCCAGCTGATAGGTCCCATTCGGAAAGGCCTTTTGCACTTTGTACGGACTCGTCCATTTCTTTTTGAACTTCTTCTGGAAGGTGAAGTCCAAGTAGCTCTCATACTTCATTACTAGATCCCCTTCTTCTATCTTTTTTTCTGGCAGACTTTCATTGACTTTGGCCATTCTCCTTTCTCGCTGCTTCACATAGTAGTCTGCTGCTGCCTCTCTATCCATCTGCAATGCCTCAAGGTCGACAATCCTATCTTGTACGACAGCTTGGGGAGTGGCATTGATGCGCCACATACCTTTTAAAGCACCCAACTGTGCATGCACTGGCAAAACTGCCTCCTTACCATAAACCAACTCAAATGGAGTAAAGTTGGTCGCCACTTTGTAGGACGTCCTGTAGGCCCATATACACTTTTCTAGATTGATCTCCCATTCTGTCTCCTGCTTATACACATACTTCGTGAGCATTTTGATGATTTGTCCGTTGGCACTCTCCACCAAACCATTGCATTGGGGATGATAAGGCGAGGAAAACCGATGCTGAATCTTTAGTTTTTCCACGTGCATAAGCTTGCTTCTGAATCCTTGTCCTCTATCAGAAATGAGTACCCACGACACTCCGAAACGGCAACAAATGTTATCAAAAACAAAGTGGGCCACAACCTGTGCATTTACCTCCTTTATAGCTTTGGCCTCGACCCACCTGGTGAGGTAGTCGATGGCAATCACGACATACTTCTTACCACTTGTAGACTTAGGGAGTGGACCGATGGCATCCAAACCCCATTTTTCAAAGCATTTTGAGCAATAATCGCTCCCGGTGACTCAGCTGTCAAACGCCTCTCTCCTATAGTCTGACATTCATGGAAGGTCTTGCACCAATAGTCCACATCCTTCACTACTGAAGGCCACCAAAAACCCGCTCTCAACACTCGAAACAGTACTTGACCTTTTCCCTGGTGTCCGCTCTCCTCATGACATTGCTCCAACACCAAGTTAATCTCTTCTTTATAGAGCACTCTCCTCAGCACCCCGTCTCTGCCGCAGGTCATTAGGTCTTCACCTACTAATGTAAATTTGTGAGCTTTCTGAACTATCCTCCTCCTTTGCAGTTTAGACAAACCTTGGGGACACTGTCCTGTATCCAAGAAATCTTCCACCTCCTTCAATGACTCCCTACGTGTGTATTTGGCCGGGGTCACATATATACCTGCAACATGTACTTGCACCTTACTGCTTGCTAGTTGGTCTGCCTCTTGGTTGTGCTCTCTCTTCACATGCTTGAACTGGATTTCTCTAAAAAACTTCAACAACTTGTTGATGGCAAAGAACCAATGCTTTAAGGAATCGCGTTTTACTTGCCATTGGCCTAGCAGTTGCTTGATGACCAATAACGCATCACCTTTGACCACCAACCTGGAAATTCCGAACTCGGCGCATTGTTTCAAACCTAGATGGAGGGTGAGATATTCTACTTCATTGTTGGTATGAACATGCTCCAAATCATAGGCTTTTGAGAAGATTACCCTACCGTGTGGATCATGTATCACCACACCTCCACCAGATTTCTTTATCACCCTCCTATATGCACCATCAAACCACATGGTAAAAGCTCCAATTAGGTCAGGATCCTCTTTAGCTTCATCTCGTACTACTCTTGGATAAATTAGCAAATCCACTGCTTTGCTGACCAAAATGTCTGCCAAATGGGACCTACTTGTGTGGTCAATTTTGAACTCAAACTCAAATTCCTGCAACTCTATCACCCACTTCATGATCCGCTTTCCTAGCTTTAAGTGTAACACCACTTCAGGCAACAGATTGTTAGCCGTCAACACATACAACTTATGCACAATGAGGTGCACTTTGAACTTTCTACAAGAAAAAACCAAAGCCATGACCCACTGCTCCGCTTTAGTGTAAGCCACTTCTCCAGGACTTATCATCCTGCTTTCAAAGTAGATAGGCTTATAGCTCCTTCCTACCTTCTGCAGTAACACCGCCCCAATAGCCACGGTACCTATCGTCATTGACACATAGAAATCATCCTCTTGGCTTGGAGGGTACACAGCTGGCAGCTGACACAAAATTTCTTTCACTCTGTCAAAAAGCTTCTTGAGCATCTTCATCCCATCCAAAACCATGTACCTGTTGGGACCTCTTTTGGAGAGGATACACATATTGTGACAGCATCCAAAAAAAAACGCGACAGGTACTTTAGCTTATGTACAAAGGACGCCAAGCCTTGCACACTAGAGGGAGGCTCCATCAAGACTAGTGCCTTGACCTTTTCCGGATTTGCCTCAATTCCATTTTGCGACACCACATGACCTAGCAACTGCGCTCGAGGTTGCGCCAACTTGCACTTCTTAGGGTTTAACTGACCTCCTTCTTCGTCCAGCCTTTGAAAACATAGCCAGAGCTTTGACAAATGATCCACCCTTGAGCTGTAACACCCAATATCATCCATGAAAACCCTACCCAAGTAGGGACCAAACACCCTATTCATCCAGTCTTGGAAGGTGGCATAGGCATTCACTAAACCAAACGGCATCCTGTGATAGGCAAAGCACCCCCCATGGAGAGATAAATGTCGTCTTCAGCTGATCTTCAAGAGCAATCCCTATTTGAAAGTACCCTGAAAATCCATCCATAATAGAGTACCTCTCATGACCGGCCACTTGATTTAAGATTTCATCTTGGAACGGCAGTGGGTAGTGGTTTCTCTTGGTTGCCGCATTCAATGTCTTGTAATGGACGCACACCCACGATTTTCCATTCTTCTTAGGGGTGATAACCACTGGAGAAACCCACTCCCACTCCTTCACGGGGTATATGATACCTGCATCTAACAATTGGTTAATCTCCTGCCAAAGATCCTCCTTCTGAATATCCCCTAACCTCCTTAGCTTCTGCGCCTTTGTTTTGCACCCTTCTTTAAGAACTATCTTATGCTCTGCACCCTTTGCTCCTCGTAGATCCTCGTACTTCGTCGCAAATAAATTCAGAAAAGAGGCACACAACCCAACATAGCCTTCTCTCTCTTTCTTGGTCAAACTTCGCTTAGCATAACAGTTACCTCCTCCACACCTATGCCACCAACCTGCGGTTGCACCTCTCCTTTTTCATGGGAGCCTTCAACAATAACCCCAAACAAGTCGACATCTATCTTTAGCATATCATCTTCGCTTTCCTCTTCTTCAGTATCTGTGTACCCCTCATCATAGGCTGTCTCTGTCTCATATTCATAGCTTGTCGTATCATTTTTGTCTTTTTCTGCCACAGGGTGAAAACGGCTCTCTTTGGTCTTTAAATCAAGCACCACATGTCTCCCTCTCTCCTTGTCAGGCAAGGTGAACACTCTGCTCCCCCAATCCTGCTTAGCCCCTATTGCAAGTAGCCATGGCCTACCCAAGATGATTGGATAAGCATTGCCACCCACCCTCATCACAAAGAAATCGATCAAGCACTCAATGCCCATCACCTTCACTCTTACGTCTTGAGCCACGCCCAAACACCTGGCTTTGGTATGGTTAGCCATCCTCATGCGTACATTTGATTTAGCTACTACTTTGACCCTTGTTTCCTTCATTGTAGCTTCCATCATGACGCAAACTTGTGCTCCACCGTCTATATAGGCCTGAACGTGCAACCTCTTTTCAATGACCGCATCCACTAGAGGAAGGAAATCCGTCGGGCTACCCACTCTCAATGCCATGTTTTGTATTGCATGCACATTCCCCTTAGCCTTTGGCAGCCTTGTGCTAACACTTGTAGACCACTGTCTTCGTAGCTTGGGATTTAAAGCCAACAACTGACCAAAGGTTATGTTAGCCTTCTGATTTTGAACATCGCTTACCAAGTCATATTCCGGGTAGCCGCGCCCTAGCTGAAAGTTTGCTTGCTTGATTTTGCGATGCCTCCTCTTCTTGCTAGTTTTCGGCTGCTCCTTGCCTTCATACACTTTCTCTTTACCTTTACGGGCCATTGTCTCCCGCTCGGTTTCTGTCTCTCTTTCCCTCCTTGCTCTTTTGTTGGCCGAAAATTCAACATCCTGCTTATAGACTCCGATGATATTCACCCTAGGGACTTCACCACCATCCTGAGGATATGGTAGCAGCTGATTCTCGACTACCTGCTCTCTCCGGCCATTGAGTTGTGCTTGGCCTCTACCTCTGCCAAACAGTCGATAAATACCGCCTCTTTCTCTCAGCGGATGAGGGAAATATGGCGCATAGTGTCCTTCTTCACCGCAATTGTAACATCGTCCAGGTAGTGGCCTTGCCCTACCCCTTGCTCCTCTTGGTTGACCTCTATCCATCACGCTTAGCCACAATTCCTGCATTTTCTCAGACAAATCTTGCACGGTTCGCACCCAATTTTGTGGCACAACGGCTACACCTCGGTTTGCCTGGTTCTCATCATGAACAACATCCCTCGGACCCTGAGGTTGGACCACTGCTTCATAACCCGACACGCCCTGTTCAATCTTCTTTTTGATTTTCCTGCTTTTTGCCTTTGCGATGGCCACTGCACCATTATAGTTTTCTGGGCTCTCAAAATCCACCTTCTCCCTCACTTTAGGATGCAGGCATGCCATGAATTTATCGAGATTAAAGTAGTCGCCATTGGCCAATTGCATGGCACCCGCTAACTTTGCCCAACACACTTCAAAACGATCCAAAAACAAACCGAACTCTTCACTTACATCCTGTTTGAGTGCCTTCAGTTTGGCATCCATCTCGACCGGGGACGCCTCTTTGCAGAAGTCATGTAGAAAGCGCGCCCGCAGAGCCGGCCAAGCATGCTTTGGCTCACCTTCCAGAGCTTCGTACCATATCTTTGCCTTCCCGCGCATCAGCAAAGGCAATGTCTGCATCTTGCTGTCCTCGTTCGGCATGCGCAACGACAACATATACAACTCAAAGTCTGCAACCCACTCATCAGGATTTTCTTCACCTGTAAAAATTGGCCCATGCTTCGAGACGCCATGTCGACCAACACCAAAAACTGCATCTCTTCACTTAACTGGGAGCAATCAGTGTGCTCCTCAGTGGGGGCATCAGAAGATGGAGAGGGGGAATGGGGAGCACGCCTAGCGTGCCAACACGGAATGCGTCATATAGCCCAGAGCACACACTGCACCCCAATCCACTTTGCGAGCACCTTCGACTCGCTCTTTTCACGAGACCACACACGCACACGTGCTCACACAGACGCACACGAACTCACACAACCCGCATATCTCAATGCACCAGCTTTGCGATCTCCCACACGCTCAAAACACACCACACTCTCTCTCTCTGCAACACTCCGTTGGGGCGGCACACACCTGTCGATACGCCCGCACCCACACACACGAGAGCAAAAGAGAAGGGGGGAAGGGGGGTGAGACAACGCACAAAACTCACTGCAATGGGGGCCTTCTTTCATTCCTTGGCACCAAACACTGTACAATCATCATCGCTGCAACCGGGACACACTAAAGATCAAAGGGGCGAGCCCCGCTCAAGCCCGGCCTGAAGGTTTCCATGGCCACTGCTCTTCGTGAGCTCTCCATGGCTCCAAATGAACAAGAAGCCTTCCCCTCCTCTCTCTTCTTTCTCTTAGTTTTTTCAAAGCAAAGATAAAAAAAAAATTTCCTTTTTTGGGCAGTAGCGCTTGGCGCCACTGCCTTTGAGCTTCTCTTCTTTTTATTTTTAGTCTTTACTCACCTTCTTTTCCTTTTTGCCTTGAGGTTAGCTTTCCCTTTTACCTTTTTTACCTTATAGGCAAGGACCTCAATTTTAAACCTCCCTTTTGCATGCTGACGGTGCTTTGCGTGCTCGGGCTTTCTGAACCCCTCTCTCGCCAAGCCACCCCGGCCAACCCCAAACCTTAAAAACTTTTCCGCTTTAGGTCAGTTCACCCCCTCGAACACCAAGCCACAAGTGGTAAAAAAATTGGGTTGTATCCATGTCGCGACTGATTGTCAACTTGAAGTGCACATATCCTGCTGACCATGAATTCGATCAGCGAGCCATAAACTCCAGTTGGCTTTCCATATTGCATGCCACGTTCCAGAATATTGGCAAGTCCTAAAAACATGCCTGTCGATGCGCTTACCAACATGGCCCGGTGAGCACGTACCCGACCCCCCGTAAATACTCCACAGGCCATAACTTGCCCGTTTGAGCCCTGAATGGCGAACCAAAAAAACCGGCATGATCGACAGATCAAGCTTTACACACATATCCACTGATCCCAGTTTTTTGCCACCTCTCCGTACTTGCGCTGCCCGTCGGGACCTGTGAAGCCTTCTAACTTCGGACAATCATAACTTTCACACCGGGACTCTGTTTGGCGAGCTGTTTGGACGAGCTTTGTTAAGGCGGTTACGCCGCTAGCGGAAGCTAAATAGCGAGAACTCAACCAACAACAGAATTTGTCAGACGAGGACGGAGCTTGACCCGCAGGCGCATGGAAACAACTAGGTGGGTGTCAAATCACCTACTCGACCTTCTAATGACAATCACTACTAAGGAAATCAAATCTAAGTTCTAAAATACGCAAGTGACTGAAATCCGTACTACGAACGAATGCTATACGAAACAGGATCTAGAATCATTGAATCGATCTCAAACTCAAGGGGAAGTCTATACACTAGGTAAGAACAACACCCTAAAGACTTGAACTGCAAAATCAACCTATAACCACTCCGTGCGGTAAACACGTATGAAGACAGGCTGAAAAATACAGGTGACCGAAACTTGACCCCGATGGTACTAATGCGTAGCTCTACTCGTTGTGGTTCTATAGATATGCTGCACGCTCTATTCCGACACACGAGTTGGAAGAAAACTCACACTGAAGCTCGTAGGAACTTACCACACGTAGAAGCCGATAGCGCGCACTCTTGGTATCTGTGCGTAGCTCTCACCGTTGCTAACACAATGGCGGTGTCGCTTGTCCAATGGCGGCCCCGTAGCTCGCGTAGCAAGAAGATAAAACTCTCTCTCTCTCTCTCTCTCTCAGACACAGTCACGGCGCTCAAAAACTAACTTTGATTAATAATTGAATCTCCTTTAGGTTACAAAACTTTGGCTTATATACCTCATCCTTGGAGGTGAGAACATCTCTAATTATTTACATCAACAGGTGAAATTACTTCGGGATTACAAGCTGGAAACTCAATTGAGTCCCGTTACTTAATGAATGGTTCAAGTCAAAATTAATGTCGGAAAGACATTTATTACAATCAATGGTTGCAAAATGATGGGTGTGAGCAAAAATGTGGGTGTGATCCTCTGCTGGCTCAACACTCCCCCCCTCTGCGTTCATGTCGTCCCTGACATGACTTTTAGGCTTGGTCAATAGAGTCCTGTCGTCTTGAGCATCTGCAAATGTGATTCGTAGCGTAGGTTGCCGATGGTCAAGGTTGGGCCGAATATTTTGCTTTCGTGAGTGAAAAAGCCGGTGTAGAAAGCTTCTTCGAATGTTTGCATGTGGAAGCTAGGAAAAAACATAATTCTTTGGTATAAGAGATGTAACACCTTTGGTGATGGCTGCAATGAAAGATCATACATCATATCCGTCACTGTGTCGGCCGTCGATAGTAGACTCGAGGTCGTGGCTTTATCTGGCGCGAACACTTCAATGCATGCTAAGAGAGTCCTGCAGATTTTCTTTAGCATCTGACACGAAAGGTCAGGAGAGCCAGTAAAGAGTTTGATGGTGCCCGTTAGGGTTTTCACCATGTAGGCTTTACCTATTCTCTCTCCTGCCTTTGGTCTTGGCATCCTTGGGTAATTAAGCCAATTTGGCTTCTTTTCTGCAATCCTGCCATGCTCTTTCCAGCTTCTGACTCTTGGCACCGGGCAGAAGGTTGCATCCTCCCGAATCTCCTTTGGAGCCTCTACCAAGTAGATGAGGTAGGCTGGGTATTTGTTCAGCCAACCTTTCCTCCATCTAGGTTGAGAATCTACAATCTTCTTTGATTGTTCATCTTTTGTGATGTCGCCTTCGTAAAGAGCGACATACTGCTCCTCCTCTATTCTCTTTTTCGTCTTTATCACTTCAAATTTCATCAGAGGGAAAGGCAGGCTGGGTTGCATCCACTCTTCATGGAGCACTTTTGTGTCTAAACCTTGAAGTCTAATGGAGATGAGGAGTCTCCTTTTCCATTCCATTTCCGCCTTGGCACTTTCCTCTGTTGACTTTTCTATTTGGTCCTGGAGCCTTTGTTCTTCTTCTTCAGAGATTCCTGAAGTTGAGGCCACTTCTTGAACTGGGGCTGGATCTTCAATTGTGGTTGCCTCTCCAGTTTCTGGTAGCTCTATGGCTGCTCCCCCTGCTTCTTCTTGTGGTGTCTCTGTTTCTCTTCTTTGTTGCTCTTGGAGGTCTTGGAGCTGTTTGCGGAGGGCCTCATTTTCTGTCCTTAGTGTTTGGTTTTCTGATGTGAGCCTCTTCTCTGCAGCCAATGATCCCTCCGCCATGTGCAATCTTTGCACTTGCTCGAACCTTAGCTCTCTTTGCAAACTTCTGACCTGATCTTCCAGAGCTGGTACGAGGGCTCCCTCTTGTTCTGTTTCTGCTCTGCTAGCTCTAGGGGTGGTCCTGAGTCTCGTGATTGTCCTTTCTTGAAGTTCGACTCTTTCCCTTAGCTCAATGAGCTCATCCTTGGCTGCCTCCAGCTCATCTTCTATTCGCTCCTTTGCTTCCTGTGAACTTGTTACCTCTCTTGAAGCTTCGGCTAGTTGGAGTATCAAGCCGTCTCTCTCGTTTTCTGTGTCGTAGAGTGATGCTTTATGACTTTCAGATTCAGTCATAGCATTCTCTAACTTCTTCTGCAACTCTGCTTCCTTTTGTTTTGCTGTCTCAATTGCTACTTCCTTTGCTCTGGATCTTTCTTTAATCTTGCTAAGCAGTTCATGCACCATGTGCATGTCTTTTTCATCTTCATCTGTCAACTTGACAGCTCCTTCTGCCACCACCTACAATGGCTTCGGCTCTTCTAGTATGTTCTGTTCGTCTATTTTCTCTTCACTCTCCATTGTACCCTTTGTCTTTTCCTTCGTCCCTTTCCGATCATCTTGTTTTCGTAGGGATATCCCATAAACTGCCTCCAGGGCCTCTTCTTCACTGTATCCGATCGCTACCAGATCCTCATAATCATCTTTCTTTTGCTGAACTGGATCTATCTCCTTTTCCTTGGTCCCGGCCTCCGGCTTTTCCATAACTTCTGTTTCTATTTCTATTGTGGTCTCCTCCACAATAATTTCTGTCTTCTTCGGGCTTGGTACATCAGTAAAGGAGGGCTGATTGTCCTCAGTCATCTTGGCTTTCCCTTTGTTTGCTTGCCCGTCTTTCTCTCGAAGTTCAGTAGACTCATCTACTTCCTTCTTCTCCTTGTCGTCCTTTTTCAGCTCAGCTTTTAAAAGCTGTACTTCCTCTTCAGTATAAGGCTCGACAGGCTGCTGCTCCAGTATGGCCTCCGACTCCTCATAAGCTCTAATATATTGATCATATTGATCAACATGTGGCTTGGCAGAGCTGGTTCCGACTTTATTGGGGTCTGGCACCCACCTTTCTTCAAAGTCCCCCTTTAGAGCTCTTTCCGCTCTAAACTGCTCCACCAGCCTTTCCATTCTTGCGGCTTTTTGACTTTTGGTTTGCTTGGGATCAGCCTTCTTCTTTGCTTTCTTCTTGAGCGGCTCGTCCACAGCCTCTTTAGGTTCTGAAACTATTTCTAGTTTTCGGCGTGCTCTTGTGGACGCCCTCTTGGATACTTCTTGCTGTTCTTTCTCTTCATCGGCTTCTCTAAGCCACTCATTCTGGGAGGGAACCCGTGGCCCTTGATCCCTAGCTCCAATAGCTTCATAAGCTATTCTTGTTAGGATTTCTCCTCCTCCTATGTACTTTGGCTTCTGGTTGTGCATGGCGATTACTTGCTCGTGGATGTATTGAGCATAATTCACCTCTTTTGGCACGTTGCTCTTCAGTGACCATGTGATGGTTGTCGCAATGGCATGGGGTGGTGTAGTATACTTCTGCGGTCTTTTACTGCACACATGGAAAAACTGGTTGTATAATCGGCAAAGGGTTGCCGCTCGTTGATCTGCCATATCTCCGTAGGTTGTATTTTGTTTCTTTGATCCATAGACCTCTATGGCCTCCCTTCTTTCTCTGACAGAACTCCCTTTGTTGTGCAGCTTCAATGCATCTGCAATGAGCTGTGGAGTGATCTGTACTTCAACTGTTTCTCCATCCATGGCTGTCAACGTGGCTTTCCCATCCTTCTGAATGGATGTTTCCAACTCATACACTCTTCTTGTGTCTACACCTGATGGTCTCGAGGTGAAGAACCTGTGTAAGTCAGCCTTTTCCAGGTATCTGCTGATGTTCTCTGATCTGCTATAATTCACTAATTCTCGTGGGATCATAGGTACATCGACCGATTGCCTTTGAGGATCTCTGAAAGTCCCATGGTAGATCTTTATTCCCTCTTTTTCTAGTACTGCTTCCTCCACCCAAGTCTTGGTTGGCTTGAGGGTTTCTGTTGGAATATCAAAAGGTTCTGCTTCTGCAAGAGCATCCTTGATGGTTGGTCTTTTTCTCTTAGTTGCCGATGACTTAGCGGAATCCATGGATCCTGTAACTCCAATTTCAGAAGTTAGCGTCTTTTTAGTACTAAAAGCTGAAATGAAGCTTTTAACTATTCAAATGACTTGAAAATTGAAACATGAGCTATTCAGGGCCTAAGGATGCAATGTAGGTGAAAAAATATGCAAACTGGGCTCAAAAACATGCTTGAGACATCATACGCATATGATGTCTTTTGTGTCAGAATGACTTCATATTGGTTGTGCTTGTAGCTGATAGTGTATACATGAGTATCATATGCTTGGATTTGAGTTTGGATCCCATTTGGTCAAGTTTTGGCCAGTTTAGTCCAGTTCAGGCTCTTGGCAAAATTTTGAAAGGGAAATGGATTTTATGATCCAAATTGGGTAAAACTTGGTGGATTACTTTCAAATGGCATGTAGAACACTTCTGTTTGGTGGTTGAAGCCCTGAGGTGCCAAAATCACATAGTGAGACATCATACGCGTATGATGTCTTTTAGTGCATTTTTGGACCAATTTTCTCTATAAGCTTGATTTTGGCTTTAGATAGGCTTATTCAGTGGATTTATCAAGTTTGGATAGAATTTGGACTAAAAATGGCTCTGGAGACATCATACGCGTATGATGTCTTTTTCATCAATTTTTCATGGGATTGGTTCTGTGGACTCTCCATGTGCTAGTGAAGGACTGTTTATACTCAAATCTTGGTTTGGACTTGAATATGTTGGATTTGGGACAAAAATAGCCTTTGTATGAAGGATTTTCTCTTAATTGGGCTAATGGGGTGATCCACTTGACCAAATGGTTCCAAACTTCATATGTAGCATGTATTAGATATATATAATGGATGTATGATGACAAATGATCATTTTTGGCTCTGTAAGTGCAAATAGACATCATACGCGTATGATGTCTTTTGTGTCAAAATGGTGCTTTTTGGTTTCAGATAGCTTGTAGATGTGTTAATCAACAATCCTACAAAGTTTCAATGAGTTTGGAGTTATTTTGACAAAATTAGGACCAAAAATCAATTTTATGGCCTACTTTGCGTCTTTTTGGTTTTCCTTGGGTTTTCTAACTCCAATTCTCATGATACTTGGTTCATAGGATGTGATTAACATGTGGAATGAGGCTATGCACTCAAATGTTGAAATGGATGTGAAAATCATGCTGTGAGACATCATACGCGTATGATGTCTTTTCTTGAAATGTTGGTCTTTTTTGTGCAAAGAATGCTTTGTGCTAGTGCCCTAAGCCTTGCTAACTAGTTTTCAACTTAAAAAGTCATCAGTTTAGCTAAAAAGCCCCCTTATAGGCATTTCAGTCTCCGAAATCGTCTTTTTGCCTTGGAGTTGAATTTCTTCAACTTTTCTTCTCGAGAGTTGCATTTCCAGCTCATTGGATATGTTGTGAAGCCACCTATTTGGTTGAACTTGACTTTGGCTCCCCGTTCTCCGTCTTTCTCCATTTGGTTGCCCGAAAGCGTCTTTTTCACCATCGGTAAGTGAATCAGCTTTCTTTTGGGTTTTGCTTGCAAACATAAGTCATCCATGTATATTTGAAGCTGCTTGAGAAGTTTCATGTCATTTGGTCGTCAATTTTAGCCGTTATGCCAAAATGACGCTTTGTGTGTCCACAGCCGAATCGGTTGTTCCGACCTACTTTTGGTGGTCCAAACCTGGAGATACTCCATGGTTGCATTTCCCTCGATGTTGTTAAGCTTCCTGAGAAGTTTTGTGTCGTTCCGACAATTTTTTTTTGTTTGCCTCTTGCAGGCTCTGTTGACCTAGGGTTTTTCCAGTCGTTCTTTCTCGAGCTTTGAGTGCTAGAAACTCATCTCCTATACTAGGGTAACCCACCTCTAAGTTCTTGCAAGGTTTGGTTAGGCGGTTGTGCCCCTACCTAGCGTTCTTCCCCATTCCCCGTCTGCTCTTGTTTCTTGGTTTTGGTGAGTTTTCGCGACAAAAGTTAACGATAAGCATCAAAAGCTTATGGCAACGAGTCTACCTCTCATGTCTGGTGTCCTCTGAGCTCTCGTAGCAGTCGTAGAAGGCGGTAGAAGGTCGGATGCTCCTGTATGCTCTTTGCTCTCTCCAAGAAGGTAATAGTGGAAATGAGCTTGATAGTGAAGTGAAAAATACTTAACTTCGGGCTTCCCGGATCACTTGTCATCAAATTTGACATGTGCTCCTATCTCGTCGTGAAATGCACTTTAGGATTTGAAATTTCTCAATTTGGACTCCGTTTGACCTGTTTCTGAGAAATCTGTCCACTTTGCCAAAATTCTGTCATTTCGGGCTTTCCGCAACTTTTTCAGAATTGTACCCCATTTTTACCATGGGTTGCCCTTGTCATTAGGATCATCACCGTCTATTCTTTTCTTTTTTCCGATCTCATTTCACCTGCTTTTTTTATTTTTGTTTTACTTTTATTAAGAAAATCATAAAAAATAAAGGAAAATAGCAAATTGAAGCCAAAAAATTCCAAACATACACGATAAATAGCTGGTAACCCTGTGTATATGAATATACACTTCTTTGTGATTTCTGGACTTGGATTACCACTTTTTTCCACTTTTTAGCTCCAAAAACACTCTTATTTAGTGATATTTACACATCTAGAGACCCAAATTCATCATTTGATCTCTTCTTGTTGCAAAACAAGGTATATAAGGGCATAAATATTATCAATATCCGCAATCAAACATAAAAATTTGCAAAATCATGTAAGACACTGCCCTTGTAATATAATTTTTGTTTTTCTTTGTTTTTTCCGCTTGTAGCTGCTTTGTAGCTCCTGTATACCTCCCCCCCTCCTAGTCTGAGTCCTCCCGGACGACTATGAAGTGTCTGTGGGTGAAGCATTGTAGTTTTTTTGGTCATAAGTTCCCAATGCAATTGTAGAGTGATGATACAACAGTCTTTCCAATAAAGCTGCTCTTTGTTTGATTGAAGGATTGGTGGTCGGGTTTTGGGTTGGTTTTGGCACTTCGGTAGTAGAATCAGTAGATGGATTCTTCGTTACCTTGTTGTCTTTTTTCACAATCCAAATCTGCTTCCGCTTTGCTTGTGCTTGCCACAAACTCTTTGCGACCCAAACCTGGTTTGTTCTGTGTGTTGATTTCCTCGCCTTGAAATACCTAGGAGTTTCCGTTGATTGTATTGAAGGGAGTTCCTGTTTACAAATCTTTGGGATCCAAATTTGCTTGCTATAGCTTTGTGCCGTCATGAACTTCTTTGGAATCCAGATCTGTTTCAATGTCCTGGATTGTCTGGAATCACTCTGTTGTCTGGTATTGAAGACTCTGTTTTCCACCTTTGTGTTCTCTGGCACAGCCTTTTTTGGTCTCCATACCAACTTTGACTCCGTTTTTTTCCAAGGTTGAGCTGTTATATTATTGCTTGTCTTCCTTATCCACTGTTGAGAATTCCTCGTCGAAGAGTAATCCGGTTGTATAGAAACTTTTGGTTGCCATTGCTTCTTCTTTTTCTCTGGTTGTTGTTTATCTTTGTCTTTGGATTCGTCCTTTGGAGTTGGCTCTTCTCCTTTGGTGAACTTAACTGATTGACTTTCACCTTCGTATTTGATAAGCACTGAATTAGAACTCCAGTCAATCATTGCATTATATTGCTTCTGCCATGGTTGTCCTAGCAATAATGGATGTTGTGTAGCTTGGTCTTCAACCACGTAAAACATATGAGGATACACATATTGGTTAATCTGTATATGTAAAACTGTGCATCCGACAGTTTTGATTGAATTCTCAGAGTAACTCTTTAACTCTTGCTTGGCAGTTTGTAGTTTAGTGTCATTTGTCAATTGTCTATACAAACTGAGTGAAAGTAGGTTAGCTTGAGCTCCTGAATCCAATAGTGCTCTGGCTTTGATTTGGTTGGTTCCTACTTTGCATTCAATGATGGGTTCTTCTTTGTCATTATCCATTTCTGTTATACTGACTGCGTTTATTCGTATTGCTCCTTCATTGCGCTGTTTCTGACGCAGTAGTCTTCTTTTCTCCATTCTTTCCTTCGCCTCGGCTTGCGCTTCCTCCTCAATCTTTTTCTTTTTCTGGACACGCAGCTTTTCTTGATGTATTTTGAGAAGCATGTCTTGTGTTAGCGGCAACAGATACTTTTTCACTCTGCATCCACTAATCCAATTGGGCATTTCTTCTCCGTCTAATGTAGCAAGCTTGACGGCTCCACTTGGTGATAGATCTTTAATCACCAGAGGTCCCATCCCTCGCTTTTTAAGCTTCTTAGCATGCTGTTTCAGAGTGTAAACTAGGACATAGTCCCCAACTTTAAACTCTTTAGTCCGCACATGCTTATCAAAAAATTCCTTTTGTCGCCTTTTTTGAGCGTAGATGGAAGCTACTGCTTTTAGGCGAAGCTCATCTAGCTTTTCCAGGTCATCTATTCTATCAGAGAGCTCGTGCCCTGTCCACTCTAGATCCTTAGCCACCCTTAAGGTTGAAATCAAGAATTCTATTGGTAAGATAGCATTTAGCCCAAAAACCATGTTATATGGGGTCGTTCCTATTGATGTTTTATATGCTACCCTATATGCCCATAATGTTGAATGCAACTTCTGGTCCCAGTCAGTTCTCGACTCAGATACAATCTTCGTAAGGACCGTGCATATGGTTTTGTTTGTTGCTTCAGCTTGTCCGTTTGCTTGTGGATGATACGGGGCTGATTTCCTATGGATTACCATGAATTCATCTAGAAGGATCTTTATCACTTCATTTATAAAATGTGTGCCTCGATCACTCACAATTTCTATTGGCAATCCATATCGTACAAAGACGTATTCATACAGAAATTGTGCCGTGGTCCTGGCATCTGCTTTTTGAGTTGCCTTTGCTTCGACCCACTTTGTTAGATAGTCTGTAGCCACAATGATGTATTGTGCATGAGTCTTATATGCAGGAGGTGAAATGGGTCCGACATAATCAATCCCCCATTTTGCAAAAGCTCTTGCCCCCATCATTGGTCTAAGCGGCATATCATCTCTTTTAAGTGGTACTTTGGTCCGCTGACAGTCATCACACCGTTTAACGTATTCCTCAGCGTCCATATGTAATGTTGGCCACCATATTCCTGCGGCTAAGACAAGTTTTGCTGTCTTATCACCTGAGAAATGGCCTCCACCTACTCCTCCATGAGCTTGCTCCAGGATTATCACATACTCAGACTCTGATGCGCAAATCCTAAGCTGGTTGTCTTTACCTCTCTTATAGAGTTGATCTCCTATTAAAGCGTAATCTCTAGCTTCTGTCTCTACAGATTTCTGACGAGCTTTTGACGTTCCTTCTGGGAAAGTTCTATTTGTGAGATATTCAACAATATACTGACTCCATTCTGGAGCGATCATTATCTGATATAATGTCGAATACTCGGCTGGCGGTTTTGATGAACATACAATACATACAGTGACATATTCATGTACGCTTTCTTTCATTCCTGGCCAATAGACTCCCAATTGTAACAAATTCCTATATGTGTTCCTTCTTGAACAATGAAATGCACATTCCTGAACATGTGCTTCGCGCAGATATATACTATATTCCTCAGGATTGATGCATAGTCGTAAAACATGATCATTTCCCAATTGATACAACCTTCCTGCAACCAATTGAAGATTCTTGGATTGCTGAATAGCAATATGTTTCAGGTTGTATTCTCTTCTATCGAACTCTCCTCCATAGGTTAATAGGTTAACGACATTTTGAGACCACTTAGGTATCATTTCTATGTTGAACAAGTACGCGTCTGGCATGTCGTCATCTACTCCTATAGGGTCTTCTCCATTCGTCAATCGCGAAAGATGATCAGCTCTAAGATGTGTTTTTCCTTTCTTTACTACTACCGTGAAGTCGAATTCCAGTAAGATAATGAACCATCTCACTATTCTCCCGGTATTGCATGGTTTATTCACTAGGTAGAGCAAGGCTTGGTGATCCGTAAAAAACACAAACTTGTTGGCTAGAAGATAATGCCGAAATTTCTTCACAGCATATATCATTCCTAATCCCTCTCGCTCTGTTGTGGTGTAATTCTTCTCTGCATGGTTGAGCTGTCGACTGGCGTAACAGATAGGAAAATCCATGTTTCCTTCTTCTGGCTGAGCCAGAATGCATCCTATTGCATATGCCGAAGCATCTATGTGCACATGGAATATCTTCTCCCAATCTGGTGATTTCAAGACTGGAGCAGTAATGAGTGCCTCTTTCAATTTCTTGAATGATTCCTCACACTCCTCTGTCCATTCAAAGTTCACTATTAGCCTGTAAAGTGGTTGGCCTATTATAGCGTACATGTAAATGAATCGTCTATAATATCCGCAATGTCCCATAAAGCTCTGTACTTGTTTCGCATTGGTTGGTCTAGGCATATCCACTATAACTTTTATCTTCTCTAAATCCGTGGATATTCCGTTTTGTGAGACAATATGTCCCAGAATTCTGCCCTGTCGGACCATAAACACACATTTCTCAGGATTGAGACAAATGCGATATGTCCTACATTTCTCAAATACTTTTCTTAGGTGTTCTAGATGCTCATCTCTCAGTAGAGAATGTACACATAAGTCATCCATGTATATTTCTAGAAACAGCCTTAAGTATTCTTTGAAAGCATGCGTCATCAGCCTCTGGAAGGTTGCGGGAGCATTGGTTAGACCAAAAGGCATAACCCGATAAGCATAAATTCCCCACTCCGTTGCAAAAGCTGTTTTATGTTGATCTTCCAGTGCTATGGCTAGCTGGTTATATCCTGAAAAACCATCAAGAAAGGAGTATGCTGTTTTCCCTGATACACGCTCTAGAACATGATCAGTTATCGGCAGGGGATAATTGTCCCTGATTGTTGCAGCATTCACTTTCTTTAAGTTGACACACACTCGGAGTTTTCCGTTCTTCTTAGGTACTACCACAATCGGAGATACCCAATCAGTGTGTTCAATCTCGTATATGAATTCAGCTTCCATTAGCTTATCTATCTCTTCCTTGATTCGCTTAGCAAAAGTATCATTATATGTGTATGGTCTCTGTCTGCTAGGCTTTGCGTCTTGTTTCAGTGGGATTGAGTGTTGGCATATCGATGGGTCAACTCCCTTTAAGTCCTTATAAGACCATGCAAACACATCCCTATACTCTCTGAGAAGACTCAAAAGTCTCTCTTCCTCGCCTGGAGACAAATCTGTGGCTATGTACACCGGTCTAGGTGGCTCACCTGGAGCTGCTAAATCAACTTTTTTTGCATCCTCCGGTCCGTCATAAGATTCGTTCTCCTTCCTCTCTCGAATAGGTGGGGTTAATATCACCTTCCTATCCTCTATTGTGAATTTCCTATAGTGAGAGGGAACATCCATGTTTTCCTTGATTTTGACGTTTTCGTCCTCTCCACTCTCAATTTCTGTCGTCCAAACTTCCTTCAGAGTTTTCTTGAGCTCTCTGTACTTGTTTCTACGTTCTAACTTGGACTCCGTGTATTCTCTGTTGCGCTTGTTCTTTTCTGATTTTTCTGTTTCAGTTTTCGTTCCATTCTTTTGAACTTGATTTCTTGAGCCTCTTTTGTCTTTTCGTAAGCTCTTTTGATCACTGCCTCTCATTCTTCCAGAAATCTTATCCTTAACACAATCTTCAGCCTTTACTAGCATTAGGAATTGATTTTTTCCTCTTATTCTAGGCATCGGATTGGTTCTAACCCCTTTTGTTTTTTTCTTTGCTCTATAGTGTTTCTGGCGTTGTTTAGTTTGGTTCGGAAAATCATAAAATCGGACATCCGTTATAGTTTCTTCGTTTCCGCTTGAATTGTCCGTTGACTCGTTGTCTGCTTCATTTCCCCACTCTGGATGATTGGGAATGTCGTGAAACACCTCTTCTTCATCTTCCTTTTCCAGTGTATCGTTCTTTTCAGTTTCTTTTTGAGTACAGTTCTCAACATGAAATACGGAACCACGTCGTACCCGTCCTTGTCGCAAAATTTCGTTGTGGGACCATCCGGAATTGCACAAACATCTAGGGTTGCTAGAATGTGTGTCCATTCTAATGGTTCAAACGTGTCCTCTGGAAAGGGTTCTCCTACATAAGTTTCGTCTTCGATAGCCCTTTCTAAAACACATTCTTCTCGTTTCAGACTTCCACATTTCGAAGCTCCACACATCCATAACTCCTTGGGTTTACCTAACCAAGCTGGAAATTCGGATCCCGCCAAAGTAGCTGAATCAAACTCCTCTACCGGTGTTCGGTTCACATCTTTGTAGCTATGGTCTTTCAGGTTCACACGTGTAGTGGTTTCCATATTTCTCAAGTATATGTGATCGTAGCCCCAATCTTGGACCATTTTCAACTGTCTCATGAATGGTCTTCCCAATATGATATCATAGTTATTCTCCTTGCCAAAATCGACAATAGCAAAAGTATGTTCGTATTCAATGCCGCAAGAAGTCACTACAACTTTCTCTAATAACCCCATAGGTTTCTCCATGTGTCCATCTGCTAATTGGAGTTTCAACCTAGTCTTCCTTATTGCTGGTTTCCCCCATTTTTTCCAGATTTCTTTTGTAGCAATGGCTACCCCAGCTCCGCTGTCTAGTATTGCCATTGTGTTCACTCCTTGGAATTCAACTGGTAAGGTTGTATTCCCCTCTTCACCTTCGCAATACTCTCCGACCTTGTTTAAGGGTACAGGCTTAGCGTTCTTTTGTGGCTTGCTCAGCTCCTCTATGCTCTCTTGCAATCTCGATGTTGGATCTTTTATCCCGAATTTCTCCAAGCATTTTCCTACAGTGGTCCACATATGTGGTCTTAGCCTCAAAAGCTCAGCTAGAGTGATAGTGCATGTCACTGGTGTTGACAAAATCTCTATCAATCCTTGCGAGTCCATGACTTTTTCTGATGAGATTTTTCGTGAGGGAAGTGCTCTAATCTCGGATTTTGCTTCATACTCTCCTAAGTATGAAGGTAAGGTTTTCAGTGAATGAGGTTTGCTCTCCATTGTTCTAACAGAGCCCCCATCTCCCCAGTAAGATTGCAGATCCAAGTCCACTTGAGATCCTGCCTCAAATTCCACTATGGGAGGATTCCTGATGTCCTTTTCCCAATTTGTCTGATTAGCTTGGCAACTTAGCTCGTTTGCAAAGTTTGCCTCTCTCACTTGTTTCCAAAATTCATTGTAATCCTCATCTTTTCCGTAAATCCTCTGTATGACTGGATGAAAACTCTCTATCTCCTGATCGGTTGTGTTCAATACTATGCGGTCATCCTTTTGTGTATTTTCAGGCTTTTGTGCACTGGGAGTCTTTTCAGCTACCCGTGAAACGATAGTCTCTTGCTGAA
Organism: Adiantum capillus-veneris; assembly: GCF_014529385.1. NCBI lineage: Eukaryota > Viridiplantae > Streptophyta > Polypodiopsida > Polypodiales > Pteridaceae > Adiantum > Adiantum capillus-veneris. The sequence continues at coordinate 103,385,979 of NC_140940.1, read as the reverse complement.
TTGGGTTTTCCTTTCCACAATTCATTGTTTCTTTTGGTGGTTCTAATAAGGCTTGTGCAGTCTCGATCATTCTCTGGCACATTTCAAGTCTCTGCTTTTCCAATTCCGCGTTTGGGTATGTCATCCACCTCTGTTCTTGTGTTTGGTTGTTCTTTAACCTAGCTTCGTAAGCTCTCATCAGTGCGTCCAATGGTTCGTGTACTTTGTCGACTAGCACTGATCCCCCTGAGCTTAAGCTCGTTGTTTCTTTGATACTCTTTTGTTTCGTTCTTTCCGGGCTCATCTCTCGTTTCCCGTTTTGACTCTCAAGTTTTTCTAATCTAGCTTTAGTTTGCTTTAGTTCCTCAGCTAGAATAGCGTCTTCACGTTCTTTTCTCAACTTCATGCGTGCTTTTCTAGCTTTCCATGTGTTTTTTGACTCCGCGGTCCTTGACTAACCACTTCAGTCGCTAACTTTCCATTCTCAGGTTCTCTAGTGGTTTTCTTAGCTTGAGCTCTAGTAACAACTTGCGTTGGTATCAGAGTTTCATTTTCAGACCCACTGCTGGTAGGAATAGTTTCTAGCATATTCAATGTCGTCTTTTGCACTTTGTTTGGATTCTTTGAACAATCCTCAATGAAGTGAGTAACCCCACACTCAGTGCAATAAGCGTTAATTCTAATGGTTTCCGTATGTGGGCAAACATTCATCAGATGGTCACCTCCACACTTGTAACAGGGTCCTAGTGCTGGTCTTGGTCCCATTTGATTCGTCCTTTGTGGATAGGATGGTCTTTGTCCTGTTAACCCTCCATGAGCTATGAACATCAATGTTCTTGCGTCCAAATTGTATCTCTCTTCATCAGAAGCACTTGTAATTATTGGTATTCCAACATTCCCAATCATGCCCCATGGTTCTGGTTGTTTGGGTTCTTCTGGTGGGTAATACACTGTCGGAGACATGTGTGCACCCGATTCTTCATAATAGGCTTGAACAGGCACTAAGGCTTGTTCTTCCTGATTCTCTAAGGTTGGTGCATATCTAATGCCCACTGGTCTTGCTCCTGGTAAAGGTGGTTGTTGTCCCAATACCGGTTGCGGTCTTTCTATCCCCATAGGTCCTGGTACATTTTTCGTTGGGTATCGAGGTACTGGATGTATCTGAGGTGGTGTTAATTGAGCAGGAGGTGCATACTGGCGCTCCCTTACATACCCTTTGTTGTAATAGCACTCCTCTGTTGGATGATTTGTCCATTTTTGTTCAATAGCACACCATTTCAGTGTTTTTGGCAATGGTTTTTGGTATGGTGCCATCCTTTTTAGAGCATCTTCTATCATTTGCTCTACATTTGGCATGGTTGTTGTTTGAACATTCTTTTTAGTGGTAGTCTCGCTCGCTACGGAAGAGGAGCTACTGGATGCAAAATCTGTATCTGCTGACACCTCTCCATAAACCGTACAGTTATCCACTAAGTACAATGCCTCTCTCGTTACTTGCTCGAAACTTGTACAAGCTTTCAAGTGCAAGTCCTTCTTGAGAGTGTCGTTCCTCAGTCCCTCAATAAAGAGAACAGATAGTCTGTCATCTTGTGGTCGTTCACGTACTGGACATCTCTCAATGTATTGTTTGAAGCGAAGTGAAGCTTCCTTCACTTTTTCGTGTTCTCTCTGTTTAAAAGCATATATTTGTGAGACCGTATTGTGCTTAATCCCTCGTTTTGAGAATTCCTCAGCAAACTCTCTTAGCAAATGGTCAATGTCATGGAATCCCCCTATGTTCATTGGTTGAAACCATGTCAATGCAGTACCTTCTAGAGTAAGACCAAATCCCTCGTATTGTGTATGGAAATCTGTTATCTGCTCAGCTCTTAAGACTTGCTTAAAGAGTGACACATGTGCATACGGATCTCCTGAACCACCATACTTCTTTGGCATACACTGGCTACTTGAGATGGTCTCATACGTTCTATGGTCTGCTACCAATCTCATTGCTCCTGTGTCCCGGCTAAAGCTTTCTCTAGCATCATGGACTTCATGGGTTACCCTTGTCGGTTCCCCCGCTCTGAATCTACTACTAGGAGGTAAATGTGATGGTTCCGCTTCAAACCTTGGACCTGGAGTGGTATAGGTGGGGATTGGAACTGCACTACCTCGATTCGTCTCCATTGACTCTCTGGAATGTAATGATCCCATTGGTCCGAGCTTCGAGTCCCAAGGTTGACTGAAAGAGTCAGCAACCTGAGTTCTTTGTCCTCCTGTTGTCATTGAGTTTTGCACTCCAGTTGTTGGTGCTGGTCTATGTGAGCTAGAAGTAACATAATACTGATGTAGTGGTCCCCCAAAGTATGTATATCCTTCTAATTCTTTCTTGCCCATTGTTGAGTATTGCCTGCCATACTTATCGTAAGCGGCAATTTTCACTTCCGATCCCTCTGTGTAGGTAAAGACATAAAGTCTTTTTTGGTCTGTCAACTCTCCGGTGTAGGGTTCTTCACATCTATAATAGAGATCTTGCTCCCCATTATTATATTTGTATAGCCCCACATAGATGTTATCAGTGTTGATCCTTGTAGTTTCATTCTCTCTTCTTAACCTCGCATTAGGGAAGTTCATTATTGGTGCTTTCTCCTCGAGTTCTTCATCTATTTTGGCTTTGGTGCCCATCAATCCCCACTTGTCCACAATGTTAGGGTTTAGGACTACCAAGTACATGGTACCCTCGTCATCTAGATATCTATCTCCGCTATAGCTCACAGGCACTAAGTCCTTGAACTCACTAGGTCTATCTTCTATCTTTACACAATAGCGGTCCATTCCATCTTTGTAGATCTTGGCACCTTGCTCATTGTCGTACTGGTATTTTATGAACAATAGCTTCATGGTGGCGGAAGGGTTTGATGATCCTGCTGCCATATTTTCTCTGTTGTTCCTGTTCGAGTGTTCGGTGAAAATCTCGTAAGACCTCTCCGAAGAAGTATCAGAAACACTTCCTTCAAAGATCGGCTCTAATGGTTGCACCCAACTTTGGTTTACACTTCCCTCGGTTGATATGACACTTGCTGGTTCCCCTTGTTTTGGTTGATTATTCCGGAGATTCCTGCCCGATCTCAAATTCATCAATTCCCCTAAAGGACTGTAACTTTTCCGTCTCGGCAATTTGTTTTCCCCAAGTTTTTGTGGTCAGAATTGATCCAAACTGACTGATACTTGGTCAATTGTTTAATCTTGTCAGTTGGACAACTTCTGTTTCATCAAGTGAGAATTTTGTTGCAGTTATGCTGAAAAAGACATTATACGCGTATGATGTCTTTTTTTCATAGATTTTGACTATTTTGGTTATGCTCACTCTCAGTGGCCCCTTTATGCTCTGTTCACTCACAAAATTCAGTTTGAACTCTGTTTGAGCAAGTTATAGCTAATTTAGGCTTTTCTTGGCAATTTTCCGCTTTTGACTTGTTTTTTGGGTCAATTGTGATCCAAATGGAATGAAACTTGAAATATAACCTCTAGACAGCTATTACAATGGATCTGTGTTAGCAAAGTATCAAAATATGTCCAAAATTAGGTCAAAGACATCATACGCGTATGATGTCTTTTTCATCAATTTGGGTCCAAACTTGATATTTATGCTTCCTACAGTGCCTGTAACAATCTTGTCAGGTCAGATTTCAAAAATAAGCAGTGGAAGTGCCAAAAGACATTATACGCGTATGATGTCTTTTGTCCCAGATTTTGACTATTTTTGGTTTTAAGCCTTCTCCAATGTTTATAATTGAGTTTCAAGTGTTTTTGTCAGGTTTTGAATGTAAAAACAAGATTTGAATCCAAAATTTCCTATTCTTTGCGTTTCTTGGACTCCCACTTGTCTTTTTGGGTTTCTTTGAGTGTTAATGCTCTTGTTTTAAGTTGATCTTAGGGTAAAACCCCCCTTCTAAACACTCTGGCTATGTCAAATTTTCAATTTTAGTCTCTGTTTAGGTCCTAAGACATCATACGCGTATGATGTCTAAAGTTGCAGATTTCCAGTTTTTCAGCACAGAACTCTTCCAATAGCTCTTTTAAGTGCTCAGCAACAATCAGTTACACAGAAAATTTTTCTGAACTTTGTTTATTGCATATTTCACTACCAAAGCGACTTTTTCAGTGATCTAACATGCAATCAAACACATCAAGCAAATAGAACACCAATTGATAGCTCTAGATCAGGATCAAATCAGGCCCTACCTAAGCTACTTCTAATCATAAAATGGATTTTTTTGCAATTGAAAATATAAAGAGATTTACTACCACACAAGGAGTAGCAAATGCTTTTTATGTCAACAACCACTTAAACACCATCAAAAACAATCTAATCTAAGCTAAACTAAAATTACTGTCAACATGGAAGACCCAGGAATACCCCACTTCCTAGTATCTCTCGAGACCTTCGGAGTCCACCACTCCTAGATCTTTTCTAACTAAAGTATACAAAGTAGTTTATACGACTCACCTCGTAGGATTAGTCTAAGGTCACCTACTTAGGGCTCTCGTCCCCGGCAACGGCGCCAAATGTTAAGGCGGTTACGCCGCTAGCGGAAGCTAAATAGCGAGAACTCAACCAACAACAGAATTTGTCAGACGAGGACGGAGCTTGACCCGCAGGCGCATGGAAACAACTAGGTGGGTGTCAAATCACCTACTCGACCTTCTAATGACAATCACTACTAAGGAAATCAAATCTAAGTTCTAAAATACGCAAGTGACTGAAATCCGTACTACGAACGAATGCTATACGAAACAGGATCTAGAATCATTGAATCGATCTCAAACTCAAGGGGAAGTCTATACACTAGGTAAGAACAACACCCTAAAGACTTGAACTGCAAAATCAACCTATAACCACTCCGTGCGGTAAACGCGTATGAAGATAGGCCGAAAAATACAGGTGACCGAAACTTGACGCCGATGGTACTAATGCGTAGCTCTACTCGTTGTGGTTCTATAGATATGCTGCACGCTCTATTCCGACACACGAGTTGGAAGAAAACTCACACTGAAGCTCGTAGGAACTTACCACACGTAGAAGCCGATAGCGCGCACTCTTGGTATCTGTGCGTAGCTCTCACCGTTGCTAACACAATGGCGGTGTCGCTTCTCCAATGGCGGCCCCATAGCTCGCTTAGCAAGAAGATAAGACTCTCTCTCAGACACAGTCACGGCGCTCAAAAACTCACTTTGATTAATAATTGAATCTCCTTTAGGTTACAAAACTTTGGCTTATATACCTCAGCCTTGGAGGTGAGAACATCTCTAATTATTTACATCAACAGGTGAAATTACTTCGGGATTACAAGCTGGAAACTCAATTGAGTCCCGTTACTTAATGAATGGTTCAAATCAAAATTAATGTCGGAAAGACATTTATTACAATCAATGGTTGCAAAATGATGGGTGTGAGCAAAAATGTGGGTGTGATCCTCTGCTGGCTCAACAAGCTTCTAGAGAATCTTGAACACCACATTTCGGGGCACATTTCATGCATCTCAAACACTTTGACCTGCCGTCCCAATCAGCCCACTTTGAAGGCCCCCTGGCCTAAAAAAACACTTTAAGCATGCATTTTCGTTGCCACTGTCCTGTTGAGGTCTCCCACACTGGCTTTAGCCCTCTACCATGCACCGGTTAGCACCCTTTGCACTGCATAGCACACTTTATAGCGCGGACCAACTTTGGCTGCACCAACGTAGGACTCCACTCTTGACGGTGATGCCCCGTTAACTGCATAAAGGCAGGCACACTGTAAGGCTGAAAAATCCCTATTCTACTTACTCACATGCAATTAATAATACCAACCATTTATAGCTAGCTTGAGGACCTCCCTTCTTGAGCAAGAAAAGATAAACCTTGTGCTCTGATACCAATGTAACATTAAATGGCCTAGTAACTTGTGTGTAGCGAAAAATAGCATGAACATAGTGAGCATTTCATTAGAATAGATTCCTGATGAGCATAACGAGAGTGCTTGGGTGGAGAGAGCAACAAATAGCATAACACCTAGTTTGATAGCATGAACAATACTTCAAAAGAGAGATAAATTAAGCTATTGACAACATTTGAGGACCGGATTTACATGGAACCAGTCCCCCCTCTAAAAGGCTTTGTATTATGGTTTCTCCCATCAAGAGAGACATTTTACAATACAATTCTTTGTGTTCCTTCAATACTAGCTAGTGCAATGAAGAAGGAAACTTCAAGCACTAGGCAAAACACTTATTAAACACAACATCAATTCCCTCATGGTCTCAGACCCAACACCTCACACACCTTCGAAGATGGTGAGAGCTAGCGGGGTATGAGAGTATATTGAGAGGAAGAAAGAGTAGTCTTACAATAAAGATGTACATCTCCTCACATAATCACTCATATTATCATAGCTTAGCTTAGTAATTAGCATGGTAGAGGAGATGAGCATGCATTGAAGCTTGGCTCTTTGTTGGATTCACATCACAAAGCCAAGAGTTGTTGGTGTAGGCCTCCCTTCTCACAAGCTTGGAGTAGGTGATGACGGTGATAGATTGGTTTTGGCGTATACAAAGTAGCGTTTATATGCATGGTCATATGTAAAAAAAGATGTAAATACATGCATTTGGGATCTTTGCAAAGTGGTTTCAAGTTCAAAAAAAGGTGCAGCGTGTGCACATTGTAAATATGCGTGCTTGCGTGTCGGTAGTCGAGCATACGTACATGCCTCGATAGGGTATCGGGGACTTGAATATGGTTCTAGGTGGCTTATTTTGGCTCTAGATAGTGTGTTTGAGCTTTCTAGAATGTAAATAATGCAAGTGACAAGTGTGGGTACTCTCATCCCGCTCGAGAAATTTGACACATGCGATAACTGTCTATTTGTGGTGCCTGATCTGTGGTGATACGTGCATCACCCTAGAAGTGGTCAAAAATGGAATGTGGGGAAGTGGAAATGTGCTTTGGGTATCGAGGATCAAGCGTACACAGTTTGGTGAATTTTTGAGTCCGTTTGGGGCTTTTCCTGCGAAAAATGCCCGCCAAGGGACAAAACAGGGCCAAAAAAGGACAAAAAATGTTCAAAAAAGGTGTGAAATGGCTTCAAATTGCCACATCACTCACGGTGCCATGATGGTCCAGGCTGAGGGAGGACTTTGGAAGAGCAATATCAACACTTTCACCACTCTGTGTGTGGGAGGGAGCAGCGTTCCTACAAGTGGTCTAGTGCAGTTTTGTTGCGTTCGCGTCTTGTTTTCGAGTGTGTGGAGGAGTGAATGAGAGCTTTCTCTATTCAATTTTGCACTTGGGAGAGTATATGGGAGTTCTGAGGTTTCCATGGATGTGTGTGTGCAAGGAATTGAGGGAAGAAGACGCGGCTTTCTGCAAGACTATGTGACCCTGTATCGGTGCCATTAGGGTTGGCGCTACTCCAAAGAGTCCAATAGAGTGGAGTTTGGTGAAGCTTTTGCAATGGTTTGAAAGTGGAATTTTGTGGCTGGAGTTTTTGGTTTTTGATGGTTTTTGTTGTATATTTTGGTCACCATCAAGCGTGATTTCAAGTGTTGATCACCTCGACTCACCTTGTAGTGTCTGCGGGCAGGCAAGGGCTTGTAGGTCGAGGCGTTTGGAGTTTGAATTGAGCTTGTGGGTAGAGCTTTTAGGGAGATTTTGAGTGGTAGTGAGTGAGGTGAGGAATTCAAGTAAATTCCTTATGTTGTGTTGAGTTGTCTGGGTGTGTGAGTGTGCACACAACATCTTTTTCTCCATCATCCTTTGGCGATCCCGCTGGGGAGCGGAAATTTGCCGGTTGTGCACCTAGGTGGAGTGGTTTTGTTGTGAAGTTCGAGCTTCATTGAAGAAAAGTGGTGGTTTGGTTGAGGTGCAAGACTTCAAATTTTGTGAAATTACTTATGCAAGGGAGAAGCAACTTCAAAGGGATGGCGTATAGTCAGCCAGTGTTTACAGGGAAGGAGGATGTGAAGGAGTGGATTGCAGACTTCGAATGGCATACGCTTGGTATGCACATTGTGAATGATGAAGAAAATCTTCATGTATTTCATCTTGCGCTCAAAGGAGAAGCTCGTGAGTGTTTTGAAGGTTTAGAGGAAGAAAAAAAGCAAACATGGGAGCAGGTGAAGTTGGCAATTTTTGACGGGTTTGAAAAGAAACTAACCGCAACAGAAGCGACAACAAAATTGAGAGGTTTGCAACAAGATGTTAATGCTAACTTTAAAGAGTTTTTGCAACACTTCAAATGGCTTTGGGTTCAATTAGAGGCGGCATCCCAAGTACCTCCAGGGGATTTCTTTAAAGTGCGTCAGTTTATAAATTGTCTCCATCCAAGTGTAAGGGAGAAGGTCTATCAAGATGAGCCTGCTACATTTGAAAGAGCTGTGGAAATTTCCGAGGCCAAGAGAAAGAAGATCAAGAGAAGGTGGGAGCAAGGCCTGGCACATGCTGAGCCTGTTGTGGTGCAACCAATGGTCCCTATGACAACGGATGATAGAGTGGAGCGAGTGGTTCAAGGTCCAGATCCTCTTACGGCCCGAGCTCTACATGATGTTGCTGGTTAGTTCCACGAATTAAGAATTAACATAATGAATAGGAACCAAAGAGAGGAGCGGCCAGCTGGGAGATGCAGGGGACAAAGGCTACAAGGTAGATGCTACAATTGTGATGAAGAGGGTCATTACACCCCTGATTGTCCTGAACCACCAAAAGAGAGAGGAGGAATACACCCCCTATATGGACGTGGTCGAGGAAGAATAGAAGAAAATCATCAAGAACGGGCACTAAAAGCACCGTAGCCACAACAACCTCCACAACTACTGATTGGAAATGGAGAAGGTAGGGCTATCAACATCATTACCCTTGAGCATCAAGATGTGGATGTTTTGGCCAATAAGAGAGCTAGGCATGATAGGGAGAAAGAGACAGAAGAAGAGAGGGAAACAAGAGCAAGGAAAGGAAAGGCTAAGGTATAAGACAAACCAGAAAGTAGCAAGAGGCGGCGAAGAAGGAAAATTTGTCCAAAGGACTACCTCCTTGGCCAAGGTGTTGAAGATTATGATATTGTTGAGGACATACGAAATCAAAAGGAAAATATATCTTTTGGTCAGTTGGTGGATTTGAATGCTAAATTGAGGAGGAAGTGGACCAAATGTGTGAGTACGCGGCTCCCTTCCAAGAAGGAAAAGAGTCAAAGCATGGTGTCATCTTTGAGGGTTGGTCACGCAGTGGATATGGTGCCAATAGTTGAAGCTATGCTGGGAAAGAAGACGGAAGTGCAAGCATATGTGGATGGTGGTGCCCAGGTGTGTGTCATGATTGAGGCTATCATGAAGGAAGCAGGCATTAAGATGTTAGTGAATGCTTCGATCCATATGAGGATGGCCAACCACAGAAAGGCAAGGTGTCTTGGAATAGCTGAAGATGTGAAGATAAAAGTCTTGGGGATTGAGTGCTTGGTTGATTGCTACATGATGCAAGCGGGTGAGAATGCGTATCCAATCATTTTAGGGAGTCCATGGCTTATAACCCTTGGTGCTAAGCAGGATTGGGGCACGGGCTTGATCGCCATCCCCGACAAAGAGAAAGGAAGGACCATTGTCTACAACATGAAGACACACAAGAGCCGTACACAGGCCTTAGTGGAGATGCAAGATACGGATTTGACGGAAACCACAGTGATGCTTCGTCTACATCATATGAAGAAAGTGTAGAGGAAGGCTTGATGCAATTATGTCCTGATCTTTTTGGGATAAGTGTTGAAAAGGAAGCATCGATGCATGATGTCAAGGTCAAGGAGGACAAGGATATTCCAAAAGAATTGTAGAGCTTGCCGAATTGAATGTAAGGAGCATGCTAGGAGAGGACCTGACAGAAAAAGAAAAAAAGGAGTATGAAGACATGTTCAAGGAATTTCCAAAGCTATTCGCAACTGAATATACTGAGTTGCAAGGAGCTAAAGGAGTCGAGCATAGAATCAATCTGAAAGAAGGTGCCAAGCCAAAGGTTCAAAAGCTTAGGAGTCATTCATGAGAAGGCACTTCATGAAGAGGTGATGAAGCTTTTGGAAGTAGATTTCATCTTTCGAGTGGAGGAGTCCCAATGGGTCTCTCCAATTGTTATTGTGCCCAAGAAGAACGGAAGATTTAGGATATGTGTCGATTTCAAACCTTTGAATGCTGCCACAAAAAGGAATCATTATCCACTACCCTTTCTAGATGAAATCCTCAATCAGGTTGTAGGTCATGAATGTTACTCAATCATGGATGGATTTTTGGCTACTTTCAGATCTTGATAGCAATTGAAGATCGATTGAAGACGACCTTCATTACTCCTTGGGGTTGTTTTTCCTACAAAAGAATGCCTTTTGGGCTGGTTAATGCATATGCTACCTTCCAAGGATGGATGAATAGAGTTTTTGGTCCCTACTTGGGTAAGTTCATTCGTGTTTTCATGGATGACATTGGGTGTTATAGCTCAAGGGTCACACATTTGGAGAAGCTAAGGTTGAGTTTTGAAAGGCTTCAACAAGAGGGTGCGCAACTCAACCCAAAGAAGTGTAAGTTTGCTCATGGCAGAGTCCATTTGCTAGGATATGTGGTTTCCCAAAATGGAATACAAGCTGACCCAGAGAAAGTTAAGGCTTTATTGCTTATGGATCCGCCCAGCAACACAAAGGATTTGGCATCATTTGTGCATAAGCTGAGGTACTTGTCACGTTTTTTCTGGATGCTATGTCAGTATGTGTATCCTCTCCAGAAATTGAGTCAAAGAGTTCAAGGGTTTGAATGGAATGAAGACATGCAACATGCTTTTGATGGCATCAAGGAGGTATTGTGTGCTTTACCAATAGTGAGTCCTCCGACTTGCAGTCGATTTTCTATGTATCTATTAGTGTGGGGTCAATAGCTTTTGGGTCGGTTCTCTTACAAAAGCAAGGAAGGAACTTCAAGCCAGTTTATTTTGAGAGCAAGATGAAGAATGTAAGCAAGTTCTCCTACACGGAAATGGAACAGTGGGTATTCGCCTTGGTTCTTGCTTGTCGAAGGTTTAAAACCTATTTGTTGCCCCAAAAGTTCTATGTGATCACCACATCGAATCTTTTGCCGGATGTAGTACAACATTTGAAGCCTAGCAAGCGCATCTTAAAGTGGACTTTGGAGCTTCAAGAGTATGAGTTTGAGTTTAAAGTGGATCATTCTATTAAAGCTCACTTGGCAAACATGGTCGTACATAAGGGGGGCGAGCTTCCATCTTACCCAAGGGTTGACAAGGATGATCATGAAGAGGAAGTAGATATTACAGATGCGTGTACAATGATGTTTGATGGTGCATACAGGAAAGTTCTTCAAAAGGCAAATGGTGGGGTAGTCATTAAGAACCCAAAAGGCGATGTAATCTTTTCTAGAGCTTACGATCTTGATGAATCTGAAAGTAACAATGAGGCCGAGTACCTCACGCTTTTCCTTGGGTTGAAGTAGTGTGTTGAGTCTGTACTGAAGAGGGTCATCGCAAAAGGGGATGCATTGCTAGTCATGAATCAGTTGCTTGGTTTGTGGAATGTTAAGAAAGACAATTTGAAGAAGTGGTTCTATGGCATCAAGAAGCTTTTGCATGAGTCTGAGAAGATACAATTTAAGCATGTTCCTTGTTAGCAGAATAAAGAAGCTGATGAGTTGTCTAGGGACAAGTTGGATGCCTTGGTAGCTCCTTTAAAGGTCAAGGAAGCCTTGTATGCAGGAAGGGACTCATTGCAAGATGTAGAAGTATTTCTTGGTAAAGGGAAATGTCCAGAGGGCATGTCAAAGGTTCGGCATAAGAGAATAGTTGCAAAAGCAAGAAACTACACATTGGTAGGTGAGGATCTCATGCTTTATGGCAAGGATAGCATTTTGAGAAAAGTGCCGTATAAAGAAGAGATAGGCTTGATTTTGGAGCACTTCCATGAAGAAAAAGTCCATCAAGGCAAGGATCAGGTTGTCTTTCGTGTTTTAAAAGCAGGTTACTGTTGGCCCTCTATGATGAGAGATGCTTATGTTTGGTGCAAGTCATGCCATGAATGCCAAGTGTTTGCAAATTGGAAGCTTTTGGCTGAGCCTGAGAAACCTATAATATCTTTTGATGCATTTGCAAAATGGGGAGTAGATGCTGTAGATCCAATGCCAAGGACCAAAAATAGTAAAAGGTATATCCTTGTGGCTGTGGACTATTTGACAAAATGGGTGGAGGCAAGAGCAGTAAAAGATGTAACATCAGGAAGAGTGTCCTCTTTTTTATATGAACAAGTGTGTTGCAGGTTTGGAGCTCCTATGGTTATCATTTCTGATCGTGGACAAGGATTTAGGGGAAAACTTGTTGCTGCTCTCATGGAGAAATTGAAAATTCAGCATAGACATTCTTCTCCTTACTACCCACGATGCAATGGATTGGTTGAGAACTGCAATGGTCAAATTGTGAAGATGTTATCAAAGTATGCTAGAGAGCATCCTAAAGAGTGAGACTTGGACTTGGAAAAGTGTTTGTGGGCTTATAGAACTGCGTATAGAGTGTCAACACAGTTTACACCAGATAAGCTTGTTTATTGAAAAGAAGCTCTTATGCCCATACAAGTGCAGTTGGATGCCTTGAAGTTGTTGTGCAGAATGCAAGGTGAGCATAGTGACAAGCTGCAAGAAAGAATTCTTTCTCTAGAGTTGATGCGAATGAATAGACAGAAAGCCAGTGATTATCATCTTCAACAAGCAGAGACAAGGATGGAGAAAATGAATAAGAGGCTGCCAGAGAAAGAAATCAAAGAGGGAGATTGGGTGATGAAGTATGATTCTCGCTTGAATTTTACTTTTCAAAAGAAGTTGAGGGATATATGGTTGGGTCCATACAGAGTGAAGCATATATTTCGTAATGGCACCTATGAGTTGGAAAAATTGTCTAGTGAACGTTTGCGCTACAGAATAAATGGGTATCGATTGAAGAAATATTTTGCGAGGGATGTGGTTCCAGATGCAAATAGTTTCTTGGTTGAGCATAAATGCTCTACCTAGAGGGTGGGCAATGATGATAGATCGCTTTTGGCGTATACAAAGTAGCGTTTATATGCATGTTCATATGTACAAAAAGATATAAATACATGCATTTGGGAGCTTTGCAAAGTGGTTTCAACTTCGAAAAAAGGTGCAACGTGTGCACATTGTAAATATGCGTGCTTGCGTATGGATAGTCGAGCATACGTACATGCCTGAAGAGGGTATTGGGGCCTTGAATATGGTTCTAGGTGGCTGATTTTGGCTCTAGATAATGTGTTTGAGGTTTCTAGAATGTAAATAATGCAAGTGACAAGTGTGGGTATTCTCATCCCGCTCGAGAAGTTTGACACATGCGGTAACTGTCTATTTGCGGTGCCTGATCTGCGGTGATACGTGCATCGCCCTAGAAGTGGTCAAAAATGGAATGTGGAGAAATGGAAATGTGCTTTGGGTAATGAGGATGAATTGTACAAAATTTGGTGAATTTTGGAGTCCGTTTGGGGTTTTTCCTGCGAAAAATTCCCGCCAGGGGTGAAAACAGGCCAAAACTGGGCTAAAAAAGGTCAAAAAAGATGTGAAATGGCTTCAAATTGCCACATCACTCACGGTTCCGTGATGGTCCAGGCTAAGGGAAGAATTTGGAAGAGCAATATCAACACTTTCACCCCTCTGTGTGTGGGAGGGAGCAGCGTTCCTTATACAGGTGGTCTAGAGCAGTCCCGATGCGTTTGCGTCCTATTTTCGAGTGTGTGGAGGAGTGAATGAGACCTTTCTCTCTTCAATTTTTCACTTGGGAGAGTCTATGGGAGTTTTGTGGTTTCCATGGATGTGTGTGTGCAAGGAATTGAGGGAAGAAGGTGCGGCTTTTTGCAAGACTATGTGACCCTGTATCGGTGCCATTAGGGTTGGCGCTACTCTAAAGAGTCCAACAGAGTGGAGTTTGGTGAAGCTTTTGCAATGGTTTGAAAATGGACTTTTGTGGCTGGAGTTTTTGGTTTTTGATGGTTTTTCTTGTATATTTTGGTCACCATCAAGTGTGATTTCAAGTGTTGATCACATCGACTCACCTTGTAGTGTCTGCGGGCAGGCAAGGGCTTGTAGGTCGAGGCGTTTGGAGTTTGAATTGAGCTTGTGGGTAGATTTTTTAGGGAGCTTTTGAGTGGTAGTGAGTGAGGTGAGGAATTCAAGTAAATTCCTTGTATTCTGTTGAGTTTTCTAGGTGTGTGAGTGTGCACACAACATCTTTTGCTCCATCAACGGAAGCAAAGCGATACCCGAACCCCGACGGCCTCTAAAAACGTCGGGAGCCGATGCACGCCTCGAGCCGGTCACGGTAAAGCGAAGAAGGGGCACCACCTAGCTTTGTGAGGCTAGGACGCAATCAATAGTGATGTGAACACCACCAATTCACACACACACACACACACACACACACACACACACACAGAGAGAGAGAGAGAGAGAGAGAGAGAGAGAGAGAGAGAGAGAGAGAGAGAGAGCATTGACAAATGATGAAAACCCTCGGGGGCGTGAGGGAGAATTATTGTTGGAAGTATTTACAATGACCTTTTCTTCCGACGAGATGGCACACCATGGTGATAGAGAGGTAGGGAGAAGAGAGGGTAAATCTACTTGGTGCGTTCTCTACAGATGACTCGATGATGTGAAGCTTGCTACCAAGAATGGGTGTGTGTGTGTGTGCATCGACCATTGGAGTCGAGAGGTGGACGTAGTTCCCTTCACATGGTGCAATTCCCAAAACAAACCGTTACCCTAAATCCCCCCTCCTCTATGTGATGCCCGATGGTGTCAATTCCTCGCGCTAAAACTCTACCAAGTGTTGACCTCTCATGAGATGCCCCCCCCCCCCTGATAGTGAGCTCTCAGTGCCCTTTTATAGGTGTGTGGCTACTTAGATCAGGGTAATCCGGTTGGATTAGGGTAAACTAATCGGGGAGACAAAGCAAGGCGGTGGGCATGGTGTGGTTGACCCTTGCTTTGTCTTGGGAGTTATTTAAAATGAAAACCTTAGGTGGGCCTTTGTGACCATCACCTAGAGAGAGAGAAATTTACAAGTTGGGGATTTTTACAAGGCTTGGGTGAAAAACTGGAAAAATGATGATAACAACCTACGGTTTACTAAAAACGGTGTTGTGGTCGCGTGATGCCAGTGAATGGCACCTTGCTGGTACGTCGGTGTAGTGCGTACGTCTTTTGGGAGTCAGTCGGGGCATGCCTTCGACGCCTTTGTTCTTTTTGTTGTTGGTGTCGCGTGATTCGGGTTGTCCTCCTTTGTTTTCGTTGATGTCGATGTCGGTGGATCTTCGTTTTTTTTTTTGTATTTTGTATTGGTGGTACGTGCGTATATGCGCGCGTAGGTATGTATGGGTGCGTGGGTGTGTAGGCGTGTGTGTGTGCGTATTAGCGTGCGTGGGAACGGGGGGGTATGTGTATAATATATATATTTATATATTAAGTTTTTATTGTTTTCAGTTGGTGATGCAGAGGCGGGGGGGGGGGGGGGGGAGATGGAGTGAGAGAGAGGGTTGGTGCATAGCGTGTGTGTGTGTGTGTGTGTGTGTGTGTGTGTGTGTGTGTATGTGTGCGGTGTGTATGTGTGTGTGTGTGTGTTGCTTCACGGTGGCGCCTACGGGCCTGACACAGAGGAAGCACGAGAGAAGCGGGTGATAGGAGCGGGGCTGCCTGTTGCTGCAGGTGAACGCAGAGTGCGAGGGAGCGAAGGAGAGGGTGTGGAGAGGGGGGGGGGGGGGGGGGGGGGGGGGGGGGGGGAGGGGATAGGTGAGGAGATAAGGGTGTGTGTGTTTGCATCAAGCGCCTGCCTACGGGCTGGGTCCGGGGTGTGAGGGAATGGAGGTGGGCGTCGACAGGCTCGACAGCGGCTGAAACGGGGGGAGGGGGGGTACTTAGTCAACGAGAGAGAGAGAGGGAATATTAGAGAGAGAGAGAGAGAGAGAGAGAGAGAGAGAGAAGAGAGAGAGAGAGAGAGAGAGAGAGAGAGAGAGAGAGTATAAGGCCCCTAAGGCGGGTTCCCACCATGGGACAAGAGAGTGAGAGGGGATCCAGTGTGAGGTTGTGAGGGAGGGTGAGAGGATAGGGGATAGGGTGTGTGGTGGAAAGGGATTGAGAGAGAGAGAGATATAGAGAGAGAAAGGATCCCTCCATGGCTTGCGGGACCACTCTCCCAAGAGAGAGGAGAGGGAGAGCTAGACCTAGTAGGTGAAGATGGGGGGGTGGGGGGGGGATATAAGGCTGGTGGTCCACCAAGGTTGGGGAAGAAAACAGACCGGGGGGGGGGGGGGGGCATAAGGCCGAAGGAAGTGTGGAAGGGGGGGGTGGTGGGTATAATGTAGTGGCCCGCCGGGGCTGGGGTGTGGACGAGCAGAGAGAGAGAGAGAGAGAGAGAGAGAGAGAGAGAGAGAGAGAGAGAGAGAGGAGAGAGAGAGAGAGAGAGAGAGAGAGAGAGAGAACACAGGGGGGGGGTGGGTATAATGTAGTGGCCCGCCGGGGTTGGGGTGTGGACAAGCGCACACACACGCACACACACACACACAGAGATAAAGAGAGAGAGAGAGAGAGAGAGAGAGAGAGAGAGAGAGAGAGAGAGAGAGAGAGTATTTGAAAGAGAGAGAGTATTCGCCGCAGGGTGTGACAGAGGCACCAATGTGTTATGCACCTACCGGGGCGGGTGCTGTAACGGTAGAGTAGGAGAGAGAGAATATTGGTGGAGCTGAGCAATAGAAGAGAGAGGTGTTCGTCTTCTGGTGATAATGGAGAGATGTGGCCAAACATGCGGCACCCTGCTAGTGGTTAACTTTGGGGGGGGGGGGGGGGGGGGGGTATGGTGAATGGTAAGAGCTTTTTTTTGGTTTTTTTTTCTTTTGGTATAAGCCTTCCCTTCCTAAGGGTGTGGTTCTCACGGTCACAGTTTCAAAAACCGACCATCATTAGCCCTCCCATCTGGCTAGAGGCATTCATGCTTCTAGCCCTTCCTGTGCATCTTTAGTTGTGGACTCTGGAGTTAGGGGGTTCTCCCTCTTCTGGAATGTTTAGCATGAACTCTAGATCAAACCTAAGAAAATACCTTTTCAGCCTCCATCCATTGATTCTAGTCTTGTGAATTCTCCCATCTGCTTCCATCAGCTTATAGCTGCCGTTGTCATAGCGCCTTTTGACAATGAATGGTCCTTCCCATCTAGGTTAAAATTTCTTGTCCTTCGTGGTGTCAAATCTGTTGTCGTATCTCAATACTACCATACCGTTTTCCAGGCCCTTTTCTTTAAGCCCTTGATTGAAGGTGAGCCGGCATCGTTCTACCTATGCTGCATAGTGATTGATTGCTTCTTCCATATCTAGTTGGAGCCTCTCCAGATCCAGGATGTGGTTTCTGAGATTTACATTTGGGTAGAATTGCCTCCTTCCCATAAACTAGATGGAAAGGGGTGAAACCTAGTGATGCTCGGAACGTTGTTCGGTAGGCCCATAGAGCTGCCATGAGATGTTTATCCCAGTCTCCTGTGTGATTGTTCACCTGTTTTGCGATAATTTTGCAAATCATTCCGTTTATCTTTTCTACTAGGCCATTACACTGTGAATAGTATGGTGTGGAATGTCGGCGTGTGATGCCTAACTTTTTCATCATTTCTCCTACTAGATCACCTTTGAAACCTGGTCCCCTGTCTAATATTATCTCCAGAGCAGGGCCGAAACGGAAACAGATGTGCTCAAAAATGAACTTTGCTACCTCTTGGGCTGTAATGCGGGTGATGGCTGTTGCTTTTGCCCATCGAGTCATGTAGTCTACACCCACTATGATGTACAATGTACCTGATTGGGCCCTTGGTAAAGGACCGATTGCATCTATTCCCCATTTCTCAAATGGACCATATGAGATGATAGGAGTTTGTGGCTCATAGGTTAATGTGCGATCACTGGACACTTGACAAGCCTTGCATGTTTTACACCAATGGTGTACATCCCTGTTCAAACTAGGCCAAGAGTATTCTGCCTGTAGGATCTTCTTACTGGTGATATCTAGAGCAAAATGACCGCCACAGACGCCATCATGGAAACTTGAAATTACCTCTGTAATCTCACTAGAGGTTGGCACCCACCTAAGAATCTGATCCTTGCCCTTGCAATACAAGTGGTCGTTTACAAGACAGTATCTGGTAGCCTTCCTTACCAGCCATTGTTTCTGACCTTTGGTGTACCCTTTTGGACATTCTCCTGTATCTAGAAAGTTAATGATATCAGGCATAACATCACTACCTTGAAAGAGGGGTAGTTTCAGTTTGATTGCTCCTACGGGAATGCCCTGTATTCTTTCTTTGGCTAGAGAATCTGCCTCCTGATTTTCTGCTCTGGGGACATGAAATAGTTTCACTGCTTCAAACCTCCTTAGGAGATCCTTAACTTGGCATAGTTGACCAAGTAAACCCTGATTTTTACAAACCCAAGTGCCCTTTATCTACCTTATCAAAAGCAAAGCATCGCCAAACACATTTAGGCACTGAATTCCTCGTGAGATACACTGTTCCAACCCAAAAATTAGAGCTGCATACTCTGCTTCGTTGTTGGAATGGGAGTGTAATAACTGCCCAATGTAGAATATCCTTTCATGTTGCTCATTGAAAATGACTATGCCAGCTGCAGACTGGTCCACTGTTCTTTTGTATACTCCGTCAAAGAGTAGAGAGTGAGCTCCTTCTAGCTTAGGACTTTCTTCCCTTGGTGTCTCTTCACTTGCTTCCGGGTTGATCTTCAGCTTCTTCTCATGGTGGCGATGAGTGAGTATTCCCGCTAAACTAGCCCTGGTGGAGTTTTCTACTTGGATGGTGTAGTCAAACTCTTGTAATCTTACTAGCCATTTAGAGATCCTATAGGAGACATCCATGTGTCGCATTACAGATGGGAAAACCTCCTCCATTGTCAGGATTACAAAGGGTCTAGGCAGAAGATAGGAGCGGAACTTTGTGATAGCAAACATTAGTGCAAGAACCATGTGTTCTACTTCGGTAAATCCCTTATTTGACGGGGTAATGACACGACTAGAGAAGTAAATAGGATGCATGAAAGAAGTTTGGGGGTCCTTTTGCATTAGTATGGCTCCGAGTGTATCACTTCTTACACTAGGGTTAACATAAAATGGCTCGTCCCACTTAGGGGGTGAAATGGTGGGAAACATGGCTAGGAGTTGCTTCACCTCAGTAAATTGCTGCTCATTTTCCTCACTCCATGAGAAGATATCTCTCTGAGTGACTTGTTGTAGAGGGAGAACCACTTGAGATAGCAAGTGAATGAATCTGCTTAAGTATCTTACCTTTTGAAGGAAAGAAACCAGCTGCTAAGCTGTGGTGGGTGATGACAGAGATACCAAAGATTGTATCTTGCTAGGATCAGCCTCAATTACCTTCGCTGAAATTACATGGCCAAGGAGAGTGACCTTGCTCTCACCAATGGGACACTTATCCACGTTGAGCTGGCCACCTAGGGTTTGCAGCCTAGTTAAGGCATCATAGACCTTACTTAAATGGAGGGCTTGTGAACTATACATGCAAAAATCATCTATGAAAACCCGTATTGACATTCCAAAGTAGGGCTGGAAAACAAAGGTCACATAGCACTGAAATGTGGCCGGAGCATTAGTAAAGCCAAAAGGCATCACCCTGTAAGCAAAACATCCCCAAGGTGTGATGAAGGTTGTCTTCTTCTGGTCTTCTTCGGCAATGCTAATCTGGAAGTATCCTGAGTAGCCATCACACACTGTGTGTCGCTCGTGAATCGCCACATGAATGAGAATTTCATCCTGGGAGGGGGAAGTGATCCCTCTTTGTGGCTGCATTGAGAGGTTTATAGTCCATGCAAACTCTTCTCTTGCCATTCTTCTTTAGTGGGACTACTACTAGGGAGACCCATTCTGAGTCTTCGACAGGGTAGATGAAAACTCCCTTTAGCAAACTCCTCACTTCTTTAAGTAGTGCCTCTTGCTGGATTACTCCAAGTCTTTTGAGCTTTTGCACCACGGGTTTACTTCCTTCCTTGAGTTTTATGTGGTGTTGTACTACTGTGATTCCTGTGATCTTGTCATAGCCATCAATGAACAGTGTAGTAAAATTACATAGCATGGAGACATATTCCTTCCTTTCTTCATCGGTTAACTCATTTGAGAGCATCCTTTATAATTTACCTGCATCCTCTAAGGATTGCGTACTTGATGGTTCCTCTTGGTTTGTCGGGGGTGTTTCAGATTGTGTCAATCTTTTTGGGTCTTTAAGAATGACCCCCATTACTTCAATGCTACTATCACTCCCGTTAGTGATGGTTGTCTCTTCTCCTGAGGTAGACAAATAGTCGCTGGTGGAATCATCTTCTGAAGCCTCCAATATCATGTTGCATTGCTTCCCATTCCTCATATCGTAGAATATGGACTTCCCTTTAGCTTCCTTCATCTGAATCATTCCGGTGCTCCAGTCTTGCTTAGCTTCCATAGCCATGAGCGAGAGTATCCCAAGAATGATAGGGTAGCCCTCCCCTTTGTGTGGCATGACAAAGCTATCTACCTCCAGTTGTGTATTGAATGCTTTTACTTTGACCGCATTCACAATGCCCACGGATTTCACTGTTACATTGTTTGCCATTTTGGCTCGACAAGGTGCCGGCCTACTCACCTCTAGACCTAGATGGTGCATCATGTTTTCACTCATGATGCATATTTGTGTGCCACCATCTATGTAGACGTTTGAGATTCTCTGCCCCTTGATGTGGGCATGCATGGTTGGTAGGACGTCGTCGAGATCCCTTCCAGAGATAGCCCCAACTATCCTTGTTCTTGATTTCCTGGTACTCACCATTTTTTTCCATTGCCTCCTCAATCTTGGTGCAAGGTGCAATAATTGGGGCCAAGTTATCTTCGGGCCCTGCATCAACACATCTTGAACTAAGTCATACTCACCCAGTGAAAAATCCACAATTTCTATCTTCAGTCGCAGTTTAGCTGCTTGCTTGCTAGACTCACCTTTATCTTTCATCCTTTCCTCTTTTTGAGAGGCTTCCTTGTGCCTGGCACGCTTCACTCCCATAGCATCCACTTCTCCTACTTTTGCCGTCCCTTTGTGTTTCTCTCGAACTGATTCTTCTACCTTTACCTTCCCTTTAGCTTCCAAGCTAATGACACTCATCGCTTGATTTACAGTAGGGGGTGTGGGCAGTGGTGGGATAAGAGGTGGTAGTGGTTGTTTTTGTTGTGCAGGTGGTTGAAGGATTGGGACCGGTGGAATTGGCCCTTGCTGCCCGGGTGGTGGTGGTCTTGCCCTTGGTGGAGAGATCTGATTCTGTCTCCCCCCTCTATTGAAATTCTGTCTCCTTGGGTGTGGGCAGTAGTACATGCCATGGCCATCTTCCCCACAACTGTAGTAGTGGTACTCTTGGTTTTTCCTTCGTTGTCCTCTTCCTTGCTCTGGATTTCTGACAGGTGAATGCCCTTGATGCACAAGATGCACGGATAAACTCTCTAGTTGGGTAGTGATGCGACTCAACAGGTCTTGCTGCTCCTTTGATGCCTCTTGTGGTTGGGCTCTATGACTGGCTATTGCAGTCATTGGGGTTGGTTGGACTGAGCTTGTTTCCTCTGACTCGTTTACTCTTGCTTGCATAAGCAACTTCTTGTATTTAAGGCGGGCTACTTCTACTGCCAACTCATATGTTGTAGGAAACCTTCCCTTCACCTTCTCTCTAAGCGGCAACCACAGGCCAGCAATGAAACGGTCCTTCTTCAAGAAATTAGGCGCTCCTTCGCCTTCCTCCAATGAGGCAACCCATCTCTCCCATAAGTCCACAAACTTGGACTCGTAGGTGGCATACTCTAGCAGACTTCCCTGCTTCAATTCTGTCATTAGCTGCCATAGCTTCTCCGAGGTTGTGCCTCCACCAAACCTCTTCACAAAGGAGGCTTGTAACACATCCCATGCATTCTTGGTAGCTTGGGGCAAGGCGTTGTACCAAGACTTGGCCTCTACTTTCATCAATAGAGGAAAAATTCGAAGCCTTGAGGCGTCATCATCTTTGTTGGAAACCACACAGGCGATGTCGAAATCATCCAAAAAGTCGGTGGTGAGATCTTCTCCCTTCTTTCCACTGAACATGGGGAAAGAAACACTTGCCATGGTAATGACTCAGGAAATTACAAACCTCTTTTTTTATTATTAAAAATGTTAATGACAGTAGTGGCTCATAGCGGCTTTTTATAGAGTTGGGTGGATAGATTAAAACAAGATAAAGATAGAAACGTTGAAGGAGTGGTGGTAGTCCAGTATGGAAAGAATGATAGGGTTTGGGGAATTGAGGATTTCTCCTAGCACTGCCGCACCAAATAGATACACAATCTTCTGTTGGTAGAAGATCTTCCTATCTACATAGATATTGACATGCACATGCTACAAGAATCTAAATGGGAATGTTGTCGGCCTGTTTTCCATCATGCACAGAGAGTGAAGAACTTACTTATACTCTTACCGTGCCAATGTTGATGAGTCAGCACATCCACAGGAGGTTGTTGCCTTTCATGGGCTCTACCTTTCCTTCATCGCTCATCACGCACGGGGTGATGGCTCCACGTCTGACCACTCCCAGCAGCAATTGCAGATAATTTTCGTAGTCGGCGTGCTGCATGAATTCCACTCCATTCAACTGCAATTCATATTCCGCACACAAGGTTTCACCCATGGTAGAGAGCTTCTTCATGATAAGTTGTAGGGGAATAGAAGGAAGACCCTCTACCCATCCTCCAAAATAGCAAGAACAGTAGCTGAACTACTCCTCCCTTGGGCATGGAAATCTCCTCACCACTTCTGCTTCAGGATTGTCAAAGTGGACGGGCAACACTCGCATTGGCCATGTGAATCGATAGGCGATCTTTTGCCGCTTATCTTTGGATGACTTCTTCTTTGGAAAGCTGGGTACGACTCGACTTTTTGAGCTTGAAGCACTCGCTTTGCCAGACGATTCTTCCCTTGGGGTCATGTGTTTCCAGACTGGCTTAGCCTTTCCTTACCTTTGGCTCGAGCAGCACCTTTAGGCCATTTTGGAGTAGGTTCCTTGGGAAAGAGGAGTCTTACCATTTTCTTTCCTCCTTTGATGTGTACGACCTCCTCGCTGTGAATGTCGATGTAGACGATTTCAGGCCCTCCGTTGCCTTCGTTGCTGGCACTCATTGACAGTGTGCTTCGGTTGATGGCAGTGATGACACTTCATAGGCCTCCCACATGATGCTCTCAATTTGTTAGAACGAGCAACACGAGATGGGGAGCTTACCTCTTTAATACTGACGATGCTAGAGTTTGGCACTAGCACTTGAATGAAGGCGGCTAGTGCCTCTTTGGTCTCCTCCTCTTCCATCCTCCAGTTAGAGAACTCCTTCAGTCATTCGTCCATCATCGATGGGATGCGTCGCTTTCAACATTGTAAATTGAAGGTCTTTCTTGGAAAGCCCTCCTCCATGGGGGCACCAAATGATGGAAGCAAAGCGATACCCGAACCCCGACGGCCTCTAAAAACGCCGAGAGCCGATGCACGCCTCGAGCCGGTCACGATAAAGCGAACAGAGGGCACTACCTACCTTTGGGAGGCTAGGACACAATCAACGGTGATTTGAACACCGCGAATTCACCTACACACACACACACACACACACATAGAGAGAGAGAGAGAGAGAGAGAGAGAGAGAGAGAGAGAGAGAGAGAGAGAGAGAGAGAGAGAGAGAGAGAGAGAGCATTGACAAATGATGAAAACCCTCGGGGACGTGAGGGAGAATTATTGCTGGCAGTATTTACAATGACCTTTTCTTTCGACGAGATGGCACACCGTGATGATAGAGAGGTAGGGAGAAGAGATGCCAAATTTACTTGGTGCGTTCTCTACAGACGACTCGATGATGTGAAGCTTGCTACCAAGAATGGGTGTGTGTGTGTGCATTGACCATTGGAGTCGAGAGGTGGACGTAGTTCCCTTCACATGGTGAAACTCCCAAAACAAACCGTTACCCTAAATCCCCCCTCCTCTATGTGGTGCCCAATGGTTTCAATTCCTCCCACTAAAACTCTACCAAGTGCTGACCTCTCATGAGATGCCCCCCCCCCCCCCGATAGTGACCTCTAAGTGCCCTTTTATAGTTGTGTAGCTGCTTAGATCAGGGTAATTTGGTTTGATTAGGGTAAGCTAATCGGGGACACAAAGCAAGGTGGTGGGCCCGATGTGGTTGACCCTTGCTTTGTCTTGGGATTTATTTAAAATGAAATCCTCTAGGTGGGCCTTTGTGACCATCACCTAGAGAGAGAGAAATTTACAAGTTGGGGAATTTTACAAGGCTTGGGTGAAAAAATGGAAAAATGATGATAACAACCTACGGTTTATTGAAAACGGTGTTGTGGTCACGTGATGTTAGTGAATGGTAGCTTGCCGGTACATCGATGTTGTGCATACGTCTTTTCGGGGTCGGTTGGGGCATGCCTTCAGCGCCTTTGTTCTTTTTGTTGTCAGTGTCGCGTGATTCGGGTTGTCCTCCTTTGTTTTCGTTGATGTCAATGTCGGTGGATCTTTTTTTTTTTGTATTTTGTATTGGTGGTGCGTGCGTATATGTGTGTGTATGTATGTCTGGGTGCGTGGGTGTGTAGGCGCGCGCGCGTGTGTGTGTATATATATATATATATATATATGTGTGTGTGTGTGTGTGTGTGTGTGTGTGTGCGTATTGGCGTGCGTGGGAACGGGGGGTATGTGTATAATATATATATTTATATATTAAGTTTTTTTTCCTTTTCAGTTGGCGACGCAGAGGCGGGGAGATGGAGTGACAAAGATGGTGGGTGCGCAGCATGTGTGTGTGCGGTGTGTACGTGTGTGTGTTTGTTGCTTCACGGTGGCGCCTACAGGCTTGACACAGAGGAAGCGCGATAGAAGCGGGTGATAGGAGCGGGGCTGCCTGCTCTGCAGATGAATGTAGAGCGCGAGGGAGGTAAGGAGAGGTGAGGGGATAAGGGTGTGTGTGTGCATCAAGCGCCCACCTACGGGCTGGGTCCAAGGTGTGAGGGAATGGGGGTGGGCGCCGGTAGGCTCGACAACGGCCAAAACGGGGGGAGGGGGGGTACTTAGTCAACGAGAGAGAGAGGGAATATCAGAGAGAGAGAGTATAAGGCCCCAAAGGCGGGTTCCCACCATGGGACAAGAGAGTGAGAGGGGATCCAGTGTGAGGTTGTGAGGGAGGGTGAGAGATAGGGTGTGTGGTGGAAAGAGGAGTGAGAGAGAGAGAGATATAGAGAGAAAGGATCCCTCCATGGCTTGCGGACCACTCTCCCAAGAGAGAGGAGAGGGAGAGCTAGACCTAGTAGGTGAAGATGGGGGGGGGGGGGGATATAAGCTAGTGGTCCACCAAGGTTGGGAAGAAAACAGACCCGGCGGGGGGGCATAAGGCCAAAGGGAGTGTGGAAGGAGGGGTGGTGGGTATAATTAGCGGCCCGCCGCGGCTGGGGTGTGGACGAGCAGAGAGAGAGAGAGAGAGAGAGAGAGAGAGAGAGAGAGAGAGAGAAGGGAGAGAGAGAGAGAGAGAGAGAGAGAATATTTGAAAGAGAGAGAGGGATTATAAACAATATCTGTGGCGGCCCGCCGGAGGGTGTCACAAAGGCACCAATGTCTTATGCGCCTACCGAGCCGGGTGACGCAGCGGCAGAGTAGGAGAGAGAGAATATTGGTGGAGCCGAGCAGTAGGAGAGAGAGGGGTTCGTCTTCTGGCGATAATAGAGAGATGTTGCCAAACAGTCAGCGCCCTGCTAGTGGTTAACCTTAGGGGGGGGGGGTATGGTGAATGGTAAGAGATTTCTTTTTGTTTTTTTTTCTTTTGGTAATAAGCCTTCCCTTCCTTAGGGTGTGGTTCTGATGGTCACCGTTTTGAAAACCGACCATCATTGACAAGCTTTCCATTGAAGCTTGAGAAGAGAGAGAGAGTTTTCTTACTCCACACATGAGCTACTGTGAGTGTGTAGGTGATAATGCCTTGTAAAATTCAGCCCCCTCTCTCTCTTGGTCGGCCCTCTTGCTAATTGCTCTTGCTAGCACCTCATTGGACCTCCCCAGGCTTAGCCAATAGCAATTAAGCAGCATGAGTGATAGCCTTCTGACATGTGTCCTCCTTTCCTCTTTTGTGATAGCTTTAGGTAATTAATTAATTCAACTAAACTCTCATTGGACCCCTTTGCCTCCTGGCCAATAGGAATCAGGCAAGCCATTGGGCTGCTGAATGCTCATTGCACCCCTTGGGAGACTGTCCAATAGTCTTCAAGAGAGCTTAATTCTTATTCGTTCTTTTATTAAGTGTTTGTAAATTAATTAAACTAGATTTACTCTAGCCTAATTCTCATTGGTCCACCTCCAAGGCCATCCAATAGGGTTTGAGCATACCTTGTGGGCATTTGTGCTAGGGAGCTGACATGTGTCCCTCTTTCCCCTTGTGTACAAAGGAAGATTGTGTGTGTGTGTGTGTGTTTCTCTCTCATACCCTACTTCTTGGGCTCTGCCTCTCCTATGTAGGACTTGAGAAGACTTTTTGGGACACACACAAAGCATCCAATTTCTCTAGAGTTTGACCTTAGGACACAACCTTTGAATTTTCGAACCTTAGAATTTTGGAAGTCTTATTGGCCTGAACCTTATGGTCTTTTAAGCCCATTGTTGCACATTGGAGATGCCCCCCCCCCCCCCCCCCCCCCCCCTTGGATCCCTATTTTCCCTCCTTTGGATCCCTACTGTGGCCGGTCTGGCAGCTTAACCAATATTCTAGCCTTTTCTCCCTTGACACTTCCCCATATGAAATGATCATTTTAACATGAGAAAATCATTTAGGAGAATTAGATATTAGTTATTATGACATTTTTGGTTCACTGCCAAACCTTGGGTTTAAGGTGTACCCAGTAACCTCATGAGAAGTGAGACAAAAATGGACTGAGAACAAATATGTTTGGGAGGTCTTACCACTTATGTATTTGTGGCACTGTCTAACCCGTACAAAATTGTTGGTATGACAGTAACTGACAACAGACAAGCTAAAAAAAGGCTTTGATTGAAAAGTATATGATTGTGTTGACAAACAGACAAAACAAAACTATGGCATTGAACTGGTAAACTAATTTTGTGAAATCTTGTAATGCAATCTCAAAGGCGATCTTCATGTGTAGCATTACTTTCCTTATTGCTAGACCTTGCATATACTTGAATCTTTTCCATGCCGGATAGTGGTTTGAGAAGCCCTTTGTTAGGTCGCACGCTCCGCCAATTGCATTTGAAGTGTTTGATGTACCCAATCAATTTCCCTTGCTTGTGAGGGTTCATGTCTATCGTGTTCATCCTTATCATGGTCCATATCCTCCATAAACACATCATTGAAGGAGGAGCCATTAGTGTCAGGGAAATCTCTGCACATGGCTCAAATGCCCATGCAAGCTTGTAAGAATTCCATGCAACCTTAGCAAGTTTCAAGAAATTGCAATGTGAACATACCTTCTTGGATACATAAAAGGCCATAATTATTTTGATGATAAAAACTTTAATAAAAGCTGAAAAAAATGTAGACTGCACGTTGGTAACTTATGAAATCAGTGATTATGTCAAAATTTGTTGATGTCTTTGCTCGGCTCTCGGCCGCTCTATGTGTAGCCTTTTGATTTTAGCCTAATTATTTTTGATGATAAAAACTTTCTAGACGCCTCAAATCAGTGATTATGTCAAAATTTGTTGATGTCTTTGCTCGGCTCTCGGCCGCTCTATGTGTAGCCTTTTGATGATTGTAGCCGACCTTAGTTCTGCAACTTTCTCCGCCTCCTTCTCTTGTGTCTTGAGATGCAGTAGTCCATGCAGTCTTGCCGGCCTAGGAGCCTGCATTTTGATATGCTAACTTCCTACAACTGCGAAGAGTTTCTGCCAATGCATGGTTATATGCACACCGACCAAGGTCTTGAGATGCCCACGTCTATCTTCCTGCAACGTATTGAGAGGTTGTCCCAACAACACATACAAGCTCTGATACCAGCGTTGAGCACACAACTATGGTGGGTGCCTATGGTGAGGGGCCATGGCTTGTAGTAGCATGCAATAGACGAGGAAGGCACAGCCAAACAAGAGAGAGAGTAGTCAACACAGCAGTAAAAAACACGCTATTGTATTATGATGAAAGCCTTTACATATATAGGAAGTCTAGATTGATTTCGACCATCCTTTAAATATGCAATGTCCAATAGCCTTGCATGCGTTAAGATTCTGTTCCCATTTGGGCTTGACACTCAACAGGGTCAACTTGAGCAGATTCAACGTGAAACCGATCCTATGATTTCCGACCACGATTGACTCTGAGAGGCATGGTTGTAGCTTAGAATTCCAACTGGGAGACATATCTCACTGGTCTAAGAGCAATCAGCTCTAGCCACCATGATCGCCAAAATGGAATGGATCTGGTCTCTTCAAACAGCTATTCCAGAGTTAGAATTCAGAGATACTGATTGTTAAGTA
This sequence comes from Adiantum capillus-veneris, assembly GCF_014529385.1. Lineage (NCBI taxonomy): Eukaryota > Viridiplantae > Streptophyta > Polypodiopsida > Polypodiales > Pteridaceae > Adiantum > Adiantum capillus-veneris. The sequence continues at coordinate 103,357,402 of NC_140940.1, read as the reverse complement.
GTTCAGTTAGTGAAGACCGACACAGAAATACTGGACTGGAATATTATACTGAAATAAAAGACATAGTTGGGGACTGGAAATGGTATTTGTAGATTTAGATTAGTGTATCAGGAGTAATCAGTACATTGTATACATGCTTTAAGTTTAGATGGATACTGTATATTGATTACAGGAGTTGAATGATTATAGGGGTAAATCGAGAAGACAAGAGCTCGTAAGCCAAATGTTATGCCAAGGGAAATGCCCAATGGTAAAGGATCAGACCCAAGGGGCCGGCTGCAAGTGTGGATAGGGAATGATGCTCAAGGGATGTGCGCTCCTTGCCGCACTGTCGAAGCAAGGGACTTGCCAATACACCGTGTGCGAGCCACAAACGGCTCCAAGAACACAACAAGCCTAAACTAGCAAGCTCAAGAAAACAAAGGGTGTGTCACTCACTGCTCTACGCTCGCCTTCGTGGTGGATTCCTCGCCGCGATGAAGAAGAAGCTGCAGTCGTGCCGCGCTCAACCGCTTCGCCGCCGTTGTGCCTTCGTAATGCTCGATCGCACACACACTCTCCCTCTCTCTCTCTCTCTCTCACACACACACACACAAGGAGGTGAAGAAGAAGAAGATGGAGATGGAGCAAGAGCACTCTTCTATTGCACAAATGAGAGAATGAGTAAAAATTAGGTTTAGTTGGCTTTTATAGGAGCTCACCCCATTCACACTTGGGCGCCCATGCTTAACCAACTAATCCCTTGAATGTCCAAGTTAAAGTGCGCCTCTCATCGGCGATACTCTACCTTTCCCTATTGGACCGACAAGCCCGGTACCTGACTCTACCGAATACATAATACACGTCCGTCGTAGGTGATGGGGTGTCCGTGAGCCGTGAGGGTTAACATGCCCCCCTTCCTGATGTAGATTCCGTCCTCGGAAGCTATTGAGTTGAAGCTAGTTCGTCGAGGTGGAAGAGCATTTGAGATGAATGTCCTAGCCTTCTTCAGTCACTGCAAAATCAAACAACATTGGCACAGTAATTGCATTCTCTTAAAAAGCATATGCAGTTTTAGGTAGACAAATTGATTGGTAAAAGAATTTCAAACAATTTGGTAGCAATGAACATTAGATTGCAATGTAATCAAATGCATAAATAGATGTAAAGATAGAAAATTAAACAAGTCTGGGGTCGCTAATTTGACGGTCGAAAGGCACTAGAGATCGAATATTAATACCATGGGTAAGCTTCTTAATTTTCTGTGGTCAATTAAGTTGTTTAATCGCGAGAGCCAAGTATTCATGTTCGAGGGCTGACTAGAGGCTATATCTAGAAAACCTTGTAGTTAAGCTATCATAAAAGGAATTTCTCATGAAATCATCGCCTGACTGATTACTTTTTCTTTGACCCCCCAAGGTCTTTTCACAGTGATTCAATTATGATGTGTGTGCTTATTTTGTATGCCTTGGGTTTTTTGCTTCTCAAGGAAAAGCGCCCACACTGGGAACCTCTAGGGCTCTAGTACCATAGGCAATAC
>NC_140940.1:102670883-102753383 GCF_014529385.1 Adiantum capillus-veneris | reverse complement strand
GGCCGGGAGAAAAGTGTGTAGGTCTAGGTGATGGCTGAAGGAAGTATGTTCGCATGGTGACCAAAAGCTGAGCACTCTAGACGGTGTGGGTACTTAGGACTCTTGATACTTGCAGTTAAGAGAGAGCTGAGAGAGATGAGAGTGAGGGGAGAGAGAGAGAGAGAGCAGGTGAGGGAGGAGGGAGGGGGGAGGAGGGAGAGGGGAGAGGAGAGGAGAGGGGGAGCGGGGGTGGGGGGGGGGGAGGGAGGGGGAGAGTGGAGTGTAGTTTCTCTTTTTTTTAATAGGGAGAAAAGGGAGTGCAAGGAGCTAAGGCCAAAAAAAAGAGTAAAAAAAAAATCCACCATCCAAAGCAAGCAAGCAATAGCGATATCGCTATTGCTTGCTTGCTTTGGATGGTGGCTTTTTTTTTGGCCTGCTGAAGAAAGGCCTTAGTGTTGGGCGTCCTTTGACGGATGGCGTCCACGTGGACAGCCGGTAGGTTTTTAGGGCTTTGTGTGAAGGCGGGGGCTGCAGGACGACATGACTCGATGTGATAGAGGAGGAAAACAAGGGCAGGCCTATTGAGGAGTGCATTAACGCTGTGGAGAAGGCTTGCTAGTTTACGTTACTATCACCTGATGCTGTCCGCCAACTCGTGTGTGGTTGCAGCTTGTCTCTTTCAATCTCTCATAGGAAGCCCTCTTCTGGGCATTGCCCATCTCTGTCTGCCACAATGCAAGCTCTCTCTTCCATGCGCACGGGCATATCCACACGCCCTCTCTCTCCAGCATGCACCCGTCTAGAGGTAAGCAAAACTCCATCAGATCAGGCATTTCAAAGCCTGCACGTCGTGCTTTGCTTGCAACACGTGGACATGTTTTCAGTGTTGTTAGCACAAAGGAGTTAGTGCTTTTGTAATGAGGTGCGTATGGTTTGTGCCTTGGCTTTGTTTTGCAGGTTGAGGAGGACAGGGTGGAGGTTGTTGCATGGCATGGACGACACGGTGTGCCAACTCTGCAGAAGGTTGATGGTGAAGTGGATGTTGACTTAGATGAGGTGAGTAGCAACTGCATTTATACAAGAAGGGCGTGCCCTTCGAAGGCCCTGCTCACTAAGCCTCAGTAGAATGTCAATTCCCACAGGAAGCTTCTTGAACCTGGAAGACCTTTTCGAGGTACAATGGGGTGGAGACTACCTGCTGCCAAAAGGCACCAATTGGTTGTTTTTCCTTCTAAATGCACCAAAATCATGCGAGACTACTTCATTCTCTTACAAAGCTGCATTCTTTTTTTTAACCTCCTTTGACGCAAATGAAGTTTGCTCTGTGCAAAGAGTACTAGGCAACAATGAGTTCATGGAATCTCTGGTTGTAATTGAATCACCCTCTGGAAGTATCGAGTCACCCTGCTCTTCATCATTCTCATAAATAAATTCCATTGAATCACTGGTGTTGTTGACCCATGTAAACACAGTAGTTGTGCTCCCTCCATCTTCTGATGACGCTGAAAACTCAGCGTTACAATCATTTGAAGCTTTCCTACATGAATCCTCTTCAGTTGTTCGATAACTCTCAGAGATAAGAAGCCTTTCACAGGACCTCTTATTTCCAATCTCATTGGCCTTGCAACTGAGCTCCCATGAGGTGGACGAGATGGAGGACAACCTATCAGTTGGCTCAATATTATGCTCACAGAGCTCTGAGAGGGGATCTTGAAATGTCATTCGAAGTGATGCGGCATAACAAATCTCCTCTCTAATCAAATTACTAATAGTTACCAGACCTGACTGTGAATAATCTAATGTGCGCGCCATCTCTTCTGCCACGCGCAAAGTGTGCTAACCTTCAACTCTGCCAGTCACCCTATAGCTTTTGCGAAAGCAGGGGCTCTTGGTGCAAATAGCCTTCCTAGGCACACAATCTTTGCTTTTCATTGGCATTGAGGCAGAAGCTTTGATGCTTGTGGAGGTTATTTGAGGTGAATGGTGTTGCTTTCATTGAGGGTTATAAGTGGTTTTTATGCATTCATTTTATTATGTTGTGAATGCCTACAAATGTTTAGCTTTGTTGAATTGTCGTGATGCTATGAGAATTGATACTTTTGTTGGACCTAATTATATCTCTCGACAACTTGCTCACCACGAACGGTATGTTCAGCTTGCAACCTTCAGAGTTTGGAGTGTGATTAATACATCGTTGTACTGATGTGGTCGAAAGACATCATGTTTATGCGTTAACATGGCTGGCTTGGTGTATGTATGAGCATTTGCATGCATGCTTCAAGTTGTGTGAGGGTTTGCTTCCTTTCTGTATACTCCATCACCCTCTATTTCCATGTTGAAAACCCTTACGATCTTGAACCCAACAGTGCATGGGTAAGCCCTCCCATGGAAATTTAGCATGCTAAAAGGAAGTTTCTACTGCCATAGAACTCCCTACGCCCATCTTCCCCGGCAAGCTTGGGCCACCCATTTTCTTTCTTGCTTGTGGCTGCTCACCTAGTGTCATTGTCGGCAAGGAGTCCGTAAACTGTTGCATGCTCTTCATAGTCTTATCACCAATTTGTTGTTGTGCCACAAATGCTTTTGGTACTATTGAGATTCTCACAGTTGGAGGACCATTTGTGAAGGACGATGCTCTCTTGGTTACCCGGGCTTCCTACTATCTTGTCGTCAAATGGCAAATGGCCCAACCTAGATGAAATGCTGGCAGGACTAGGAGCAGCTTGGCTGCAAACTGTAGTGTTGAAAGATTCGCGCTTCATCATGTCAATCATCCGGTCTTTTGATTTTGTTTCTACCCTAGTTTGGATAATGGGCAAATTCCCTGCCATGTCCGCCTTCTGAGGTGTAGAAACAAAAGTGCCTTTGCTTTCTATAGGTCAGATCATTTATCCACTCCCTTTTCTCCCTATTTAAAAAAAAAAAGAGAAACTACAACCCCCCCCCCCCCCCCTACCCCCTCCCACCCAACCCTTCCCTTCCCTTCCCTTGCGGACCCTCTCCCCCTTTCTCTCTGCACCCGCATCCCTACCCACGCGCGCTGCACCCCCCTGCTCCCGCTGCTCTGTCCCCCGCTGCTTTCATTCCCCTGCTCCCGCTGCCCTGCCCTTGCTCTGCACCCACATCCCTACCCGCACGCGCTGCACCCCCCCCCCCCACTGCTTCGCTCGCGCGCGCCCCCCCCTGCCCCATGCCTGCGCACGCTACAACCCCCTGCCCCGCTCGCGACGGCCAACGCACCTCCCCCACCCACTACTCACTGCCCCCCCCCCCCCCCCCCCCCCCCCCCCCCCCTCTTTCCCGCAGCCCTTGCGTAGAGAGAGAATGAGCACTCTTTCCCAGTGTAGAGAGAGAATTTGTCCAAGAGCGTAGAGAGAGAGTGGTTCGAGAGCGTAGAGAGAGAAACATGCGTTTTTTAGGCGTAGAGAGAAAGAGAGGTCTCAAAATGGATAGATTACCTCCGCTTCAATACTCCTTGGATGCACCCTCCTTGTCTCTCACACGGACAGAGATCACCAGGCTCATACGTCAGGATCTGATTCAGCTAAATACCAGGAGCACATGGATACAGCCGACACAGGAGTTGGACACGAAGATGGCCTTCTACAGAGAGCATCTTCTCCAACTCACAGAGGACGGATTTGTGACTAGGCCAGCATACATGGATACACACTTATCTCATGGGATAAGATGTGCTATTGGACAGATACGCACATCCTCACATCAGCTCCAGATCGAGACTGGCCGATTTCGAGGGGTGCCGGCAAGAGCCAGAATATGTCACTTATGTAACTTAGAGCCAGAGACAGAGTTGTACTACACATGTCACTGCCCGGCATACTATGAGATACGCGGCCGCTTCCACTGCCTGTTCAGAGAAGGGTTCAGACCTTTTTCTAGAGTCATGAGATACAAGGATCAGAAGTGTCTCGGATTGTTCCTGCTAGAGTTGCGCAGACTTAGGGAGAGCTTGCTGAGGACATCAGGGGAAAGACAGTCTCAGAGACGAAATCACAGAGTTCTTTACACTAGATGGAGGAGGGCCAACGGAGCAGTCATTACAACAGATCTCAGAGCCTACTCATACTAGAGGTACACTGCTTGATAGAGCCACTGAACTTGGCAACTTTGTAATCTTGTAATTTCCGTACTCAGGCATGGTATCAGATTCTCCAATTGTAACTTTTTGGCCTCATAGGTCATTTTGGCCTTTTGAAGACGTTTATATAACATTTCATTTCTCTCTCTCTCTCTCTCTCTCTCTCTCTCTCTCTCTCTCTCTCTCTCTCTCTCTCTCTCTCTCTCATTTTATTTTGTACCCAGACATTGTATTAGATCCACCAAGATTGTATCAATTTGGTCTCATGGGTCATTTTGGCCTTTTGAAGACTATTAATATAGCATTTCATTTCATTTGTCATTGGGATTTGAGGGACTCAAGCGATAGTGTGACACGAGGCAGAGAAAGAAAAAAGTAAGATGCGATGGGAGAGAGATTGATAAAGAGAGAGAGAGAGAGAGAGAGAGAGAGAGAGAGAGAGAGAGAGAGAGAGAAAGAGAGCGAGCGAAAGAGAAAAGGGGGAGACAAAATTGTGAGGGAGAGAGGGGAACTGTATTGTTTTTTTCAAAGAAAGACGGGCTCACCTTGTACACCTCCCCCCCCCCCCCCCCCCGCGTGCTCCCTCTCTTTCTCTCTCCCAGTCTCCTACTCTCTCTCCACCTGCGATCCCTCTTCTCTTTGTCTCTCTCTCCCCCCCAATCGCCCGCCCTCTCTCTCCCCTCCTGCTATCACTCTCTCTTTCTCTCCCCCTCTCTCCCTCTTTTACAAAAAAAGGGAGGCACTAGAGATACTGCTAGTGCTTTGTTTTTTTCAAATAGCTCCTCTCCACCCCCCCCCCCCCCCCCCCCCCCCCCCCCCCCTCTCTCCTCTCTCTCTCTCTCTCTACCCTTGCCACCCTTCCCTCTCGTCCTAATGTGTGTGTGTGTGTGTGTGAGAGAGAGAGAGAGAGAGAGAGAGAGAGAGAGAGAGAGAGAGAGAGAGAGAGAGAGAGAGAGAGAGACTACCCTTGCCATCCTTCCCTCTCGTCCTAGAGTGTGTGTGTGTGTGTGTGTGTGTGTGTGTGTGAGAGAGAGAGAGAGAGAGAGAGAGAGAGAGAGAGAGAGAGAGAGAGAGGGGGGGGGGGGGGGGGGGGTAGATCTCACTCTGGGATGGGAGGGAAGGGAAGGGTGGGTGGAGAGAGAGAGAGAGAGAGAGAGAGAAGAGAGAGAGAGAGAGAGAAGACATGGGGGAGAGAGGGGTGGAGGGGGCTGGATCTCACTCCAGGAATGGAGGGAAGGCAAGGGAGGGATGGAGGAAGGCAAGGGAGGGATGGAGAGAGAGAGAGAGAGAGAGAGAGAGAGAGAGAGAGAGAGAGAGAGAGAGAGAGAGAGAAGAGAGTCTACCCTTCCCTCTCGTCCTAGTGTGTGTGTGTGTGTGTGAGAGAGAGAGAGAGAGAGAGAGGGGGGGGGGGGGTAGGGGGAGACAACGAGAGAGAGGGGGGTGGTGGGCAAGAGAGACACACACGCATAGAGGGAAGACAGCACGAGAGAGGGGTAGAGAGAGAGAGAGAGAGAGAGAGAGAGAGGGGGTTATAGAGTGACTAAGAAAAGAGAGATGAAGAAGGGAGTAGGAGATATGAGGACTTTAGGGAAGGAATGGTGGTTTATAGAGGAGGAGTTGGAGGAAGGGAAGGTGGTTAGAGGAGTAGATGGAGAGAGGAGGTGGAGGCGAGGAAGGATGTTGGAGGAGGAGGCTGAGGAGGAGGAGGAAGGGAAGAGGAGGAAGCACATGGGCGGCAAGAGGAGGAAGGGGAGGTAGGGAGGGTGGCACCAAAAAAAAAAAAAAAAAAAAACTCGCTCCAAAGCTCGCTCGAAGATCTAACTCAAGAAATCCACAAACACCCAAACCAAGCCATGATGGTGATTAGTAGACTCAAAAGTAATCTCATAGAGATAGTGCACATAGAGTGCAAAATGCTTCATAAGCAACAACCTGAGGCATATGCATGCCGTTCCAAATCAGCCTTTGCTAAACACTAGGGCCCATAACACCTAGTGTGCATGCATTTAGCAAAAACTAACCAAACCTGTATATCCATAATGATCCTTGCCAATACTTATGGCAAATGTGATGCGCCTAGCACACATTAAAGAGGAATGTAAATAGTTTTGAAAAGAAACTAAATACTTTCAGTTGCAATCTTTTTGCAAGCCTTGCGGAAACGTCTGAACCATAATAGAAGGTGAAACAGTGATCACTTCTAGGTACAAACAATGAAACTTTTTCATTAACAATTTAGAGCCTTGCTATATGTATAAACAACCATCTGTCATGTTGTTAGTAGTACTTGTACCTGGACAAGTCATTCTAAGTATCCGACAATTTTTGGCCACAAAATTGCTCCTGACGTGCTAAAAATGGTCTAGAAAACAGATGTGACCAGCACCTAGGGACTTTGTCGTGACACAAAATTGAAATAATGGCACCAGTGTCAGTCCAGAGACTCATATTCTCCACATGTGGAATATGTCTCATGTGAGGATGTATAAAAAAGAACATCCGTCAAGTACAAGATGTACTTGTGTGTGGAGATAACTCTGAACACTCTACGACAAGAGTGAGAGGGACCCTCATTCATTGCTCCACACTGGCTAAACCGAACTCCTTAAGTTCTTAGACCATGTTGTATCCCATGTGACAACATGTGCCAAATTGAATCCTACAAGTGGATTATAAAAGCATAAGGCAGAAAGATAGATTGGACATTTGGCCCAAAATACTGTGTGCCGACATGCCCTTGGCATGGCTCTATAACATTCAAGCGTATTTATACGTCTTGAAAAACCAAGCAAAGTATACTAAAAATGGAATAACACCAAATCAATAGATGCGTACCCGGAGATTTGAACGTAATGTTCACTTACCCGTATTCAAATGGAGAGAAGTACGACCCCTACTTGAAAACAAACAGTATTGCACTGGGAACTCTGTTTGTTGCCTTTGCAACCTATGCCCATGAATTAGAGTCTATGTAGCCAAATCCCTTGATAAGACTTCTTTGTAGAAACTGCTCAACTCGGAGATAACGGTAACCAACATAGTTAACTGTGTACCGATTGAGTGGAATCAACTTAAAAAGTGTGTTCGTCTACTACCGCGTGGTAGATGGCGGAATTCTTTCCTTGAAAGTAGAACTGGGAGAGATCAACTGTGATCCTCAATGCAGATCAAACTGTGATCCGTAATGCCTATGGGGTGATGTAGCAATTACTCGCTGGGTTTTACCCCAAAACCGTATGTCCATAGATACTTCGTAGTGCTATAGAGAGAGCAGGAGACGCACATGAGTGAACTACCGATCCCTTACAACCATGTTGTCACCCCTGATTGCTGCGTCTATACTCCGTGGTAGAGATCAGCCTATGTGAGGTTAAGATTATCAAAAAACGCACATGAGCGTTTGAATTGAAAACATGTAGTGAAAAAAATGACACCCTAAACATCCGTAATGACAAGACGCTTGCTTGTCAATTAACGTCAATGTGTACACCACTGGGTAGAGCTGTTCGATCTTGAGAACAATCATCCAAGGAATGCCAATAGTTGGGTCCTACCCAAAATCTGACAATGGCTCTTAGCCAGCCTGTATGTGGATCCTAGCTCTTACGGCAATTAGTGTTCAATTGATAAACTGATGAAAACTAATGTGAATGGCATCTTGGCCAATTTCTAGCTGAGAGTTAGAGCATCTTGGCTCATGTTAAGTCCCAAACAAAACATGTATCAAAAGCTTCTTAGAATATTTTCATTTTTCCCTTAAAGAGCGAGCGAGAGAGAAGAAGAGCATGCTGGGCTGAGGAACTTTCCTTAAGGTTTAGAGTGTGCACCCAAGCTGTGTGGTCTTACGCATCTTATGCCTGACTTGCAGCTTATCGTATAAGCATTCCACAAGTGTCCGGTATGACTAGCTCATTGAGAGAGGTATCACATCTTGATCTACCTTCCTTGTAGGGGTCGTGATTGTATGAAAATGACTTAGCATTGGCACGTTGCCTATGAAATAAGTGTTGTTGGATGTTGACAGCAACCCCAAAAACAATCCAGAACGTATCTTATCCTTGACAAAGTGTCTGGTGGGAGAGCGGAAGCATTTTTCCGGCGGCGGTAGAATGGAATCCACCTAGCTAGCATGCCGTGCATACATAATTTTAAGCTCTTGGAAAAAGTGATGGCCTCAAATGTGAGAGCCATAACCATAAGGGCCTTGCACAATTTAAACTGGTAGGGATTGTGTGAGCGAATATTCCCTAATTTGCTAGTTTCCCAGACTTGTGTGCCAATGCCCTTGACTCCAAGTCATTGGGCAGTACCTTGGCACAAGGGAGAAGCCTTGCTTCATGGAAAATTGCCAAAGCACTTTGCTTTGCACAATGACAGTCATTGCCAAGCAAAGTGTAAACATGGAAAAAATAAGAAGAACTTAACTTGGCTAACCTGGTGGTTGTTGCTGCAACCTGTTGTCATGAGATTCCAAAGGGAAAGCTCACGTGAAGATGGCGCATAGCCAAATCTGCCGTGCGAGAGAAACTTGTCGCATATGGGTATACGCCCTCTTGTATCATATACATCCGTCGTATACGAAATGAAACAATCTGTAAACAGTTTGCTAAAGCCTTCCCAAGTTTGTATGCTCGTAGCATATGCCAAACGTGGCCAACCTCAATGCAAGATGTATAAATACTAAAGAGACTCGACCTTGATCTCGTACATACTTGAGTTGATGAATGATATTCATGATCCATCTTGGATGCCCATTGCATACCATAGTTATCACGCCATGTGCAATAAACAGTACCAACTGCGTACCTTATGAAGTACACCTACCGATGAAATGGCCGTCGTAAGAATCAACCGAGTTGGAATCAAGGTTCCTCCGTCATTGATGTGTGGTAAGCCTCCTCCGTCAGACTGCTTGTCTCGATTACGTTGTCCTTGATATCTATGTCAATATTGTTGTTGACATATATGTAGATAGGGATCCTTGCTTCCCCCAAGAACATCAAACAAAGCGTAAACGAGGAAGGAAATTAAAAATTAAAAAGAATAGTCGTCCATGCCAACATCTGTACCGTACCAAGTGCAAGCATGATCTATACTTTCCTGAATGCAATTGGATGACAGTCCCAATTGGTAGCAACCTCGTGATCGTTAACCATTCGTTAACCATTTGTGTACGTTTTGCCTGAAAACTTTAGTCAAATACAAAAATTGTTAACCTTATTGAGATGCGTACCTTCCTTGCATCAAATTTATGTAGTGGCATTTGGACGAATCTTCCAATCCTATGACAAGGTGGCGCTTTCACGATCGATGTACTTCGCATGCCTTGCATGTTTCTTGCCTTTGATAAGCGTTGTGAATTTCTAAGTTTTACAAGAAATTCTGCATGCGGAAAACCCATACTGGTCCGTCGTTTGCTCACCTCCATACGGACCATACGGTGCCTTGGCGTGGTGCCGTGCATGGAGAACAAAGAGGTGAACGGGGGGTTTAGCCCGTGGGCACCCTCCCTTGGCTTTTAAAATTATTTCCCTAAGGCCCAAAACGTTTGGGCGCTTAAGTGTGAAAAAAAACGAACTCCAGGCATGGCAATGGCGCAGCAGACAGTCGAGCGCAAGAAACTGACACCATGCTCAGCCAGTTGCTCCCCGACGTGCGCGCCTATGACGAGTTTTGCTGCTCATGGCCTCGTGCATCCATCAAGCTCACCCCCACGGCGTTTCACTTTGGTCGGCACCTCGGCTTCCCTCGCCTCAAGAGGCTCTGCGCATGTCTCCTCCACTTCGTCCCCTTCATAGGAGATGGTCTCCACGACCTGCCCCGTCGGCTTGTCTACAAACGGAGAGCGAGATAGCGTGCCCTTGAGAGGCCATGCCTCAACTTGAAGGCGAGCAAGTGAGAGAGATCGAGAGAGAGAACGGAAGAGAAGGCCATGCTTCATCCCCTCCTCCATGGCTGCTCCCTCCCTGAGCTCTGATACCAATATAAGGACAGGGGAATTGAACATGCTAATCTCCACCCATCCATGCCCTATATAGGCCCTTGGCCTTCTAAATATAGGGACCCCCTTGGCTGCATGTCCATCCTGACCCTTGGCCCGGACTGGTCCTACCCTTGTCCTGACACACTCTCTCTTCGAAGGATGCCAAGTGAAGTCACACAGAGAGAGAGAGAGTGTAAAAAGATAAAAGCTTAGCTTGCATTAACTGGTACCTCCCAATGTCAATACAAGGACCTTGTCTCCAAATATTTCTTGCGCTCACCCTTATAAAGTCCCTCCCCCTCTTGCCACGGTATCTTTCAGACCAATAACATCCATTGGTCATTGGAGGTACGTCTATCTATACTATATATAATGGAGCTTAGAATTTTTGAGCAAAGAGAAGGCATCCACTTGTCACACTCTGTTGCATTTCGAAAAAAACCTTAAGAAATGCAAAAGTGAAAGGTAGAAAATGAGTAGACTTTTGAGTCTTAGCAATGTAAAGTAAAAAACTTAGTACTTTGTCTACATTTATAATATTTTTAGTTCTTGGGAAGTCATGGAATTTCACTTGAGCCCTAGACTTAACTTTCATAACTTTCAAGGGTGAGTCACTTGCAAACCACTACTACTTTTGCTTTATAAAGCCACTTGCAGGGTGGGTTTACTTTGCATTTTGAAGGCCATAAAGAACTTTCCTCCATGTGTTATCTAAGGCTATGGTCATGTGACACTTAGTTGCCTGTTACATTAACTGACAATTTTTGATAGTGTGTAGCTTTTCACCGGCTTACTATGCTTAAAAGAGCATAAGTTTCAAACTATGTTGGTTTCTTGCCGGTCAGTCCTCCCTCTCCCTCTCTCTCTCTCTCTCTCTCTCTCTCTCTCTCTTTGTATCTCACTCTCCCTCACTACTTGCTGCTCCCCGTGACGTTTTAAACTGTCGTGCTTGGCTTAGTTAAAATTGTCGAGGCTTATAGACAACTAAGCTTCACGTGACCATGCCCTAATGAACCTCCCTTTGCAGGCTTGCACGCACCTTCCATGTCGTAAATGATATTCAACCTTAGTGCTCAAAGCTCAATAGTTGCATGTATGTATCCATGTTTTGTCTGTGTGTGTGTGTGTGTGTGTGTGAGTGAGAGAGAGAGAGAGAGAGAGAGAGAGAGAGAGAGAGAGAGAGACCCGCTACCTTTGTGTGTGTGTATGAGAGACAGAGTTGATGTGTCATTCGCTGAGGTGTTGGAGCGTTGCAAGAAGGCTTTCCACATTTACATTGCATTACTGAAGTGCAGCGAGCTCAACGATTCAATGAATGATTTTTTTGTGGATGTCCTGCACGCATTGTGTATGTGTGTGTGTGAGAGAGAGAGAGGGAGAATGCGACGTTATTGATTGCAAGATTTTGTGTGTGCTAAGAATAGAGAATGGTCCATGTCATTCATCATGTGTGTGTCCCCCCGCGCGTGCGTGTGTGTGTGTGTGTGTGTGTGTGTGAGAGAGAGAGAGAGAGAGAGAGACAGAGAGAGAGAGAGAGAGAGAGAGAGAGAGAGAGAGAGAGAGAGAGGGCTCTCACACCAGCACGAGAGAGAGAGGGGAGGGAGAATAAGCATTGGTCTTACAATCAACAATTGACAAAGCGATGATCAACAGAATCCACAATCAAGAATTAGGAATCGATATTGACATCTACAAAATCGAGAATTGACGTAATTGGAAAAAATTGATCCGGCGAATCCAAGGCAAAAGGTGTGCAAGCCCAAGGCAAGAGCGGACCTCAACAGATAGCAAAGGCAGTCACTAGGAGGCAACTCTGGCAAATCTTGGTTATATTTGAAGGTCTTTATGCTAGATTTCTTGCTCTTGCCTTTGGGTTGACTCGAAATTCAAAGGTGAATCTCAAACCAAGCAGACCTCAACAGATAAAAAGGCGGAGAAGAGGAGGCAACTCAGACTGAAGGTCTTTATGTTAGATTTCTTGCTCTTGCCTTCGGGTTGACTCAAAATTCAAAGAGAGAGAGAGAGAGAGAGAGAGAGAGAGAGAGAGAGAGAGAGAGAGGGTGAGTGTTGGAATTAGGGTTGCAGAGAAACACACACAGCTTGGAGAAGACGAAGGAAGCTCAAGGCACACGATAGAGAGTGTGTTACTTAGTGTGCAATGGAAAGATAGATAGCCCTAGAGTGATGGGCGTATATACAATGCACAGGGGAAAAAACCTCCTAAAGAGGGAAAAAATGCCCCGACGGTCCTAGTGTGTTCACACACATCACTACCACATGTATATGGTAACAAATCCCCCCTAGAGTGATGCGGTGAACGAGAGCTGGCACATGAGTAAAGGGAAGTGCCATACCCTGAGGACAGGATCAGTCCACAAAGGGGAGTAAGCCCAAAGCTTTGCGGAAAGCTTCAAGCATGCCTTTGTGAAAAGATTTGCAAGGTTGTCCTGTGTTGGCACATAAGCCAAGCTGATCTCTCATGCTGAAAGCCTCTCCCTAACATAGTGGTAATACACCTCAATGTGCTTTGTGTGAGCATGAAAAATTGGGTTCCTCGCAACTACCAATGCGCTCTGACTGTCAGTGTAGATAGTGTTGGCAGTGTCCTGTCCAACACCCAAATCAGCCATAAGGCGTCTGAGCCATACACACTCAACCGTAGCTGTGAAGACTGCCCTGTACTCAGCCTCACAACTCGAAGTGGCCACAGTAGGTTGCTTCTTGCTCAACCATGATATACATGAACTGCCAAGCATGAAACAAAAACCACTTGTGGACACTAGCGTGTCAAAACAACCAGCCCAATGTGAGTCCGAAAAAGCATGTAAGTCTGGCGGCAATGATCCCCCCTTGGGATAAAACAAGCCAAGATGTAAAGTGCCACTAAGGTAGCGGAAAATCCTCTTGACAGCCTGCCAATGCTTAGACCTTGGGCTATGCATAAATCTGCTGACCTGTGAGACTGCAAACTGAATATCCTGCCTCGTGTTGCATACATAAATGAGGCAGCCAACAACAGTTTGGTAAAGAGTGACATCAGCAGGATCGCCAGCATCATGTAGACTCAACTTCAAACCTGTTTCCATGGGAGTGGCAATAGGTTTGCAATCCTCAAGTCCAAACTTACATAGCAATGTCTCTATGTAACTTTTCTGACACAAGGCAATACCACCATCACACTGGTTAACTGTATACCAAAGTAATGATGCAACATCCCCAAATCTTTCATCTTGAAAGTAGCATTCAAATAAGCCTTAAATTCAACAATATGTCTCTCATTTGGTCCAGTGATCAACAAATCATCAACATAAAGAACCACAATGAGAAGTACATCACCCTCACGCTTTACATACAATGTGCTTTCTGTTGGACTGTTACGAAAGCCTCGTTTAACCCAATGAGTGTCAGCTTTCTCATACCAAGCACGAGGAGATTGCTTCAACCCATACAAAGCCTTCTTACATCTGCACACTTTCTCCTCTTGTCCTTTTATGACAAAATCGCGAGGCTGCTTTACATAAACTTCCTCAAATATGTCACCATTCAAGAAAGCAGTAACAATGTCTGATTGATGTACATCCCAACCAAAATGAGCTGCCAATGCACATAGAAAACGAACAGTAGTCATACGACAAGTGGGAGCAAAAGTCTCTTCATAATCAATGCCTTTTTGCTGTGCATAACCCTTTGCAACAAGTCGAGCCTTATGGTGATAGATCTCACCATCTGACTTGCGTTTCAACTTGTAAACCCACTTCGTACCAATGGCCTTTTTGCCAGGAGGCAAATCACATAAAGTCCATGTGTCATTTTCTATGAGTGCATCATATTCTGATTGCATGGCAGCCATCCAATTTTTTGAATTCTGTGCTTCATCAACAGACAGAGGCTCCTCAACATCATGTAAGCTAGAAACAGCCAAAGCATAACAATTTGATGCATAAGATGCATGGCGAGAGCCTGAACGAGTACGACTAGACAAAGGTGCATCCAATTTACTGTCACGCAAAGTGTGCACCGGCCATTTTGGCATACCTCTAGCCTGCTCATTTTCAGCCCTCTCCTCATCAAGTACATCATGTACATATGCATCAGTAATAGGCTGATCTAAATCATTTTCAGAAACCCCCATAGGCTATACATTTGCCTCATTGGAACTTACATTTGTACTTCCACCACTGAAAAGAGGCAACAAAGTGTCATAAATGTCCAGTGAGCTTACATTACTGTCTCTAGTACATGACAGCAAGGGCTGAACAGAATCTTCCACAAACACTACATCCCGTGAAACCAGAATACGTTTTGTTTGTGGATGATACAACCTGTAACCTTTGCTTTTAGCACTATAACCAACAAAAATACATTTGACAGCCTTATCATCCAATTTTCTGCGTTGCACTTGTGGCACCAAAGCATATGCCAAACAGCCAAAAACACGCATGTGCTCAATAGAAGGCTTTCTATCATGCCATGCTTCATATGGAGTAATAGACCGCAAAGCTTTTGTAGGACACATGTTAAGTACATAAGTGGCACACATTATGGCCTCAAGCCAAAAAGAATGCGGCAAAGCTTGACTTTTGACCATACATCGTGCCATTTCCATCAGTGACCCGTTTTTCCTCTCAGCAACACCATTTTGCTGAGGTGTATAAGGCACTGTACATTGGTGTTTTATCCCACGACTAGCCAGAAATGCATTAAATTCATGAGACACATACTCCCCCCCTCGATCGAAACGGAGGGTGCCCATAGTACATTTCGAGACATTTTCAGCCATAGCCAGAAATTGTTTGAAGCACATAAAAACTTCGGACTTTGCTTTAAGCGGAAATACCCATGCATGCCTGGGGTAATCATCAATGAAAGTCACGAAGTGCAGGTAATTGCCCAAGGACGGAGTTTGCATGGGCCCACAAACATCACTATGCACAAGCTGCAACCTGCATGTGGCCCGAACTGAACCATCCTTTGGAAATTTAGAACGCTGCATCTTACCCAAAATACAGCCTTCACAAACATGTTTGATAGGTGCTTCAAGAGGCGGCAAAGAAGCAACCATATCAGATTTCTGCAAACGGAACAAATTGGCAAAATTCAGGTGACCAAAATGTGCATGCCAAAGTTTTGCATCTGAAATAGCCCTTGAATCTGCAACAACAGGTGCAAAATTTTGTCCACACTTGTCATACAAAGTGAGCTTATACAGCCCACGACACAAAAGCCCAGATGCAACAATTTCATCACCAAAACTGAGATCATGAACTGTACATCTGTCATCCACAAATTTGACTACAAGTCCAAGTCTAGCAAGTGCGGATACAGACAAGAGATTCTTCTTGATCCTAGGTACATAAAGTGCATCAACAAGTGTGAAGGAACTGCCATTAGCAGTAGTGAGCACAATCTTTCCAACTCCCTGAACTGGATAAGAGGCGTTGTTGGCACAAGTGACTGAATTCCCATGAGGGACAGACTCGAGAGAGGTAAACAATTCACGATGTGAGTTAATGTGCTTTGTAGCACCACTGTCGAAATACCACACATGTGAATCTGCAGCAACTGACAAGCATGCATCATGGACAACAGGATTGTAAGTGCACTCTGCGCTAAAAGCCCATTCTGCATCAACATCAGCAACACAGTCTCCTTTCACAGAAGACTCAACAATGGCTATGTTTGTAGTGGAACTAGCATTTGCAGTGGAACCACCCTCTTTCTTCTTAGCCTCTTTGGCCTTCAACTTAGGACAAGACTTGATCAAGTGATCATTGGCTTTACAATAATGGCAACGCATCTTCTTTTTGCCCTTATCACCGAATTTCCAGACGAATTGCTGTCAGCAGAAGCATTAGGGACAAAATTTTTGCCACTCGCAGCAGAACCATAAGAAGTGGCTGCATTGATGTTACCACCCTTTCTTTGAGAAGCAATAAAAGCCTGTTCAACTGCACGCTGTATAGTCCTGTTTTTTCTGGAAAGTGACTCTTGCAACAACAATGTGCATAATGCATCAAACTTGACAACTTCTGGATTTCCTTGGGTCATAAGTCTCCAAGTACTAGCAAAAGTTTGGTAAGAATCTGGTAAGGCATCAAGAACAGTCTGCACAAGGGAACTGTCTGAAATAACTTCACCTGCAGAAATAAGCTGCTCATTGATATCCTTGACACTAGCAAGAAAAGTGTCCATATCATCTTCCTCATGCATAATCTTCGACTCCAGCTCGTTACGCAGCAAAGCAATTTTAGCCTCATTGCAGCTTGCATAGAGACCTGCTAGAATATCCCAAGCCTGTTTTATAGATTTTGTTGAACGAATGTGAGGAACAATGGTGTGCTTCACAGACAACACAATCAATGCATGAGCCTGCACATCCTTAACATCCCAGCGAGCTTGTTCTGCCGTTGGCAAAACAACTCTAACAGCTGCAATCCTTGCAGCAAGACCTGCAACATCCTCAACATCGCCTACATCCTCGGAACCAGGACGTACATCAATGCCCTGCACAATGTTCCAGACACCCTTTGACACAAGAACATGTTGCATCATATAAGCCCACATAGGGTAGTTGTCCACATCCAACTTGTCCTCAGCAACAAACATCTTGAACACGTCTGTGTTGTTGTTGTCAGCCATGGTAAATGCTGCACCTGATGTGAAAACTGCCCGAAAATAGGAGAAATGGAGCGGGAACAACCTGTGCAATATAGCACAAACCGTAGAAGACTATAAGGCACCTGTTATGCAGAAAACGGCACTGACAGAAATTCTGCACAAAATGACGAATAGCCTGTGCAGTAGTGCCTGTAGTGGAAACGGAGGTCGAAATGAGCCCAAATCAAAATATTTGTCGACCTGCGAACGCTTGCCAAAGCTCACTGAAATCGGAGAAAGTGAGCAGGCGTGTGCTGGAGCAGCTGGCGACTAAGCACGGGAGGACGTGACCTGCTCTGATACCAATTGTTGGAATTAGGGTTGCAGAGAAACACACAACTTGGAGAAGACAAAGGAAGCTCAG
The DNA here is from genome assembly GCF_014529385.1 of Adiantum capillus-veneris. Classification (NCBI taxonomy): domain Eukaryota; kingdom Viridiplantae; phylum Streptophyta; class Polypodiopsida; order Polypodiales; family Pteridaceae; genus Adiantum; species Adiantum capillus-veneris. The sequence continues at coordinate 102,736,301 of NC_140940.1, read as the reverse complement.
GGCACACAATAGAGAGTGTGTTACTTAGTGTGCAATGGAAAGATAGATAGGCCTAGAGTGATGGGCGTATATACAATGCACGGGGGAAAAAACCTCCTAAAGAGGGAAAAAATGCCCCGGTGGTCCTAGTGTGTTCACACACATCACTACCACATGTATATGGTAACAGTGAGAGGGCTCTCACACCAACACAAGAGAGAGAGGGGACGGATATGAAGCATTGGTCTTACAATCAATAATCAACAAAGCGACAATCAACACAATCCACAATCGAGAATTAGGAATCGACATCGACATCTACAAAGTTGAGAATTGACGTAACTAGAAAATTTCGATCCAACGAATCCAAAGCAAAAGGCATGCAAACCCAAGGCAAGAGCGAACCTCAACAGATAGCAAAGACGGACGACGAGATCTCCAATTGCCATGATTTTCTTGCCCGCAGCAACGTGCGGGTCACATACTAGTATTTAGTTTATTGTAGATGGCCATCTATGTGCAAGCCTCTTGATTTATCACTTGTTAAACCCATGCTCTTCTCCAGTTGTGATTTTATCACGTGTTAGAATAACCTTGAACTGAAGACGAGGTTCTTTCTTTTACATCCCGATCATAAGAGCTTGACTTTTCATTAGTGATTCCCGCCCCCGCCCCCGCCCCCACCCCCAAATGAAGCTCCAATCATGGCCGCAACCCAGTGATGAGAGCGGGCCGAGGGGAAAGGCACCCGGGATGAGGGCGTGCATGTCTTGCATTGATGGATTGCGAGCGCCTCTGTGTTGCCTTGCAGGAACTCTCCTCTTCCATTCAACATCTTGCCAGCCTCCCCTCGAATTTCGTCCTCCATCGCACCCAATGCTTCTGCCTCGCTCGCTCCTATGCCCTTGCCGTTGACCATGTCACCCAACAACTCAATCACGTCCTCTCTACGTCCAATGATCGGAGCACTACCCTAAATAATATCCTCCTCCCTTGCCTCTCTGAGCTCCACCATTCCGTGCTCCAAGGTCACAAATTCTTGCAGGACTGCTCCTTTCAAGATGTGTGGGTCAGAAAGGCACTAACACTAGCCTTAACTAGCGAAGCCCAAGATGTCTGGCTTCATGACCTCGTATGGTGCCTTTGTGTCATCCGCCATGCTATGCGCCAACTATTCTCAGAAATTACCGAATTGCAGGATGAGGCTTTCAGCTCCTTGAATGCTATATGGGCTGAAGCATCTCAGAAGGATGATTCTTTGCAACTGATCAGTGCCTTGAACGATAATATTGCTCTCTGGGAGCATCAGCTCTCCCAAAACGTCTTTCCTACAAATTCGCAGGAAGAAGTGATGGGACAATGTTGCTTGGCAAAATTTTTGCTTGAAAAATTGCTGAAGGAAAATAATTATGATGATGTGAGTGCATCAAATGATAGATTATTAGACTGCTTGTGGGTAGATCCACTTCAATTCACGATCAAGCAGTCGATTGGGCATGGTACCTATGCCGTAGTAAATGAGGTTGAATGGTATGGCCAAAGGTTTGCACAGAAAGAATTTTTTGGAGTCGATGCGAGTTTTTTTGGGAAGGAAGCAGCCATCCAGGCCAGATTGAGACACCCAAACGTACTTCAGCTTATCTGTTGCACTTCAATGCCTTCTATGCACAAATGCAGCCTAGTGACAGAGCTAGCGGACATGGATCTAAAATGTGCAATAGATAATCGCTGCAACAGAGGCTATGATCCCCCATTTCCAATTCTTACAACTGTTGATCTTATGCTCCAAATTGCCAAGGGAATGGAGTATCTTCATGGCCTACACATCATGCATCGTGATCTGAAGTCTCAAAATTTGCTAATTAGCTACCTTGTTTCTGGTGATAACTCTCAAGGCGATGGACGCATGCGAGTGAAGGTTGCAGACTTTGGAATGTCTAAAGCGAAGTATGCAAGCTCCAAATACACAAGCTTGCATGTTGGCACAACCTATTGGAGAGCACCTGAAGTTTTTAAATATGAGGGCAAGAGAGACTCCGAAAGGAAGTACACAAAGAAAGCAGATGTTTATGGTTTTGCCTTGGTATGCTATGAAATATTCACAGGCAAGGTTCCATTTGATGATGGTGGGCAGCTTCAAAAGCTTCACAAAAGGCTACTAAGAGGGGAAAGACCCATTTTACCAACTAGTTGCCCCCAATATTTGGCAAGTTATATCGAAAGATGCTGGCATTCCAATCCAATAAAGAGGCCTTCTTTTGTGCAGATTTCACGAATGTTGCGACACTTGAAGGGCATGCTTCTCACAAGTGCTAGTCCATTCTTCTCTTCGGCGCTTACACATCGATCATTTTCTGTAATAGAAGAAAGATTGGAACAAACCATAGGGGCAGATTGGGTTTCGACAGCATCACGTGAGGTCACAACAAAGTCCATGACTATTGCATTTGAGATGTTCTGGTACAAGGTTATAGAAAACAAATTGTCAGAGCAAGGTGAAGCTGCAGCTGCCAAAAGCAAACAATGTGTGTGCCTATCATATTAATTAGATTCTTTTTTTTCTGGTTTTTGTTTTTATGTAATATGGTTCAAACTGACAAAGTGTCAAACTGTCATCATGATCAGCTTCTGCAGCAAGCTCCAGAGATCTTGTTTCAAACTATGTGTGTTCCTTTCGATGGAACTGCTGCAGATGTTTAGGGCGAGAACAGTCCATGGTCGATGTTGAGGTCGTGGGTGATTCAGCACAAGAAGATTTAGAAATTTTCTCATGTAAGAAAACAAAGTCTTTTTCAGTGTTTTTCATACAATGCATAACATCATGAGCTTTTGCTCGAGAGGCACTGCATACCTAGCTAGGTACGATTGGGGGAAGGACCTCATGATGTTGAGGTAAGTCAGAATGTGGGAATTATTGTGAGAATTTGTCCAAAACTTCTTGTGCAGGTATGTTCCTTATGATTATTTTTGGTTGATTTTTCCATACTTTCTGTGACTTTTGTTCCTTCAACATTAAACGGATACTTCTCATGTGTGTGTGTGTGTAAGAAAGAAGACGAAAGTGGAATAACCTTTCTATCACCCAAGTGTTGTAGATTGATTATCCCTCTTGAGTAACAGGTCTCGGATATATCTATCAGGTCTCTTGCCTTCGTTCCTACGATGTGTCTTCTCCCACTTTTTCTTCTTCGTATGTATCTCATTGGCTTTCTCATTCGAAGCTTCACAGAAGTTGGAGCATCAATATTGGCTGCCTTTTGGTTTCTTGTTTGTTGTGGGTATGAGTGTAAGCAGTCTGTTGTAGAAACAAGGTGCAGTCTGACTTAGGGAAAATGGATTAACATTTACTTCCAAGGATGATGATGGCTCTTTTGGTCTGATAGATCAGATGGACGTCTGCAACCCTTGCTCCGGGTATTTACTTATAGAGAGCTTGACCATGCCACAAAGCACTTTGATTCCAGTTCAGTGATAGGTTCTGGTGGAACAGGCTGTGTGTACAAAACCACACTCGCGGACGGTCAAGTTGTGGCAGTTAAAGTTTTTGACAGTCCAAGTAGACAGGTGCTTGGGCAGGGATTTATTAACGAATTGGAGTTACTCGGCAGGTTACGTCACCCTAACCTTGTACCCTTGCTTGGATTTTGCTGCGAAAAAGACCACCTCCTGCTGGTCTACAAGTTGATGCCGGGAGGAGATCTGGATAGCTGTAGGCGGCAAGGAATCACTTTTACTTGGGCTCAGAAGTACAATATTGTGCGGGGGCTTGCCTCTGCTTTAGATTTTCTTCACAATGGGTGCTCAACACCAGTCTTGCACAGGGATGTGAAACCCAGCAACATTCTGCTGGATGATAATCTGGAAGCGTGTCTGGCGGATTTTGGCATTGCCAGACCTTTGTCGAACATGGAAACTCATGTGACGACGCGTGCGATAGGAACCCAGGGATATATAGCACCGGAGTACGTTGCAACTCTCAAGTTGGGATTTGAAGCAGATGTGTACAGCTTTGGAATTGTGGTGCTGGAGCTGGCATGTGGAAGAAGAGCTGTTGAGTGGGATGCGAAGATTCCTCACCTCGTTGAATACGCTTGGACGTTGCACAAGCAGGATAGACTTTTGGATGCCGCTCGTGAGAATATCAGCAGAGAAGGCCACCATTATGATGACGAAGAGTTGCTCCGCTTGCTTCATCTAGGACTGGTGTGCACACAGAGCAACCCAAAAGATCGTCCTCCCATGAACGTGGTGGTTCGGGTTGTGGCCAAGGAATTGGAGGCGCCAGTTCCAGCCCACTTACCTTTCTATATAACACTAGATCAGGTAAAGGTGCAGCGCCATAGCTTCTAACATAAGATTAATAAACTGCCATCGTCGCTCGCATTAACCACAGATCTCCCGGTTTGTTTTGCAGGTTCATGAGGAATAGAAGCATTGATTTCCTTATAGCTGGGCGAGCTGATCTGTTGAACTTCAAAAGAAATTACCCTGTTCTGCTCACAGTATTTAAAACTTGAGCTTTTAAAGACATTTTTTGGGCGGATATCCTTACCTGATCGGTATTTCCACATGTTTTTCAATCATGTCCTTTAACACCACAAAAGGACTTCACTATTGTTATGCCACATTTCTACAAGGACGGTTGGTAGAAGGACTTGTTCTAATTCGTAGGGGGTACCCAACTGGAAAACATAAAAATTAAAAAATGGTGGCATTAGTTTGAAACCAAAAAGGGAATTAGTAGACCTCTCCAATCTCTAAAAAAATAAAGATCTTTTAAACATATATAAGCATCTTAATTATTCTAGGTATAGCAGGACATGTCTATAGATGCAAAGTTAGAATAGTCATGTTCTAGTGAAACACAACAGATTGACCTTCTTAGGACAGAGATGCTTTCTACCATGGTTGTGCTCTAGTGAGACATGATATATTGATCCTCTTAGGACAAAGGACCTGATGGCCTCTACACCAAAATTATGCACGATGGTCTCATCATGGGAGGTACACAATAGAGGATGCATGGTAAGGAGTTGGTACATGACACAAGGAAAATGTGAGAGAAGGAGAGAGAAAGGGATCATTAGAGCTTCATTAACATAAGCTTCATAAACACCATACAAACATTCATGAGAAAAATCTCACATAATCGACATCTCATAAACTCATGTCTGCATGGTAACTCAAACCTTCTGGCCATTAAGAAGTATAGACACATACATACACACACACATACACACCAAAATAAACAACCATAGCCAATACTATGTCATAATAGAATTATTCGTGCATAGAGATGCATACACAAGGATGTACATGCAAGAGTGTGAATGTTAGAGCTTGATTGTTTGTGTATCTACAAAAGAGGAGGCCTTCTTTTGTAGGCTAAGATAGTGATTATTGTGTTGAAACTTGTTTATCTTTAAGCCTAATCTAGGAAAAAAAGCATATGTAGTGGGTGTCTGCCAGGTTGACCCTTGCTTTGTAGTTGTAATGGAAATAGCCTATAAACTTTGAGGATAACGAAATTAAGAGAATTAGAGTGAGTATTTTTGTGAGATTACTTTGAGAACATAGAGGGTGAACTTAATTGATGGTAGCAACATGAACATAGTACTTAATTAACTTGGCATGAACAATACTTTTGCAGAGAGAGAGTATTAGAGAACATGACAATAGTTGAGGAGCAGATTTACTTGGAGCCGGTACCCCTCTCCAAAAGGCGTTTGTATTATAGATTCTCCCATCAAGATAGACTCGATACAATACAATCTTTGTGTTCCTTGTGACCTAGGTGATGCAATGATCCCAAGCCTCAGTCCCAAGGCCTCAAACACCTTCGAAGATGGAGAGAGCTAGCAGGGAATGAAGGTAGGAAAGAGGAAGAAGAATCATCCATAGGAGAAAGAAATAGTTCTTCACTTATCATCACTCTTTTTGCTTAGCATAGCATAATAGCATAGTAATGAAGATGAAGAAGATGAAAATCTTAAGCATTGAAGCATGGCTCTTGGTTGGATTTGCATTCCATAGCCAAGAGTGTTGGTGTAGGCTCTCCACTTCTCAACAAGCTTGGAGAAGGAGATGGAGCTCTTGCACTTTGCACTCCACACAATGAGAGTATGTGTGTGTGTGGGAGAGTATATCCCCTATCATGCTTGGTCCACCTCTCTCTCTCTCTCTCTCTCTCTCTCTTTTGTATTATTTAATTATATCATTTGGACAAGTGTCCTCTTTTTTCTCTTTGAGAGAAAGAGCTTAATTATTTATTTTTATGCATCTAAATTCTCACTGGACCCCTTTAAAGCCTATCCAATAGGATTCAAACATATCATGAGGGCCACATGGGGAGGATCTTGATATGTGTTTTTTATGTTTCTTAAGATATCATGTTTGAATTGAACACTTCAAACACCTTGTCATTTAAGAATGGAAACAATTTATGCCTCTTGAGAGTTTATGTTTGAATTGAACACTTCAAGAACCTTAGTTATTTAAGCATGAGGAGCACCTCAAGCTTGGTAAAGGTTCCCACAAACACTTTAATCACTTTAGTTAGCAATCATGACAAACACCTCATGCTTGGGTAGAATTCCCATCTCAAGGTCAGCCCTATCTTACCTAAGGTCAAAGGACTTTTTAACACTAACTTTTGGAGGTCTTTAATGAAGCTAATCTTAAGGTCTTTAAGCTCCATTAGGTAGCATTGCTCTTTAACAGACCATCTCTCATGATTTGGACCCCTTTAACCTTGGCCCCGTGTTGAAACAGATCCATAAGCACATGTCTATATTCTAACCCTTGTTCCCATTTATTCTCCCACATTAAATGATCAGTTTAATATGAGAAAATCATTTGGGTTGGTTAGATATTAGATTTTATGACATTACCTCTCTCTTGAAATCATAGTCGTCCTCGACTATGAGGTAGAAGAGATAAAGTCTTAGTCATTATTCTACATTTTTTAGCGGGTAGAGGATCCCTTTTCACCCTATGACATCATTTCAGAATGGATGACTAGTCCATTTGGTGCTTGGGAGACGTAGTTGCCACAAGCATGTCTGCTCTTTAGTCCATATCAAACTCCCAAAGTAGAGTGACAAAATCTACTTGGTGTTTGAGCGATGTCGTAATGACAAACATGATCCTTGTCATGGATGCTTGAGAGTCAGTCGCTGCCTGCATCATCGCCTACATCATCACTAGAAGGCTCTAGAAGAATCTAGAAGATTCTAAAAGTATCAAGGAGATTCTAGAAGCTTGGAGAAGATTCCGAAAGAATCTAGAAGTTTCTAGAAAGCTCTAGAAAGTTGAAGAAGGATCTAAAAGGTTCAAGAAGAACTAGAAGGATCAAGAAGTTTCTAGAATCTTGGAGAAGATTCCGGATGAATCTAGAAGTTTTTGGAAAGCTCTAGAAAGTTGAAGAAGGATCAAAAAGGTTCTAGAAGAACTAGAAGGATCAAAAAGATTCTAACCTCCTCAAGAAGAACCTAGAAAGTTCTAACCTCCTCAAGTAACCTCCTCAAGCACTAGTATAAATAGGAGTCTTGGGCCACAAGCCCCTCAATCTTGCCAACACCAGTTGTGAGGCTCCTATGAGGAAATCCCTCTTCTAGTTCTTATGTTCAAGTCTTGTCCTTGCAATCAAGCTTTGTCTTGTACTCAAGTCATGTAATCCAAGTCTTGTATCTAGCTCTCTTAATAAAATATCAAGTTTTGTAATCAATATTAAGCTTATCATCAAGTCCGAGTTCTTGTACATTGTGAGCGCCTCCTCTTGCTCTCTTCTAGCTCTATACGTGCTCATAACAATTCTAAGCATGCATACTATTTATTTAAATTTATGCACAAAAGAGGATTAGTCTTATAAGACAAAAACAAAAACATTGTTCATTTAGAAAGCATTTACATTTGCTTACTCTAGTGTAGCATTGTAAGTATTGACAAGGTTCATATTATCCTTAATAAGTTGTATTCCTTGCATCCTTCTAGCATCTTCAAAATGATAAATTTTAAACTTAATAAGATACCGTCGGATAATCTTACCATGTTGTAGTACCTTGTCTTCATGCCGAAGGATAGCTTCAAGTAGTAGCATCTCTTCTTGGTCTTCAATTTTTGGCGGAGCCACCCTATCGCAACACAACAGGATTGACTACCGAGGTACATCGGCTAACAAGGTGAGCCACCCCATCACACCACAAACAGACTGACCATCAACCAAAGGACGAAGAAAAGAGCTTACAGCCGCAGAAGGGTTGAGTCCAAGCCTCCATCACCAAAGGTCTGTAGGGGTTGCCACCATGAAACTCCCGCTGTCACCGGAAGACATCATGACCCCGACCGCCAGACCAACATTCCCAAAACAGATGCAATACTCCCAAGCCCACTGAATCAGGATCCACAACCCAAACTCCCATATTTGATCAGCCTCACAGTCCAAGGATCGATTGCAACATCCCAAGCCGCCACACGAGCATCACAGATGCCCATCCACCAGAGCTGCAAGCCTAACACAACGTGAATCTGCCACCACACCCATTCCGGCCAAGATGCATAGTGCCAAAGGCCAGCCATCATCACCACGAGGAGCAGGAGTCCACGAACCACAACTCTGTCCGCCAGTGGCCAAATCCGCACAACCATCACCAATGTCTTGGCGAGCGATTCCCCCTCGACACAAGCGCAGGCAGCCGCCAAGCCTGAGTGGCAAAAATTCAAGCCCGACCTTCTTCTTGGTACCAGAGTGGGCGGGGCAGCTAAGGGCTCCATCCCCGGAACCCCCCTGCACCCGAGCCTCACCACCCCCACCACAACACCCCCTGCGCCTGCGGATCGCACAGATCACCACCATTGCTAGCGTAGGAGCCTCCAGAAGCCGCATCTATGGGCCCCCCAACCCGCATGCAAACTCTGTAGCTACTCCCTGCCACCCAATAGCAGACAGAAGAAGAAGCTTCGCCATGACGCTTCATGAAGCCAAAATTGGACTACTTAAAAAAAAAATGGAATGCTCTTGAGAGGAATGGTTTTTGGAACTCCATCGTGGTGTCTTGTCTTTTTTTTGGGAGGGGAGGCGGGGGGCGTTCTTAATAGTTATGTGATTATCACGTGAGTGCAACAAAAAGAGTTCTTTATTTTTGTGCTAAAGAAGTGAGATCTTTGTGGCACCTCATCATATACATTATACATCGATGCAAAATACAAATGTAGACACCTCCTTGTTAGAAACAAATTTTTTTCATCATATTGATACCATGCATCATTCTGTCAATTTCTTAGTGCTAGGGGTCTGTGTATTTGGCATCTCCATGCACACATAGTTTCTTTTTGGGGCTACGCCACACCTCATTAATTTATTAATGAGGTAGATTCCTCGCCAAGGCTGTGAGCCGAAGAAAAAGTCTACCGGGGTTCGGTTCCCGCACTGGAGTTCGAGCTGGCACAAGGCAGATATCTACCTGCGGATGCCTCGCAGCACGAGCAAGTCGCAGCGCAACACTGCCCCGCCTTCAGTTGTGTGCACTGCCTGTGTGCACTCCCGTAGTCGAGCAATCCCAGCTGCGGGCCGGCAATAGCCATCGCGAGCACTGTCCAGCGTGTACCACCTCACAACCGAGCAATCGCCACCTGCAGCCAGCATTAGAGCAAATACGCGATGCTGAGCTCGTAGGAAAGACACAGCGCGTGCCCACTGACAAGCTACCTCGCCCTCCCCTCTCCTTTTCCTCTTCACCTCCCGCTAAAGCATGGCGCAAAACTCTGTGTCTGTGTCCGCTTCTGAGAGAGAGAGAGAGAGAGAGAGAGAGAGAGAGAGAGAGAGAGAGATTCGGCCCGTCAGTGCACGCGATGCCCCAGTGCTAGGCTACACATAATAAAAAAAAAATCATCGTCCGCCGCCATACAAATGTCACTCCACTCCTCTCTCTCCTCCTCTCTCCTCCAAGTGCACCATTTCCCTGTTTTTCCTTGGTAGGCATGACAGCATCTCTCAGATTCCAGGTAATGTGACCTGCTTGCAAAGATTGGGACCACATACTTTGGTAGCTCATTGTGACAATAACAATATTGCCTTACATGGTCATTAGATAGTGGATAAATGGTCTATAACTTTTGATTATGCACCTTTCAAAGTTGAGCCATTTGCTTGTCAATTGTTAGCTAATGCTTGAAAACAAATTAAGGCTTCTTTGTTGTTGAATGGTAGATATAGATATATTTGGGCATTGCTTGGGTGTTGAATATTCTTTTTAGACTTTTGTTTTCAAGAAACCGCATGCTTCTTTGGCACTTCAAAAAAAATCTACGCTCATGGATGGAAAAAGGGTAAGATGCAAAAAATTCAACAATCATTGGAATCTAAGACCTCTGTCACACATGGACGGCGGCCATGTGTGACCTATCCAAGCTTGGACGTTTACCTTTTTCCTGTGCACAAAGGATTGTCGACCATGCTGTCACACTAAGTGGAGGACAACTACGGAAAAATAGGTTACTGTAGGTTGTGCAACTAATCAGCACTTTGGGAAGGAGCTTGGGCAGGTGTAGAGCAACTTGGGGGGGTTGCCTGAAAACCAGCGAAGCTTGGACATGAGTTGGCTGCCAGGTCAACTGAAGCCTAGAGTCCATCCACCCTGTGTGATAGCCATCGCTAAAGGCAGCGTTGTTGATTGAGTCACGTGATGGAGGAGTTTTGTCCGTCCTCGTTTGACAGGGGCCTAAGATGTAATTTCTTTGTTTTCTTGTTACAAGAAGATTATACATACTATTTTACATACTATTTGAGGTATGCAAGGCAGAATGGCACACAAATAGGGCTTCAACTCATGATCTATAGGGTGTTCTCAACACGACGAATGACAATTGTGCTAGATGGAAGGAGTGTGAGAATTTGAAACATGCGGTTTAGGATTGAAGAATAGTGAAATATTTTGGTCTACATTGCAAACATTAATTAATTTGCCTAGTAGATTCCCTGCAAATCTTGGCGATTCAAAAGAAAAATAAACCCCACGGTCCCCTCGCCGCCTCTCTCTCTCTCTCTCTCTCTCTCTCTCTCTCTCTCTCTCTCTCTCTCTCTCTCTCTCTCCCCGCCCCCCCCTGGCATATCTGCCTCTCTCCACATTCGCGCCCACATATCCTCCTGCGCACCCCACCGTCCCCTCGCCGCCATGTTTCTGTGTGTGTGTGTGTGTGATACCCGCCTCTCTCCATATTCTCCCTCACATATCACATATCAAACCTGCCACCCCCTCCCGTATCGCCTTCAGAATTCACCTTCTCGACAATCGGTGGAGACAAGCCGAGCCAACCCAATCCAAGGCACGCACAACAACTCCAGCCTCAGGATGCGTTGCACAGAATAAATGAAGGCATTGTTCTCTCTCTCTCTCTCTCTCTCTCTCCCCCCCCCCCCCCCCCCCCCCCCCCCCCCGTGTTCGCGCTTAGACATTGTGTACCTTCTTTGGTCCACAACCACGCAGCTGGCATTATATTCGTGTATGCCCTCCCTCACGATGCTATTCTCAACACTCCGTCGCAATGTCAACACAATAGAAACAGAGTAAGAAAATCTCACTACGACCTTCGCCTCATGGATTGTACAACAGAGAAAAAAAAAATATGTCTCTTCATATCTCTCTCCGCCATATGGCGTACATCCTGTCGTCTCACAAGTTGGCATTCATTGTTCTGCGTGCCTTGGATTGTGAAATAGACACAAAGAGTGTCCACCCTAGCTTCGAGAGACAGAGAGAGAGTGCATGCTCCACTTGCACACCTGCAGCAGTGAGAGCCCCTCCCCTAGCCCTGCTGTAGATCTCTAGTAGCGCACACCTGAAAGAGAGAGAGAGAGAGAGAGAGAGAGAGAGAGAGAGAGAGAGAGAGAGAGAGAGAGAGAGAGAGAGAGAGAGAGAGAGAGAGTCTGCTCGCCCCCTTGCCCTACCTGCACACTACTGGCCTCCCATGTCGTGGTCGCGTCTATTGCTCCTCCTCCTCCCTTGTTCGCACACTGCCAAGCCATACTTCGTTATCTTCTACCCTGGAAATATATATCTCTCTCCGTCGTCCACGTGTCGCTGGCCCCTTTTTTTAGTTCAAACCAAAATGAGCATATTGCAGATTCCTTAAAAAGAAACTGTGCAGCTATGTGCCAGCTCCTCTCGTTTTCCCCTTGAAGCTTTGGGAGCATCTTCCCAGATTCTCCTTGATTCACCTCCTTTTCCAAAATTGGCAGGACCTATAGTTGGTGGAATTTCATATGTTTCATATGGTGGGGAAAAGCTGATTGTATATTGTCTATTTACACTATTACCTTTGGTACATTTCAATCACAAGATATGGCTATGGAAGCACCATCTACAAAATTTTAGATGCTAGATGGACATCTAGGAATCAATGCCAGTTTGATCAACAAGAAAACTTTAAATTCTCTATCCCTTGAGCTTTGATCGAATCGAGTATTGTGGAAGATTGTTATGCCCTATCAAGTGTAGATCTCAAGTAGGCTACTTTAGTTTTTTGTTTTGTTTTAGGATTCGGGTTGGGCACTCCCGGCCATTCCCCTCATACACCAAAAAAGTGCATAAGAAGAACGACCGAGACTATGCACCTAGGCTCCTAGGCTACTTCAGTCATTATGGCACAACAACAAAGATGTAAAACTCTCAAGAGAGAGAGACACACATAGGAGAGCCAATCAATCTTGACATGAGTCTATAACTTTACTATTTGAGTTTTCTATCGTCAAACATGTGTTCTAAAGATGCTACCTCAAAAACACCTTGACATGGTGCATGCCTTGCTTACTTCCCACAGCTATTATGAATGATTGTGTTTCTATTACTCTTTATTTGTCTCTTCAACTTTATGGAAACTTTTTGTTGTATAAATTTTGAGAATTCTTCTTGTAGAGCATGGAGACCACCCATGTGCATGGATGGTCTATGTGCTCTAGAAATAGGTGTACATCAAGCACATTCACTCCTTGTGTTTTCTAGAAAATACATCCCATTCAAAATTTGGGTGTTCTTATAGATCATGGACACCATCTATCCATCATGTATGCATGTACAATATCTTCCATTGTCTATTAGTTATTCCATTATTGATGCACCAAGAAAACTTACACCAAAAAAACAAAAGAACATAAAAAAATTAGTGAAAATTTGCTATTGAAGGCATCACAAATGAATAATTGAAGTTGTGGGAATTAATGTTTGAAGCCAAGGGAAGTATAGTTTACGTCTATAAAAGGTGATTTTTATATACTAGATTAGGATTTTGATGCAAGCCAAGAATGGACCATAGGATTTCCTTGAAAATTGTACCTAATTGTCCTACCTAATGTAAAGCTCAAAATCTATTATTCTTTTTTTTTTTTGGTGTATGCCATGCTTCTAAGAGAATTGGTGTGCCTCCAATTACTTTCAAATAGTGGATAAACTTGCCATAATTTTGGCTAGCTACTTGTTTGAGACTAGAAAGCTTATGCATTAATACCCTCCTTGGTGCTAGATTTGGCTTGGATCTTAGTATGTAGATCCATGATCTAGAGATGTATCCTCAACCTAAAGAACACAATGTACTCATCTCAAAGGCCTTGCAAGATTTGGAGTGGGTCCATGCCATCGTCACATCCTCAATTTTTTATCCATCTTTGTGTTTCTGGTTTCAAACTCATTTGTTGGATCTTTGAGGTCTCTTGAGATTGTTCCCATCATGTTAAAATATATGTTGTTCATCTACTTCTCTTGTACTAACTCTCTTTTCCCATCATCCAACTTTGATTTGTTCAAAAAATGCTTTATATCAACATTTTATGGCTTGAGGTATTTGTGAAGGAGTAGAGATAGTGCCCGGGGAGTCGACTATGTAAAAATTTCATATAGCACGTGCGAACAAGAGGTGTTTAAATAAACCCTTACCTGTAGATTTTTAAGTATTATGTGTGTCCCTTATGTATGCATTTTGTAAAAAAAAAACTAACCCCTATGTATTAAAATTTTCACTTTCTTAATAGAAATCCCTTTATGTAAGCACATTTTTCGATAAAGTACCTAATTGTAAATCTACAATTGCCATCAAGAGAATCGTCAGGTAGTTGGTGGCATTGGCAAAAACAAAGTGTATCACATGAGGACTACTGGTCGGTGCAAATTTGGACAGTGGTGTATCTATGACCACCACAACCCCTATTTGAAGAACGTAGAGTACCTAATTTGGACATTCACCACCTTTTATACATGAGGTACAATGATTAATAGGACAAGGGTGACCTCCTTGAGTGGTCAAAGGTGCTTTTTTATGCAAGAAGCAAAGACATATATCTCATCAGAACTGATGCATATGACTTGTTGGACTTTTTCCTCAGGTGGTTTGATGTGTGGTCTGGTCTACTAGATTGCAATGCACTGTCAATCATGTTTTGTGTGTAGTGTTTCCAACCTATTGGCACACATTCAAGTACATGCTTATGTGAGCTCTTTGTGATCAAGAAAAATTTGATATGGGATCGAGAATGAAATCTATTTGGCAAAAGAACTTGCAAAAAATAGTAGACCAGCTACCAACACACTTGATAAACTTACTTACAATGATAGTGGGAACATGCCAAGGTACTATCTAGTCTTCCCCAAGACTGAAAGATAGACTTTGAAGGAGCATTAGTCATTTTTGACAACTACAATCATTGATTGGTTGGCCAAGTGGCTCTATGCAAAAGACATATGTGAGTATACAAAAGTCACTGCTCTCCACATTGCAAGAAGAAGCAGTGAGGACACTTTTGTAGGAAATAAATATATCAAGCATGCACCATAGGAAAATTTTACTTAGAGAATGCTACTAATATCAATGAATTAATCATGTAATTATACAACATTGTTCTAAAATCCTATAAGTATACACAATTAATGAAAAAAAATGTTTATTGGGACCCAATTGTATTGTCTCTTGTGCTTTATTTCATTATTACCTTATTCTTAACCTTATATTAATTTTAAGCATATCTTAATAAGGATTATTGTTTATTAAAAACTCACATAGTACATGTAGAACCATTAGTCACTATCCTTATAGTTTTCATGCAACTCCTAGTGGAGTGCCTTTGCTTTGTATCTTAGCTATCTAGCAACTTGATCTCTTTTTGCATGCTAATTTAGGTCAAATATGGTGCTGGCCAGCCATTCTAGTCCCTTTGTATAGTGCATGCCATCATACAAGTCAACAATCTTTGTAAAATAGAGTGCCTACCATGTTGGCATATCTTGGAGGCAGATTGAAATGTGGAAATTGTGTTCTGCCTCTACATCACTCGCCTCTTTTTTGGCATGATCTTTTGTTTGTTATTTCTTCCCCTTTCCCTTCTTTGGAGTGTGTGAAAAGAGCATTCATATGTATTATAGTCTTTGTTTCTATTACTCATCACTAATGTGCACTTGGACCTCTTAGCAAATATGGCGTCTCTACTAGAGTGTACCGGTATCCTACTGGTATCATACTAGTAGCCTAATAAAACTCATTGTGATACATGTAAGTAATTAATATGATACCAATGGGTAACTAGTCTAATGCTCAAATTTAAAAAAGGAAAACAGTACAATAAAGGTATCTGATGGGTAGAATGCAGGTATCACAAGGGTGTCTTAACACCATAATACCAATATCCTAATGATATGATACCTTAGAAATTCCAGTAGTATACCAATGTGATACCATCAAGTCAGTGTTATGATACCAAAATCATCCCAACAAGACACCAAAATGATATGATTATGATACTAGTGTGATACCACAAGACAAGTGTGATACCATTATGGCACGATGGTCAAAACTTTTCATACTTGTACCATACAATTCCATACACATGTAAACCGATGTCATACAAGTGCCTTATTGGTATTGTGCTCATGTCTTATTGGTGTCACCAATTCCATACCAATATCATATGGATATGACACTAGTATCATACCAATATGATACCGGTTTAACATCGATTTGACAATCATATGACACATCTATAACATTGGTATCCTAATATATGATACCTATATCATATAGTTTGATATAGATATGACACCTACATGGTACCAATATGACACTTGTATGATACCACAATGGCACTGTTATCATATCGATAGGATATTAGTATGATACAAATAGCATATATAGATTATAATGGTATAACATTGGTATCATAATGGTATGATATCATTATCATAATGGTATGCTATTGGTATGATAACCATAGTTTTTGGTATGATATTTGTGTTGTGCTAGTGTTCAATCGGTGTCATACCAAGAATTCTTGACCACTATACCAATATCAATGTTGTGTCATCTAGATACACAAGAACTACATGGAAAAACAAAGAGCATGAAGGAAGTGGAAATGTGAACCAAAAAAATCATGAATGATAGTGAGTAAATGGTCTTACTTGAGTTGATCTAAAAGGTGCACTGGATGTTTCACATACTGCTTTCTACACACGTTTGTAAGTTTTTTTTTCCCAGATCAAAAATATTGTGTCCAAATTGCAATTACAACTTCTTGGTATAAAACTCAAGAAACCACTATCTCAAAATTAGTTGGAATTGGTATTTTTTGGAGTCTTAAGCACGACAATACTATAGCTAGAAATTGTGAAAATTCAAGTCGGGCATAATCTGACCCCGCTAGACCCTTCAAAAGATTTCACGGTTAATAAAATCAAATAAAGAATTGGAAATATTAGAAATAATTATTTCACATGGCCTAGAAGATAAAAAGTCACATGGCCTAAAAATAAATCATTAGAAAGGCAAAAAACCCACCCAAAGTGGCAGAATTGGACCTCACGCTAAGCAAATGGTCACATGAGGATTCTAGAACCTTTCTAAAAGCCAGTGAGCAGCTTGGGGAAGCCTCCTCCTTTGTAGGGAGGTGACATGGGCCTGGATAACCCTTTACACACTGATCTTGGCCACCAAAAAGCTATAAAAAGGCCCTAGAGCTCTCATTTTATACGTACAAACTCTTAGGAACTCCTCTCTAGCATAGAGAGTAGCTCCACATACCACTAAAGAGAGCAAAACTTGTAAGTGGCCTAATTCAAATAATTAAGACTAATCTTGAGATCAACAGATAAGCTAGGGGTAAGCTAAAATAGCTTGATTTTAGTCCTAAATCAAAAGAGGAAATTAGTTAATTAGCTTATATAATTACATAGTAACTATCAAAGCTAGAGAACATTGTAGGAAGCTAAGATAATTAGCTCATAGGCAAACAATTACCGTAGCTAATTAATTAAGCCAAAATAGCTTGATTTTAGCTCTAATTCAAAGGGGCAAATATTTAATTAGCTTAGATAATTAGTAATTATCAAAGCTAAAAAACATTGTCAAGAAGTCAAAATAATTAGCTCATAGGTAGAAAATTAGTTTAGCTAATTAATTAAGCTAAAATAGCTTGATTTTAGTCAAAAATCAAAGGGGAAAATTAGATAATTACATGGTAATTTTAAGAGCTAGAAAACATTTTTAGGAATTTGGGATAATTAGCTTATAGGTAAAAAATGGTTTAGCTAACTAATGAAGACAAAATATTTTGATTTTACCAAAAATCAAAGAAAAAATTAGTTGATTACCTTAAATAATTACATAGTAATTATCAAATCTAGAAAAAAAATGTTAGAAAGTTGGGATAGCTAGATCATAAACAAAAAAGTTTAGCTAATTAATTAAGCTAAAATAGCTTTTTTAGTCCTAAATAAAAGAAGAAAATTAGTTAATTAGCTTAAATAACTACATGGTAATTATCAAAGCTAGAAAACATTGTTAAGAAGTTGGGATAATTAGCACATAGGCAAAAAAATTAGTTTTGCTAATTAATTTAGCCTATCTAGTCTAATTTTTCCTATAAATAAAAAGGATAAATTAGAAAAATAGATAATATGTTTATGAGGAAATTTCAAAAAACGTTCTTAGAAATCTAAAATAATTATCATAGCCTAATAATAGATTAGGTAATTACTATGGTGAAATTAGTCCAATTTTGATCATAAAAATTAAGGAGAAAATTAGTTGATTAACTTAGATAAATATGGTATAATTATGAGAGGTTGGAATACATTATAATATTATTCCTATGAATTTCTAAAGGTAAAAACTATAGGTTTACATATTATATCTAATGGTTAAGTATCCTTTTACAGGATAAGAGCAAGGCTCTGAAAAGGATACGTGCAAGCAATCATATAGATGATGAGTCCTTACCCAAGAGGACAGGGATTTCATTGATGTAATCACCATCATGTGATTACGTTAATAACTCTAGTATTTACACAAGAAATCCGTGTGATCACGTTAATTGTTAACGTGACTTTGATTATGTTTCGCAAAAACCCTTAGAGCCGGTTAGCCCGCAGGAGTTTTGATTTTTCCGCCAGGCTTTTTTATTTTCCTGGCGGGCCCGCCGGGTGTACCCTGATACCCAGCGGGCCTATCGAGAAAATGAAAAATCCCAGTGGGAGTAATTATATATAGTAAACAATGTGCTAATTGCGGTCCTTTAGCTAAGAAAATCCTTGGGGAGTGTATCCGAGTGCCGGGTATAGTCATCTCCTTGTGAATTGACCTAAGGTTACAGAGTCACAGGTCTTTTTTTTGGGCCGAACGTGATTCATAATTCGGTAACCACTTTAAAAAAATTTTAATTCCTTTACCAAACATAAAGGTACAAAACCAAAATAATTGAAAATTTGGAGAGTGCTCATTGCAACGAAGCCATTGGTCCAAATGAGGGCTGTAATTGGTTTTAGAAGATGAGCATATGTAAATGACGAGTCGATAGTCAAGGGTTGGATGTCTTGTACTAGTGTACTTGGCATATAAAGATCCTTGAAGTCTTGCATTTTTCACTGTCATATATTTGAGTTGCAATACACTGTCACTCCACAATATAAGAGCTATAATCCTTAATTGGGTGAAAATAGTTTTTATTTATTGAATTGGTTGCATAAGGGGGCTACAATCCTTCATTGGGTACAAGTAGTCCTCAATTGTGTGATTATATTGAAGATTTATTTGCCTTACTTCATGCATTGGTTTATACAGAGAGTGCGTTATGTATTATGATAGATTATTAGTGCATGAAATGACCAATCATATATTTTATTGCTTTCATTTGTTTTTTGCAAACAACTGACATCGTTCAGTGTAGAAGTTGATTATTTTTTGTAGCATTTGAAATATATGTGTCTTATTGTTTGCAAATGAAAGTGGACATATAAATAATCATCATAATAATAATTGCATTGAAAAAGTCATAGCATTGTGGTAGTTATTATGCAGTGCATAGAGTGTATTGCAATGTGTATGTTTGCTCACAACATAGGTGATCGATATGTGGATTGACTAGTGTGCATTGAAAATCTCATATTGTGCTTTTTGGTTACTTTTATAGTGAATAGTTTTTTAATATATATTGAAAATAAGAATTTTTTTTTAAAAACTGAATATTTTTTCATTTGTCTTCAGTTTTATTTTTAAAGCAATGGAGCAAAATGTGGGCACAAGTGGTATGAAGAAGCCAAAGAATAAAAAAGCTCCTGGCAAAGAGTGGGATTATGCTCACAACATATGCGGTCGATATATGGAGTGGCAATGTAAATTTTGTCTCACAACAAAATCAGGCGGTGCACTACGTATTAGGGACCATTTTTTGGGTAGCGTTAAAAAGAGATGTAAGAAATGTGAACATCTTCAAGCACCTGCAATTGCAAAGCGTTTGAAAGAAGAGCTCGCCAGAAAGGGTGGCAAGAGACTACAGATATATAGCTCTATGACTGCAAGTCAAGAGTTGTCAGAGCCAAATATTAAATCCGCAGATCCTGTGGTGATGCCAACTAACCTTGGAGAACAACATGCACAGGGGGAGGAAATTTCAAGTAGCATTCCTTTTAAGCGTTAGAATGAAGGTGGACTTGGTCAAATGCATCAAAAATAATTACATCAAAGCTTTCGAGCGCAGTCTCTAGAAGAAGCACAAACTGCACTCACCAAAGCAATATTCTTCATTGGAAGTGCTTTAATCCTAGTAGACAACAATCATTGGAAGGCTGCTTGGAAGAAAATTGGTGAGTTTGGCCATACAAAATGTTTTCTTGGACAAATGTTACATTGAAGTCAAAGAGCATGTTGACAAAATAATCCTTGGGAATATTTCACTTTCAGGATGCACAATTGCGAGTGATGACTGGTCAAATGTTCAAAGAAGACCGTTGATCAATCTTATGCTGGTTTGTCCAAGGGGAGAAACGTTTATAAAGGTGATTGATAGTTCTGGTGCAATTAAAAGTGGCAAATATGTTTCTAAGGTCTTGATTAATGTAATTAAAAAAATTGGTGCTAAACATGTCATTCAAGTAGTCATGGACAACACAAAGAATTATAAAAACGCTAGTAAAGTAATAAGGAAGTGCTTTCGGCCACACATTTTTGCCAATGGTTGTAATACTCACAACTTAAACTTGGTGCTGAAGGATTGGTATCACTAGCGAAGAAACCACATGGTTCGCCAAAATAATTGACAGAGCGCGTCAGGTTGTGAAATTTATCTTGAAACGACAAAGAGTACTTGATTTGTATAGAACGCGTATGTTTGTGATGTTTTAACTTCCTGTTGAAACTCGGTTTTGCACGTACTTTTATACATTAGAATCACTTCTCCGCAATAAGTGCGGTGTGATTGACACATTCAATTGCACGGCCTTTGATAAATGGCAGCTTGAGCAAAAAAAAAAGTGAAAGATAAAATTACATGTCTGTGTGGCAACGTAAGCAAGGCTGCTTGGTGAAGGAGTGTAATGGATGCATACCATGTAATGATGTTCGTTATATTCGTGATTCGCAACCTTGATCAAAGGGTGTCAAATTTGGGCAAAGTGTGGATGACATGGTGGTCAGTCCAACAGAGTCTTGAAAATCCCAAAGAGCTGAAAGAGTCTGTAGTAGAGAAGGAGTGGCGACTACCATTCTCTGGCAAAGAGCGAAGAATTTTGGCCGAGTATTTTCATGCAACGTGGAAGAGCGCTCATAATTCACTCCATAGTGCTCAATCCGGAGTATCAGAATTTAGATTTAGTGTCCAATACGGAGGTGGTTAGGTTTTTTTAATCACGTGGTCAACACGTTCTACTCCAACATTCAGGACCAAATTGATTGCATCAAAGATATGAGTACATTTAGATTAAAAGAAGGTCCTTTTGCGAATGATTTTGTATAGATAATGGCAAAAGAGCAACTTGCATAGAAGTGGTGGATGATGAATGGTGGAGAGCATTACTCTACCTTATGTCCCCTTGCAATGGAAATACTGGCACAATGTGCAACAAACTCAAGTTCAAAGAGAAACTGGAGTATATACCAATATGTTCACATCACTATTTGCAACAGACTATTAGCAGACCGAGCAAAAAAATTAGTGTATATGTTTTGCAACGAAAAGATATTGAATCACATCGAAAGTGCTGGCTACGAGGAGGAAATGCCAACCTGGTTGTATGATTGTCAAAACAAAGATGAAGAAAAGTTCAATATTGGTGTATCTCAATGCAATATAGATGAAATAGAAGAGAATCTGATAATAGATGTGGAGATTGAATTACAAGGAGATCCACAACACTCAGATTTAGAACCAGATAACAACTTCACAAATTCAATATAGCTTGAGAGTAGAATGAAGATCGTGTCAAAAACCATTGTAAAAGACCTTGTATTCAATGTGTTTTGATCATATACAATGCTTCATATTCGTAACTATATATAGTTTGTCGATCTAAATTGTGTTGCTCTGAAGTAGCATCTTGGTCACCAAACAGATTTCTAATTGTGCTAGGGGTATCTTGGCAGGCTTGCTTGAATTTATACTCATTTGCCATGCCAAACATAATATATATTCCCTGTGGAATATCTTGTGAACAGATTGCACATCGGCTACTATTTTTTGCATTAAATGAATAAGACAGACGAAGTGATAATAATGACCACATGTCAATGTATAATATCCACTCCGTCCGTCAAAATTCTTGTAGCAAACTAGACATTGGGAAGATGAGGATGCATCTGAAGTAGATGAGGGGACCAAATCTGGATGCAAGACAAGGTGGCTTATGTGTGTCCCTTGTACAGGCGGAGGATTCACTCGCTATGTCAGATTCTGAACATCCTTATGGAATATCTTGTGAACAGATTGCACATCGGCTACTATTTTTTGCATTAAACGAATAAGACAGATGAAGTGATAATAATGACCACATGTCAATGTATAATATCCACTCCATCCGTCAAAATTCTTGTAGCAAACTAGACATTGGGAAGATGAGGATGCATCTGAAGTAGATGAGGGGACCAAATCTGGATGCAAGACAAGGTGGCTTATGTGTGGCCCTTGTACAGGCGGAGGATTCACTCGCTGTGTCAGATTCTGAACATCCTGGCTTAAGCGGTGAATGATTTTATCCATCCTGACCTGTGATGCTTGGGGTGTTTGGGTGGCTATAGAAAGCCGTGTTATTTTTGTATCTTTCTCTGCCAGCTGTGTCGTGTAAATATCCTTCTCTCTCTCTTTAACTATAGGTCAACGCCTTCCACTATCAATGCCAACTCATCTCGGGTGAAAGTGACACAACTCTCCCCGATATCATGAGTGGCAACAATTGTTTCCTTTGACTAAAAGTCTATTGGTCGCTATTGCACAAAGTGAACATATAACATTTTTGCAAAATATAACGCACAATCTGCATTGTGCAGTGGATGGCCATAACCTTCCAAGTAGACCCTCTCGGCGTTTTCTTTGATCGCATCGTGGAGGCACTTCGATACCTTCCACCTTCCTTTCTTGATCTCTGCGTCCTCACATGGCCATATTGTTTTGATCATGTCCTTCGTCACTTCTTTATTGATCTCTTTCCATTGCATGTGGTTTGGATTTGCCCATTTTGAGAGTCGTTGAGCCGTGCACGTTGCTTGTTGTGTCGACATACTGTGTGCTAGAGACTTCATGCACTGAAATGCATTAACAACCGCTTGTTGTTGATCATCATGCACTGATTGGGTGCCACAAAGTTGTTCTTCATTGGCCATTTTCTCTTGGAGCTACAATGGCCAAATAGACAAATATTCAATATCATTGGCAAATATATATTCTCACGATTCAGCAGTCTCACAGATGCACAAGGTAGCAAATTTTTGTCCACTACATAAGATGTCATAGCCGACTAAATCAAACCACAACTGATGCGACTAACTTAAATCACAATTGCCGGACCTAATTGAATCACAAAACAATTTTGAAATACCTCGTATAATATGACAAATTTGAAATGACTAAAGATAATTGACTCAAGGAGGTGAACCACTTTAAACCAAATAATACACTTCAATAAAAATAGAATACCCTGGACAAGATAAATGTATATCATAAAAATGTTTAGATCAGATAAAAAGATGGTGCAAGTTCAACAAGGGGACATTGGATAGGGTTAGGGTCTGTCTTTAAATGTTCTTTGAAAAATATCAAAACATCAAATGCATTTCTTCTTTGTTCCAGCTCCTTTAACTTCATCCAACAATCTACTTTAATCTGAATGGCCCTCATAACATCTTGTTCTGGGTGGTAAAAAACTTCTTCTGGAAAATAATTTTTATGGTTGTACTCCAAAAATCTATCAGCGTATCGAATAGATAACCCAATGCATAAATGTCGCTCGATTTTTTGTATGCATCTGTGCACCGTGGATCGTATAGTTTTGGACCAATCCACGGTCACCTAGCCATCTTTGCATCCCCTGCTCTCTGTGCCTCCAAAACTGCAGAGTCCGATTGCGTAGTTGGATGCAGATAACTAATTGACGTGCGCTTAGCTGGCGTTCTGAGCATCATTCCCCAATCAATGATGCCAACACGTGGTTTATTTGTGCGAGTAAAGTCCAACATTATGTTGAACGGGTGTAGGTCACTATGAACTATCCCGACCGAGTGGGCAGTCGCAATGCCATCGATTACGGCGTGACAAATGGCTGGAATTTGCTTGATCACTACCTTGATCCACGCCGTGTCTATCTCTTGTACAGGAATATTTGCTACAGGCAATGACGTCCAGCCGTGTTGTAGCCTGCGCATGTGTTGTCTGAACAATCCGTGGACGAATGGTAAGCGACACATCATGTCCCCCACGGTACCTCCATTGTAGTATGGGAATATTGTGATCCAAAGGAGCTTTGGTGGTAAATCTAATGCACCTTACAATGGAGGGGTGAAGCATTTGCATTCCTTGATCTGTCTGAAAGCTGTCAAATTTTGCCTCACTCCCTCCCTTGTAGAATTTTCCCACATATGTGATGTGATCTAGAAAGAAAGAGATGCCTTTGATGGTGTACAATGTGCACACACCAAAGGAGCCTGCTCCAATCCTCGTAGCTTCTACCAAGGCCTTGTGAGGGATGCCAACAAGATGAGCGCATCTGGCATTCAAATCCATGCGCATGATTGTGTCGGTGCCACTGGCATCTGATCGACCTCCCAAAGCTGCTTGCGCATCTTGGGCCATCTTCAATCTCTTGGGTAAGGCTGCTTGGTCTTGCGCTTTCACACGCTTCATCTTTACCTTCTGTTCCTCCCATAATTTATCCCAGAGCTCTAATTTTGACATGTCGCAGGCAGGAGGGATGTCTTCCTGTAAGTCTCTGCAACATACTTTCATATTGCCCAACACTGTCCTAACCTTGTGGTGGGGGTCGAATTCTTAAATCCTTGTTGGAATCAACAACTCGTATTGGTCTTCACCTCGCAACCTGCACTCTGTGTTCTCCCATATAGCACTAGTGAGATATTTGATGAAGACATCGCTTTCACTAATCTGCTATATGCGACCATCTGCACATGATGATATTGCCAAAATACATTATTTTCGAATGGCACGCATAATAATTTTCTTTTGATCTAGCTTCATTTTTGTACTGGACAATAAAAAACAGCATATCAAATACAAATTCATGGTTGCAAGCTGCATTATCACTCTCACACAAATTTAGACAAACCCTCAACCATGACTTGAAGACTTTAAGAAATGTGCATGGAAATATAGAGTGCGCTTGAAAAAAATCTTCACTTTAAACTGTAATCTGTTACATGTGTAAAATGCAGAGCAAACAAGTGGTTTATAAGAACTTCATCCAGATCAAACAATACATGTTAACAATCTGGAACATTTCAGCATAGAGTGAATTTTTACCTTATATTTTTCATCGTACCCACACACTAGTTCAAACAAAGCACACACCAACTTAAAGACCTTAAAAAATTCAGCTAGATTGTATTTACTCAGGTTGATAATCATTTTTACTTTAAATGTTATGTTTGCTCGTGTAAAATACAATAAATATGTCATTCCTAATAAAATAGTCCAGATCTAACAGAACATCGTGATGTATATATTGTCAATTTTATTTTAGCTCATTTAAAACATTGAAAGTATACAAATCAGGCTAGGAAATGGCAAAGAATGTCTTGCTCTTTAAAAAGATAGAAATTAATATTTAGCATGCAAATTGTGTTCATACACTTTTTTACATAGAATTAATGTAAATGTAGTATTTAAAATAGCGATGATGATTGATGCTCTTTAAAAAGATACAAAAGAATTTTTAACGTGCAAATTGTGTGCAAATTTTTTAACAGAGAATTTATGTAAATGTAGCGATAAAAATAGCGATGATGCTTGGGGTCCTTTAAAAAGATAAAAATAGTTAACATGCAAATTGTGATGATTGATGAATCAAAATATTGATGAATGATGAATATTTAACATTTAAAATAGCAATGAATGATTGATGATTGATGAATATTTAACATGCAAATTGTGATGATTGATGAATATTTACCATTTAAAATAGCGATGATTGATGAATAAAGCATTCTTTTGAATATGATTAGCTAGTATATAATTTCATAAGAACATTTAAAAACAACAAAATCAAACAATGCAAACATTTGTATATGAAATCCTCTTCATAGCTGTGTTACCGACCAAGTATTTCATATACTTAATACTTAAAAATTAACTACACATGCACATACAAATTATATGAAATTTGTACGGCCGGGTTAACGACTTGAATGCCACATTTATGCAAAAACAGATGCTTCTAACAAACGTCACTCAATTAGCTGCGTTACCGATCGAGTACCGTCTGAATCTAAGGAGAAATAATCTCTTGCATACGAGCATCATATAGCCATGTTACCGATTGATGCCTTATGTTTTTGGGAAAGAGGAAGGGAAGTTGACTTACCACAAGGATACTAGATTTGCCATGTTGTCGACGTAGTACCCAGATAGTAAGCCAATACTTACCACAAGGACACCATCTTCCCCGCGTCACCGAGGTTATGCCCCCGTGGTAAACACTATTCCGTAGAACAGCTTACGCACACACTCCCATTGTGTGGTAAGGTACCTTATGACTGCCGTGCAATATGACAAAAGGCATGCTACCACACAACGTATACACACACACAACACTAAACCCGGGTCGTGTGTCAGATACTCCGCTAGTGCCACGCACTGCGATGCAGAGCACGCTCCCACACGACCCCCTCTCTCTCCCCCTCTCTCCTCTCTCCTCTCGACGTACCTGCAAAGGAAATCGTCTCTCTCTCTCTCTCTCTGAAAGAAAAGGCAATCATCTCTCTCTCTCTCTCTCTCTCTCTCTCTCTCTCTGTCTCTCTCTCTCTCTCTCTGAAAGCTCAAAGAATAATGCCCAACGGGCTGGATCGGGGTCCTATATATATAATTATGTGGGCCCGCTGAGCTTTTCGGTTTCCTCGGTAGGCCCGCAAGGAAAACTTTAAAGCTCGGCGGGATTTTAGTGGGTTTCTAGGTTGTCCTTGACCGGATTGTTTGTGATCATGTTAAGTGTAATAATGTAAATGTGTCAATAAGACCTTGCGATCACACAAAATTTGTGGTAATTATGTAAATATTAAATCCCTGCAAGAGGGGAAGAGGTACTTACAATCATGAGGCTAGCACCAGCAACATCCCCACGGATGTGACCGCTAGTCCCTCGGAGGTGCAGTAGATTACAACACCTGACCAATCACAAGTGGGTTTAAGTTCTTTAAGTTCATTTATTAGGTGTAAATGTTTAAAGTATATAACATTTCATACGATAAATAGTGATTAAGATCATCAAGATTAATAAATTTTTTTTAAAGTTCATTTATTAGGTGTAAATGTTTAAAGTATTTAAACATTTCATACGATAAATAATGATTAAGATCATCAGGATCAATAAAATTGGCCAAGAACAGAAGTATAAACCTTCCAAGAAACCTTGTACATTTGGTTGAGAAGAACTAGGAAAGAAATGTCTCGAGTAGTCTAAGTGAAATAGAGAAAGAAATGATTGACCATTCTTAAGACAACTTGTCCCAAGGTCACCTCTGATTTCTCGATATTTTTCTCTCAGATGGAGAGTAATGAAATCTATGTGGCTTCTTGTCAGTCGGCTCCCTTTGTGAACGCCGAGTCTCTACTCCGTTCATGTCATTTTCTTGTAAATGTTAGGACATTCTTCTTATCCTAGCAGAGCCGCATGACTATATGGCCAACTGGTTAGGATGTATGGGTACCCGAACTAATGTTTCTAGAATAAGAAAGAGGTGTGTGGACACTTGAAGTTTGGATTTTGGAATAAGAAAAGGATGTATGGGCACCCATGTATAGGTGATCGTGAGACAAGTGGGGTGCTAGTCACATTGTTGATATGAGAGTACTTGGTCTTAAGTTTAAAGATGTTTGTTTGATAAAGAATGCTTGTAAAGATGAATTTCAAAGGCCTCTTTTAACAAAAATTGTTATGGAAATAAGAAACGAACCATTGTTTTAATTATTAAAATAATATGATAGTAATTATGAAACTAAGATACATGTGTGAGTGTGGGGTGGAAAGTGAGGATCGACTAAGGTTGTTTATCATGGATGAGTGGACTTGATTAGTCAGGTAGATATCTTTCCCCACCACACTAAATGTTTGGTAAGCTCCCCCATTGGAAGAGTAGTCCTCCAATGGTTGTTCCCTCACTTAAGTAGAGGGAAAAAGCATTGGAGAAGAATCCTTAGCCCTATGTGGAGGCTTTAGGGCCAAAAAAAGTTTTAGGTTTTTTCATGTTTTTGCTTATGAGATAGGGTGCGAGACATGACTAAGTCTGTTTCTCGGGCTATAGGTTGGATCCATTGCCAATGGTAAGGACCTATTCTCTGGATCTTCACTTCTTAAAGACTTTGTTTTCATTAGGCGTAGAGACTTGTCGTCAAGGACCCTGTCTTGACCTTAGAATAATTGGGTTGGGGACCTCACACTTGGTATCAGAGCATGGTTAACAAAAATCCTACACCTAGAAAAGTTTAAGTATAAGAATGACACTTGTGATTTATTTTTAAAGGATTAAAGAGAGTGAAATGAAGATAATTTTTTTCCCCCATCAATGCAAGAAGATTTCCATCAAGCCTATTGCAGATTCATGGTTTTCTTGTGAGACTTGAAAACGGCCCAAAAGAAGCCCATCGACAGAGGGTAGACTCGAGGGGAATGGCGTCACGACGTCACAAGAGGGGTGCAGGGAACTGGTCACCTCATCTCACCCATTGATGGGAATTGGATTGTGCTAGCTAGGGTGGAAATAAGATAAACATCGTGCACACAAGTAAGTGTGTGTTGGGTAGATTAACACTCAAGCAAATTAGGTTCCAAGATCAATTCACTTGGAGTCATAAACACGGTCTAATGTATTTGCTAATCCATCACAAGCTCACCATAAACAAGGGAGACGTAATGCAAAATAGAGCTGTGTTTATTCATTCATGAAATGAGCTTTAAGTAGCTCTACATCTTGACTCCATTACATGGGAAAATTCCCCCTCTTCCCTCCTTCACTTAGACTCTAGGACAAAACCCACACTTTAAAAGCCTCCCCTTGTGATTTGGACTAAGACAAAATACTGAAGATGCAATATCCACACAGGATGATAAGTTGGTATTCGCATAGGATGGTAAAATCCACACAGGTTGAAAAAATCCACACATCCACACTGGACGATAATATCCACATCGAAAAATGAAATTCCTCCCCTACAATTAGAAAGGCTTCATCTTCAAATTATGTCGTCATAGAAGACAAGGTTGTTCTTGCCCTCGTCTTCTTCTTTGTCCTCTACCATGTGAGATGATCCTGCATAACATAAGCTTTGCAAAAATCATTAACTATCCCAAGCCTTATTCCCAAGACCTCAAACACCTTCGAAGGTGGAGAGAGCTAGCAGGGAATGAGGGTAGGGAAGAGGAAGAAGAATCATCCATAGGAGAAAGAAATAGCTCCTCACTTCTCATCACTCTTCTTGCCTAGCATAGCATAATAGCATAGTAATGAAGATGAAGAAGATGGCAAGCTTAAGCATTTAAGCATGGCTGTTGGTTGGATTTGCATTCCATAGCCAAGAGTGTTGGTGTAGGCTCTCCACTTCTCAACAAGCTTGGAGAAGGAGATGGAGCTCTTGCACTTTGCACTCCACTCAATGAGAGTATGTGTGTGTGTGTGGGAGAGTATACCCCCTCTCATGCTTGGACCACCTCTCTCTCTCTCTCTCTCTCTCTCTCTCTCTCTCTCTCCCACACACACACACACACACACACACACACACAGAGGTGGACCAAGCATGAGAGGGGGTATACTCTCCCCCCACCCCACACACACACACACACACACACATACTCTCATCGTGTGGAGTGCAAAGTACAAGAGCTCCATCTTCTTCTCCAGGCTTGTTGAGAAGTGGATAGCCTACACCAACACTCTTGGCTATGGAATTCAAATCCAACCAACAGCCATGCTTTAATGCTTAAGCTTGCATCTTCTTCATCTTCATTATTATGCTATTATGCTATGCTAGGCAAGAAGAGTGATGTAAGTGAGGAACTATTTCTTTCTCCTATGGATGATTCTTCTTCCTCTTCCCTACCCTCATTCCTTGCTAGCTCTCTCCACCTTCGAATGTCTTTGAGGCCTTGGGACCAAGGCTTGGGATAGTTAATGATTTTTGCAAAGTTTATGTTATGCTTGTGATGCATGAAGCTTTCTATCCTCATTGCATCAACCAGGTCACAAGGAACACAAAGATTGTATTGTATCAAGTCTCTCTTGATGGGAGAATCTATAATTCAAACGCTTTTGAAGTGGGGACCGGCTCCAAGTAAATCCAGTCAACTATTGTCATGTTCTCTAATACTCTCTCTCTTGCAAAAGTATTGTTCATGCTAAGTTAATAAAGTACTATGTTCATGTTGCTACCATCAATTAAGTTCAACCTTTTTGATGTCAAAGTAATCTCACAAAAATGCTCACTCTAATTCTCTTAATTCCACTATTCTCAAAGTTCATATGCCATTTCCATTACAGTAGTTATCAAGATAAGGAAAGGTAGATGCTTCTAGGAGGGCCAGTGTGGCCACACCTAAAGAGATGATATTTTACAATTATTTGGGATTTAAAATATGGGTGGTTTATTTGGTTATGGTAGATGCGGTGAGAAGATGTTGGACGGATACGCCGCGACGGACGTCAGCACAACGAGAACTCACCTAACATATAATGTCAGCTAAGGACGAAGCTCGACCCGCAGGCGCGTGGAAGCAAGCATAAGGTGTCAACCTACACTTGACCGACTCCTAACTAATTTCTACAGAGATCTCTACCAATTGTCTAAGTCACAGCCTTCAAGAGTGCATAAGAGGAAACTTCCTACAACGCTGTCTAGAGCCGAACACCCATCAAACAATCTCGAAACACCATAGAACTTGAAGGAGACCCTACTAATACCAATAGGTCGCTCTCCCTAAGGTCTATGAACCAAAACCCCAACTCAAAACACACGGTGCAAAATCACGTAGGATGTCTGGCCGAAATTTGCAGGTCTTCGTTTCCGAAATCTAAAGTGCCTAATGTGAGTGGCCGCTGATCCACTTCTTCATTGTATGGTTTCACGCATCTTGATCAATGATTCATATCTTGCATGCAGGTTCATCATTGTTGGGCCGAAAATATCTGTGTTTATTGTGAAGAAGCCGGTGTAGAACACTTCTTCAAAGGCCTAGAGGTGATAGGATGGTAGGAACATTATCCTTTGATACATCGCATGTATTACCTCCTTGGAAGGATGACTAGACAAGATCATAGGCGCATCTGTAAGTATCTTGGAAGAAAAAGATGCCGTCTGTCACCTGGACTGGCTTGAAAGTCTCAAATACTGCTAAAAGTGTTTTGCAGATTTTCTTCATCATGATGCACGTAAGGTCAGGTGAGCCAGTGAACAATTTGATGGCGCCCGTTAGGGTTTTCACCATGTATTGGACACTTATTCTCTCACCTGCCTTCAAGCCCGGCAGTCTAGGGTAATTCAGCCAAGTGGGTTGGCTCCTTTGCAAGATTTCCTGAGCTTTCCACGTCCTGATCCTTGGTAGAGGACAAAAGCTGAGGTTGTCTCTGATGTTTTTCAGTGCCTCTACCAAGTGGATTAGGTATTGTGGGTACTTTGTGAGCCAGGCCTTCCTCCATTTTGGCTGAGAGTCAACAATTAGCTTGATCCCTTATGGTTGGGAGGTATCTGCGTTGTAGATTGGTACGGTCGGCTCTTCTCTTATCCGATTATTGATGGTGGCTGCTTCATATTTCAACAATGGATATGGGAGAGAGGGTTGAATCCATTCGCGCTTGAGGTTGCTGGCGTTGATATTCTGGATGGTCATGGACTTGAAAATCCTCTGCTCCCACTCCAAGGCTTCCTTTGTTGTCTCTCTGATCTCCACCTCTATTGCTTTACGCAACTTTTCTTCCTCTTCCTGTGTTAGATCCTGTGGCTCTTGAGAGGATCCTTCTAGGATTTTCTCTTGCATAGGCGTGTCCACCGGATCTGCCACATTTTCTAAATCGATGCCCTCATTGGCTGCTGGCCCTGTGCCCTCTTGCTCTCCTGCTTGCTATCCTCTCAGCTCTTCAATCTGCTTTAGGAGTTTTTGTTTTTCTGATTCAGCTTCTTCGCCCATATTCACGAGGAGGTCATTTAATTCGGCGTTTATCCTCTCCGCCTCCTCGAGCTTTCTTTTTATACTTTCTACTTCCTCTTTCAGGGATTTTTGGTCTTCTTCCATTCTTGTTTACATGACAATAGACCCTTCTGCCATCATCAATTTTTGCATTTTCTCTAGAGTCAGCTCCTTCTGAAGTTCTTGCATCTGTTCTTCATAGAGTTGACTTTCCGTAGAGATGTGAGTCGAGCTAGTAGCTCTGACTCTGGTAGGGGATGCCCGCAGCCTCTGGATGGTCTGATCTTTCACTTTGAGTTGGTCCTTGAGCTCAAGGACCTCATCCTGGCTGGCTTCTTGATCTATCTCCACCTTTTCTTTGGCGTTTCTCATGGCTTCAACTTCTTTAGATTCCTCAGCCAGTTGTAGGGTCAGGTTATCCCTTTCCCTCTCGGCATCTATCAGTGATTTGCTGAGCTGCTGACATTCCTCTTCAACTCCTTGCATTCTTTGTGCTCCTGCCTGATTTTCTTCCTCCATTGCCTGGCATCTTTGCAATACCCTTGCTAGGTTGGCCTGTAGCTCAGCTTCTCTCTCTTTCTACCTTTGGCTTTGTCCTTGTAGAGAGTCTACTTCCAGCTTTATCTTTATTTCCGTGGCCTTGAGAGCTGCCATCTCATTTTCTGAAGCCATAGACTGCGCTCTCAACCTGGTTAGCTTCGTCATCACCACATCCCAGTCGTTGGAGGGCGGGTGCAGGTCCACTGTATCTGTGGCCATTTCTTTTAGTTCTATTAACCGGATGCCTTGCATTTGTTCTTTAGGCCTTGTGCTTGCCAAGTCGAATGCGACTGTGGCAGCCTCTTCTTTTGTGTACCCTGCAGCTAGCAGGTCCAGAAATGTGTGATACGAATCATCCGACTCTTGTTGCTCACTTCGAGGCTTAGCCTCTTCCTTTGGCTTCGGCTCCTGGCTCTGCTCTTTTCCCGTTCTTCCGGTTTGTCTTCAACCTCTTTATCTTCTTATGGAGGGTTGTGAGGAGGTGGTGAGGGCGGTGGTCTGGGTTTAGGGCTGGCCGGTAGAGATGTAGGCTTTCCCTTTAAATCTCTGTCTGCTTTAGTTTTTCTTTCCCTCTCTTGGCTCTCTTGCTCATCTAGTAGTTTCTGCCGTATTTGCTCCACTTCCTCCTCTGTGAAAGGTACATGCGGTATATTCTCTGATGCGGCATCAAGAATCTCAAAATTCTTGATATAATCATCGAATCTGTCCCTTTGCACTCTTCGGGATGATCCCGACATAGCTTCTAGAGAAGGCTTCCAGAGTTCACTTAAATCACCTTTAAGGGCTCTCTCTGCTCTGAAGCTCTCCATCAGTCTCTCTAATCTTGCCACTTTT
This sequence comes from Adiantum capillus-veneris, assembly GCF_014529385.1. Lineage (NCBI taxonomy): Eukaryota > Viridiplantae > Streptophyta > Polypodiopsida > Polypodiales > Pteridaceae > Adiantum > Adiantum capillus-veneris. The sequence continues at coordinate 102,702,810 of NC_140940.1, read as the reverse complement.
TGTGACTGTTTCTTTCACTGGCACTTGGGCAAATACTTTCTTCCCCTTCTTTTGCTTGGGTTGCTCTTCTAGAATAGGCTCTAGCCGTCTTTTCAGTCTTGTGGCAACCCTTGGTGCTCTTTGTGGCTCATCTTCTCTGTCTTCTTTTAGTCTCAGCCGATCATTCTCAGAAGGGGGGTCAAGCCATCTTCCTTTTGCGTGCAGTGCCCCATAAATCACCTTAGTGATTAGTTCTCCTGGCACAATATATGTTGGCTTCTTGTTACCCATCTTTACTAGGTTGTCATGTATATACGCTGCATAATTGATTATCTTTGGGGTGCCTTTTGTCATTGCCCAAGTGAATGTCGTGGCAATTGCACCTGGCGGCATTCTGTACTTCTGTGGCCTCTTCGTACACATGTGGAAGTATTGGTTGTACAACTAGCTCATGATTGCCACTCTTGGGTTGGCAATATCTTCAAAGGTGTAGTTTCCTTTCCTTTCATTGTACACCTTGACCTCATCCCTTCTTTTAGCTACACTATCCCCCTTGTTGGAGAGGTCTAGTGCATCTGCTGCAACCTGCTCAGTGATGATTATTTTTGTTTCTGGCCTACCTTGTAGATCTGTTACTCTGGCCACTCCGTCTTCTTTGATGGTTGTCACAAACTCCTAGACTCTCTTTATGTCCACCCCTGCCGGTACTGCTTCAAAGTAGTTGTGGAGATCAATCTTCTCCAAGTACCCGGCCATCTTGCTTCTTACGAACTCATTGAGTTCTCACAGCAGCATTGGTAGGTCGATCACATTGCCTTCAGTGTCTTTGAATACTCCTTGGTAGATCTTTAGGTCGTTGGACTCTAATAGATCTTCTTGGATCCATGTGCTGGTGTGCTTTAGTGTTCCTTCTGGTATGACGAAGGGCTCCACTTCTTCTAGATAATCCTTGATGATCATTCTTTTCTTCTTTGCCGGTGACTTCGCGGCTGCCATAGATCCTGTTGCACTCAGTAGTCCGAAGTTAGCGTTTTTTCCATATTAGCTAAGAATACTGAGTTTTAACTATGCAAATGACTTGAAAATTGAAAATAAAGCTTAAAAGGACCTTGTGAAGCTGTGCATGTGCTCACAGTGCAATTCTGGCCATAATTTTCCATTTAGACATCCTACACGTAGGATGTCTTTTTCATCAGAATTGGTTGATACTTGACATGCTGGTAGTGCATGGCTCATGGAACATGGCTATGTGCTTGGATATGGATCTGGATATCAAAAAGTGGATATTTTTTTTGGCTGATTCAGGCTTTAGATCACAAATTGGGTAGAAAGTCCATAACAGGTAGCAATTGATGTCCAAATGGGTTGAAAATTGGTATATGGGCTCAATGCACCATGGTATTGGCTCCCATGATGTCACTCTTTGCACAGAAGGCCTAAATTATGCTAGAGACATCCTACGCGTAGGATGTCTTTCTCATCAGAAGGACATGAGATTTGTTATGTGGGTAGTCCTTGGCCTATGGAACATGGCCATGCTCTTGGATTTGGATTTGGACAAGGATTGATGCTTGTAAGAGCCTGTGTGGTGTTTTTGGGCTCCAAAAGTGTATCTTGAAGGTGTTGGGGGTCAAAAATGATTAGAATGGCTTCAAAATTGATATATGAGCTCTTGATGATGAGGTGATTGGATCTGGAATGAACAAACATCCTCTGCAGGCCAAAAAAGTCAAATAGACATCCTACGCGTAGGATGTCCACTTCACCAATTTTTGCTTCTGACCACACAGATTGGTTGGTGATGTGTTGGTGAATGTGTTGTGCAAGTTTCATGTGATTTGGACAAGATTTGGTAGGTCTATGGCCCATTATTGCCTCTATTCCCTAAATTTGCGTTTTTTCATGCATATGAGCTCAATTTTGGTCCAATAGTGATGAGACTTGGTCGATAGCATGTAAAGGTCATTTAGAAAATGTGTATGATGAAAAATGTTGGAGTCTGTGCCTAGAAATGCCCTTGAGACATCCTACGCGTAGGATGTCTCCTGATGATTTTTTCATGGACTGTGCTCCTAGTGCCTGCCCTTGGTTCCCCTGAGTCCCTTTTAAGCTTAATTTAAACAAAAAAGTCAAATGGATAGAGAATAACTCCCTGTGTGGACTTCAGAGCCTTCGAGCCGTTTTCTGACTTTTGGAGTGCTTTTTGGCGACGAAATTTCTTGATGTTGGTCTCTATAGCTTCCCGATCCCCTGGGGATCCTTGCCGTATGGTTTTTGTCGACTTTGGCTTCACCGGAGCTTCATTTGGCAATTTGTCGCTCTAGAAGCACCTGTGGTTGCGTTTACATACCTTCGATGATTTGTGGTGGTCTACCACCATAGGACTTGGTTGTTGATGGTCTAGGAAAGCCACTCGTGAAGTTTGGTGGCAAACGGGCATGCGGTTTGGCCGCAAGAGCAATTTGACGCTTTGTGTGTCTGATGCCGTTTCTCAAGTTTAGTGCCGCTTCGGGTCACTTTTTGGTTATGTGGGTCACATAGACTTGTCGAGCATGTCGAGATGCTCCTACTCATGAATTTTGGTAGCATTTGGTCACCTTTTCGCCGATTTCCCATTTGGTGGCCTCTTGCGGGATTCTAAGAATTAGGGTTTTTCTTAATGGTTTTCTACTGCCTTTGGACATCCAGGACTGGTCTCCTATGCTAGGGTAAGTTGTCGATGAAGTCTTGTTGCTTTTGGGTCAGCCATTAGGTCACTGTCTCTACTTGTAGGTCTCTACCGCTCGCTTTGTGTGAACCCTACGCTAGCGTTCGCGACAAAACGACAAACATGCGCGAAAAGCTTAAGGTGGTGAGCCTACCTCTCATGTCTGGAGCTCTTCGGGTAGTCGTGCGCATCGTAGAAGCTGTTGAAAGGTCCGTCTGCTCTAGGTAGAAGCTCTCTCCACAAAGTCAATAGTGAAAATGAGCTAAAAATGAGGTGAAAATTTCTTATAATGGAGGTCCCTGAACCACTTTTCATGAAATTTGGCATGTGCTCCTATCTTCTTGCAAGATGCGGTTTAGGCTCAAAAATTTCTTGATTTGGACTCCATGTGCTCTATTTACCAGAAATTTGGCATTTCGGTCAGAACCTGGCCAAAACACGCTTTCCGCTCTAGTCTCATAATTGCACCCCCACTGTACCATAGGTTGTCCTATAGTCACTGATCATCCCCATTTTTTTTTTCATTACGACCGTTTTTCACTTGCTTTTTGTATTTTTGAAGTTTTTCTGCCGAAAATTAGCAAAATTAAAAGGAAAATAGCAAATCAAACCAGGAAAATCCCCAAAAATCATAATAACTCACAAACATCACCGCAAAACATTATATACACTCACATGCAATTGTTATGGCCGAATTTCTTTGTTTTACCAATACCTTGCCCAAAAAATGGCTATTTATACTTATATATACACACACACACACACACCTAAGGGCTTGATTTGGCGTTTGGCCCCATATACATGCTGTATAAGGGCATATGTTCTTGGGTTAGTCCATAAATTTTTGCAATCAAACAACAACCCTTAAAATAGTCAAAAATCATGCCCTAGTTTGCTTTTTCTGCTATTGGTTCCACATTTGAGAATGGCTCCCCCCTCCTAGCCGGAGTCCTCCCGGACGACAATGTGTCGCCTCAGAGTATGTGTCGTGCATAGGTTGAAAAAGTTATGCTAATGCTTGGCCAATTAATGTGGCCCTATTTTATGCATACTCGGTCAATGCATGGAAAAATTAATGCTGTGCAAGAGAAGGGAATAAGCAAGATGCTTATTGGCATTCGCCGTCGAGGTTTCCTGTTTTCTTTGCAAGTAACAGCTGTAACTCTACTGCTCGCTGTTTAATTGTCTTTTTTGCAAAAGGCAATTGCTTTGCCACTACTGTTGATATAGCCGTAGTTGTTTCTATGGAGAGGATTGGCTTGACCGGAATGGCCGTGGGCCGTATTTCCTTTGCTTTCCATTGGTATTTTGTTTTGGCCGGTTTTTGTAGATGTTTTGCTACTTCCTTTGTTGCCACTGTTTTGTTGTTGATTGGCATCCACATAAGCCGGTTGCCTTTTTTCAAATGCAGATGTCTGCCTTCTGTTGTTGCTTGTACTGAAGGGAGTTCCTTTTGCTTTTGCTTTGGTATCCAAATGCGAGTGATATTTGGGTTATGGCTGAGCATTTTCTTTGGGATCCATATCTGTTTTATGCCCTTGGTTTTTGGGTGAACTATCTGCTTCGGTTGAATTCTTTCGTTACATTGTTGTTTGTCTGCCATGTCATTTCTATCCTTCCGCATCCATACTTGTTTCCCTTGTTTTGGTAACCTAGATCCTTGCATTGCGGTCTGCGACTTTGTATGTATGTAGTTAGCATGGTTGGTTTTTACCTGTCTGTTGGCCTTGGGTATCATGTTGTTCTTTGTTGGCATTCTTGTTTTTGACTCTTTTTCCAGTGATTGCATTGCTTGCAGTTGATTATTCCGGTATTGCTGAGCAAATTCTATCACCTGTTGTTCTTGTGCATGTTGAATTTTGACTGCATTCGCATTCCAATCTATCTGCACATTGTACTCTTTTTGCCAAGGTTGTCCCAACATCATTGGGTGTTGTGTGCTTTCATCCTCCACCACATATAATTTCTGTGGGTAAATATATTGATGTATTTGTGCATGCAATATAGTCCATCCCAATGTTTTCAACGGGTGTGATGTACTACTTTCCAGCACTTGAGGAGTAGGATGAAGTTGACCTGTGGATTTGAGCTGTTGGTATAATCCATAAGAGATCAAATTTGCTTGAGCTTCAGAATCAAGGATTGCCGTCGATTCAACTTGATTGCTGCCCACGTTGATTGCAATTATTGGCTCCACTGTGTCTTCATCCAACTTCGTCAGTCGAATGGCATTGATTCGCAATGGTGCTCCACTTTGTTGTTGTTGTCGCAGAAGTCTTCGTTTTGCAATGCGTTCCTTTGCTTCTGCTTGAGCTTCCTCTCGTACTCTCTGTTTTTCCTTCATTCGTTGTTTTCCTTGATGAATTTATGGAAGCATATCCTGTGTGAGTGCTAAATGATACTTCTTCAGTCGACATCCACTAATCCAGTTCGGCATTTCTTTACCTGCTAATGTAGCAAGCTTGACAGCTCCACTTTGTGATAGATCACTAATCACAAATGGTCCCATCCCTCGCTTTTTAAGTTTCTTGGCATGTTGCTTCAAAGTATAAACAAGTACATAATAACCCGTTTTGAACTCTTTAGTGCGCACATGTTTGTCAAAAAATTCTTTTTGTCTTCTCTTTTTAGCATAGATTGAAGCTACAGCTCTCAAGCGGAGTTCATCTAGCTTTTCAAGATCATCTATTCTTGAAGAGAGCTCATGTCCTGTCCATTCTAAGCGTTTCGCTACTCGTAGAGTTGGAATTAAAAACTCTATGGATAGTATAGCATTTAGGCCAAACACCATGTTGTACGGTGTTGTTCCTATCGATGTTTTGTAAGCTACCCTGTATGCCCATAGTGTTGAGTGACCATGAATTCCTCTAGCAGATATTCAATGACTTCATTGAGAAAATGTGTCCCACGGTCACTGACAATTTCTATTGGTAACCCGTAACGTACAAAAACATTCTCATACAAAAATTGTGCAGTGGTGCGTGCATCTGCTTTTTGTGTTGCAGGGGGTGAGATAGGTCCCACAAAATCAATGCCCCATTTTGCAAATGCTCTTGCTCCCATCATTGGCCGTAGTGGCATCTCATCTCTTTTTATTGGCACCTTGGTGCACTGACACGCGTCACAACGCTTTACAAACTCTTCAGCATCCATGTGCAATGTAGGCCACCATATACCTGCGGTTAAGACTATTTTTGCCGTCTTATCGCCCGAAAAATGGCCTCCACTTACTCCGCTATGTGCATGTTCTAGAATCAGTAGGTATTTGCTTTCACTTGCACAAATTCTAAGTTGATTGTTCTTTCCTCGCTTATAGAGTTGGTTCCCAATTAACTGAAAGTCACGGGCCTCCAACTCTATAGCTTTTTTCCGTGCTCTTGTGATGTTCTCAGGTGTGAGGTCCCCACCCCGCCGTATCAATTCAGCGGATGTGATGGTGAACCTAGTGGCCACTAGATCTATTGCGGAAGCAAACAAAATGGTTCAGGGTTCGACTAGCGGACGATCTCTCATCACAAAGTGAGTCGAGTCCGGGCCTACTAGTAGGTAGATCTAGCTCCACCTCGCAGGGGAAGCGTACTTGAACTATCTAACGATCCTAAGACCCACCTTCCAAGAGGAGAGAAAACCCGAGTGCCTTTTTCCCCATGTTTCAGAGGCACGTACTCTCGAGGATTCGCCGCTCTAGGGGCAATGAGTAATACTAATATCGAGTAAGCACTATGGGGACAGAGAGTTCCCGACCAATCGGGACCACCCATCTCGTAGGCATTGGCAACCCGAGCCAAGCCCCCACTTTCCACCCCCACACTCACACTTCCTCGTGTGACCTAATTACTACCACAAAGGTTGTTCAACATAGATATTCCTTGTTTAATTCCGAATCACATGGTTCGTTAAAACAACCCTTCAACCAGTATTGCAAACAACACCAAGACAGAATTCTAGTAAAAATTCTACTCAAACTTATTCATAAAAGTTCCAATGTTCTGGGGGTACAATATCCCCCCTCCAGCGAGAGTTCACTCCTCCCGTTGTCACCTAGCTGCCCATACAACTAGGACACTCCCACCGCATAGAAAGCACGTCATGGACACTCCCACCGCATAGAAAGCAAGACGTGGGTTCCCACCGCATAGAAAGCAAGTCGTGGGTATCCACCGCATAAAAAGCAAGTCGTGGATTCAAGAGCCGTAACGAGGAACTCTGCCCCCTGTGATTAGTAGGGGGGTCAGGACTGATTCAACATTGGAAATAAAATGAACATGTCGAGCTAAATTTTCCCTAGCAGACATTCTTTCCTCTTGCAAACAGCATACCCATCAATCATTTCTTTCCTACTTTATATTTAAATGTACTATGCATTCAATGCCGAGGTTTCTGTTGGATTTCTCCAACATGTTCGGGGATATGTTCATTTCTAACTAATCGTATGCAATGTTAATTAAACAACTTGAATAGAAATTGGGACCTACCTCTTCCATTTCTTCGTCAATAGCCCGTGAGATGGCCGGTATTTGCTCGTCCATGGGAGCCTTTCCTTTTCCGTTGACATTGCTTGTTCCCGCCTCGCGGTCGTGGGCTCCACCGAAGCGAGTTCTCTTAACCGGGGCCATTTTTCTCACTACTTAAATGATAGACTTGAAAAAAAAAAGAGCTAAGGTCCGAGAGTAACATGACAAACCAATCGGTAGATTAGATTTATTAAAGACTCCTCCTTATGCACGAGGTTAGATTTTTCCCTTTTTGCCCTAGCAATTTTTAAGGGTAATTCTGTATCCACCCTATGGGAAACGACTCTAAGGTTACTTACTTGGCTTAGATGATTAAGAAATTAAGAGTTTTTCTAATTGATTCACGAAAGATATGAAGTAAGCAAGCTCGTTCATTTTCCTAGAGCAATATGAAGGTGCAGAGTGACCGCAGGCATGTGTGATGGAAAAACCTTCTTCTTATTGGACTAATGAAGGATTAATTTTCAGCCTTAATCACATCTAAATGTGGGAGAAGATTAAGTATAATTTAATTACAACTCTATTGAGTAGTGAAAGATTGAATTCTGACAATCTACACTATTACTAGCTGACAATTTATTGACTATACCTCCTAGAGAGAGAATCTTTCCTAATCATACATTAATCCTTGATTAAGGATGATGAATGGCTGAATAAATTAACTAAATGAATGATAATTATGTAATGAAGTATAGCTATGAAAACTTAAAGAGCAGCTATAGAGAATTATAGCTAAAAGTAGGCATAGTAGACAAGAATTATGAGTGGGTAATGATGAGATTAAGAAGAGCAGTAATTAAACCATAATTACCGTGATTAGGGGCTGAGAATCCTCTTAAATTTCTGATGCAATGAATCCTCAAGATGGGAATTTGGGCAACACCTCCCTCCTTGCTTCTCCTTCAAAAGCTGTGTGTGTCCGGCAGCACCTTCCCAGTGTGTAGGTGTGTGAGTATGCAATGTGTGTGTGTGAGCATATCTGTGTGTGTGTGTGTGTGTGTGTGTGTGTGTGTGTGTGTGTGTGTGTGTGTGTGTGTGTGTAGGCCTTTAAATAGGCTCCTACAGGCTGAAAATCGATTTGTGCTGCTAATTGCATTTGAATGAGCACTCAGACGTCCTTGCATGGCAAGTCCAGTTGCCTACCCACCAAGTGTCCAGTTGGCTCAGTAAACTGACTCTCACAATGAGTTGCAGGCTTGGCAGCTTCTCCAAGACTCCCACAAAGCAAGAGGGCGCCCCCTAGCTGCTAAAGCAGGTATGGAGTGGGCTGGGACCTGTTCCCACACAGCCTCGGGCCCCCAGTGCCTCCCGGACAATTTTGTGAAAAATTGGTTTTAGGCTAAAACGGGCCATACGAGTCGGATTTTGATGCCATAAATTGCTATACTAAGCTCTAACTAAGACGTACGGGTCTGAGTACCTGCCATATATAGCAGCCCCCGGGGTCTGAAAATGCATTTTTTCCAAATTCGGGGTACGGGTGCAGATTTTTGAGACGATCAAAACTGGACGGGTCGGGTGACCAAAACTTACTATTTTTGGAAATTTTTTCACAAAAATTATTTTAATTCACATTTTGAAGCTTAAAAACATTCTAAACAGGATGGCATTGACAGAATCTGAAAAACTGCTAAAAATAGTAACTTATTCCATTATATTCATTTCATGGTAAAAGGGTGCTCATTTTGATCGGGGTCAGAGACCTTACAACCTCCCCAACGTGAAAAATTTGTGATGTCCTCATCTCAAGAATGTGTTTGGGTAATCTTTTATGAGCGTTGGTTCGTCCTCCCAAGTTGCATCTTCTTCAGGGTAATCCTTCCATTTTACTAGATGCTCCGTGATTGTTCTGTTGCGCAACTTCCTTTCCCTTGTTTCAAGTACATAGTCAGGTTGGAGCTCGAGAACTCCTTGTGCTGGCATGACTATCTGATCTGAGTTCAAGAATTGATCAGGATTGGGAATATAGGGTTTGAGTAAGCTGACATGGAATACATCATGAACCTTCAAGTTTGCAGGTAACTTTAGCTTGTAGGCTTGGTCACTTACAACCTTAACGATCTCAAATGGTCCACAATACCTTGGGCTTAGCTTCTTGTATCTGCCTAGCGATAAATTGCTTTTCTTAGGTCGGACTCGGAGAAAAACCTTATCTCCTTCCTTGAAAGTTCTATCTGTGCGGTTCTTATCTGCATAGTGCTTCTGCCTATCTTGAGCTACCTAAATGTCTTGGCGAATGGCTCTAGTCTGTGCTTCCTTATCTTCTAACATCTTTCTAGAGGCTTCTACTCTGATGGTTAGATCTGAAAAGTTCAGTGGTGCTAAACAGTCCTGTCCATAAAGAGCTTTGAAAGGTGACATTCCAATGCTTCTGTGTTCGGAAGAGTTATAAGCATATTCTACCAAAGGTAGATATTGTAACCACTTCTTTGGTTCTTGTGAACAATAGGCTCTGAGAATGTCCTCAATGACTTGATTAACTCTTTCAGTTTGCCCATCTGTTTGTGGATGGTATGCTGTACTGAAAGCTAATTGTGACCCAATAGATTGGAAAAGAGAAGTCCAAAATTTTGATGTAAACTTGGCATCTCTATCACTGACAATACGCTTGGGTAGACCATGTAGCCTGAAAATCTCCTTGATGAATACCCGACTAATATCTGAAGCAGTAAAGGTTGTCTTTACGGGTATTAGATGAGCCACTTTTGTGAGCATGTCAACAACCACGAAAACAGAATCATAACCTCTTGTAGAAGGTAACCCTGTAACAAAATCCATACTGATGCATTCCCACTTCATCTGGGGTATGTCAAGAGGTTGAAGTTGCCCTGGTAATTTGATCCTTTCGGCCTTTATCCGTTGACAAGAAAGACATTGCCTCACATAGCGAAGTCTGTCTCCTTTCATTCCAGACCAGAAATAACTCCTTCTGACGGCGTGAATAGTTTTAGCATAGCCTGGGTGTCCGGATGTAGGGCTATCGTGTGCTTCATATAGAATGGCCTTCTTTAAAGCTGGGTCTCTGGGTACACAGAGTCTATGTCTGTAGTAAAGACATCCTCCCATAAGGTAGTAATCTTTAGCTTCAGGCGTCTTATTCTGCTGGACTAATGAAGCCATACGTTGGTACTCTGGATCTTCGAAGGATGCTTCTTTGATTCTATCCCAGATAGGGTTATTTGGAATAGAGATAGCTCCGAGAAACGACTTTTGGCTAAGACCATCTGCAACTGCGTTTTCCTTCCCTGGTCTATACTTTATGTCAAGGTCATATTCCTGTAATAGCTCTATCCATCGCCGTTGTCGCATATTGAGAATGGGTTGAGTAAAAGTCCACTTTAAACTCTTGTGGTCTGTAACCAACTGAAACTTGCGTCCACGAAGATAATGTCTCCATAACTTCAGTGCATGTATAACTGCTAAAAGTTCCAGATCATGAGTGGGATAATTCTTCTCATGATCCCTCAGCTTTCGCGAAGTATACGCCACCGGTCTTCCTTCTTGAGTAAGAACTCCGCCTAGAGCAAACTTACTAGCATCTGTCGCTACTTCAAATTCTTTACTGAAGTCTGGAAGCTTTAAAATAGGAGCCGAGACCAAGAATTCTTTTAGCTTAGCAAAACTAGACTTGTGCTCGGTCTTCCAATCGATCCTCATTCCTTTCTTCAGGAGTTCCGTCAAAGGTGCAGCAATACGTGCATAATCCTTGACAAAAATCCTGTACCATCCCGTTATTCCAAGAAATCCCCTTACTTCGCTGACAGTGGATGGTTGAGGCCAGTCAACGATGTCCTTGACTTTGTCTGGGTCCACTGAAATCCCTTCAGCCAAAATGACAAATCCAAGATAGTTGACCTTTGGTGAGCAAAAAGTGCACTTGCTCTCTTTAGCGTAAAGCTGGTGTTCTCGAAGGAGATCAAGTACTTTGCGAACATGTTCCTTGTGATCTGCTTCATTCTTAGAATAGACTAGAATGTCATCAAAGAAAACCAAGACAAACTCATCCAGGTAAGGTCTTAAAATATCCTGCATAAGTCGATTGAAGCTTGCAGGAGCATTTGTTAGACCAAAAGACATTACTGTGAATTCGTAGTGTCCATACCTAGTGTTGAAAGCCGTCTTTGGAATATCTGATTCCTTGATCCTGATTTGGTAATATCCTGACCTTAGATCAATCTTTGTAAATATTTGGGCGCCGTGGAGCCTGTCCAAGAGTTCGTCGATCCTTGGAATTGGATACTTGTTCTTGACAATTACCTGATTCAGCCCACGGTAGTCTATGCATAGCCTTAAGGTCCCATCCTTCTTCTTCTGAAAAAGAACTGGAGCACCCCAAGGAGAAGTACTGGGTCGAATGAATCCTTGCTCAATGAATTGCCTAAGTTGTTCTTTGAGTTCGATGGCCTCCGGAAGTGACATTTTATAAGGTCTTTTTGAGATAGGTTCACACCCAGGGATAGTCTCAATCTCATGATCTACCTCTCTGTGTGGTGGAAGATTCGTAAGGTCTTCGGGGAATACGTCATCATACTCCCTCAGCCAATCTGATCGAAGTGAGGTATCTGATTGGTCCACCTTATTGAGTTTAACTGCATATATTTGCTGACCCTTCCTTAGTCCCTTCAAGAGTCTGCTGGCCTTAACTAGAATAGCCCTAGGTCTCCCATTTTCCCCCTGAATTAAGGCTTCATTACCCAAGTTATCTGTAAATGTAAAGTTTCCTTGTGCACAATGGATATGGGCCTTATTTTGCTTTAACCAGTCCATCCCTAGTATCCCATCAAAGAATCCTAAGGGTAAGGTTCGAAATTGGGCAGAAGTCGGGTGTCCCCCTAAATCAAAGTCAATTTTGCTTGCAGAGTATTGAGATACTACCTCCTTGCCGTTTTCTAACTCGACAACTAGCTTGCTTGACGGATACTTATCTAGCTTAAGCTTTCTCATGCATCTGGGTGAAAGAAATGAAAGAGTATTGCCACAATCTATAAGGAAGTTAACTTGTTCACCTCTAAGAGATCCTGGCGTATGAATGACTGCGTATTGCTCGCAACCATTGGGATTGTCAATTGCAGCATGTAGGGTTGTTCTCTCCACTACTTCATCACCCACAGTTGGTTGTACCAATGCGGCATTCACTCTGGCGATAGCTCCACGCCCTTGCCCTCTGTTCATCCTTCCACGTCCTCCTCTTCCATTAGCTTGTCCATGCCCATGGGTATTCAAGGGTATGGCATTGGCGTTGGTTGCTTGAATGTTCCTGGGGCAATTGGATCTATAATGTCCATGCTTGCCGCAACCATAGCATTGAACATCAGGGAACTCCATGGTTGTGGTGGTAGCCACAATAGGGCGCTGGTTATAGGCTTGGTTGGCTGGTCTGTTGTCCCAAGCAGTGTTCCTTGCCCTCTTTGCCCAATGATTCCTCCTATTTTGATTAGCCTTTTGTACTTCGAGAGCTAGAGGTTTAGCCCTCAACAAGGCATCCTGTAGTGTTGACGGCCTGAGAGCCTCCAGCCGAGTGTTCAAGGGATCGATTAGTCCTTGACAGAACCTTGCCACATGTTGTTCCAAGGTCATCTTAGGAGCATATCTCCGAAGAGTGACAAATTTTGCATAGTATTCTTCGACAGTTGAATTCAGTTGCCGAAGTGAAAAGAATTCATTCATTCTCAAGGTCCTATAGGCAGGTGGTAAATAACGCCCCATTATCGCAGCTTTGATGTCTTCCCAAGATTGGGAAGATCCTTTAATGTCTAGGTCTCCGCAATTTTGCTTCCACCATATCTTGGCATCGCCAGTCAAGCGGAACATCGCAAGCATGGTCTGATTTACGGGTTGGGTTCCCGCAGCTTCAAAGTAATCGTCCATGGCTTCCATCCATACTTCCGCATCTCTCTCCACATTTGCCCCCTCGCCCTTAAAGATCGGAGGTTGGGCTTGTTTGAGGAGAAGCTTCTTCTCTTGCGCTGCCGAGTACAGAGCAACAGGCGGTACCTACATGGGTTATACGAAATTCTTGATACCATTACTTGAATTTCAAGATAGACACGAGACTTTAATAAAATTCAAAATTCCACTTTATCAAGAGACAGAGATTCAGAGACAAAAATCACTTTATTGATGGAAGTTTATTACAATCGAAACTCCTCAAGGTTTAGAATGACTGATGACCGCTTATTACATGGCTTTATGGATTGCGTATAACATACGCCTAGGAAATGGTATTGACATGATGCACTACTTCATTCGTGTAATAGTTCTTATACACATTCTTGAGTGGATAATAAACTAAGATATCGGGCCGGAGTTCCGCTTTCAGTAATCCAAAGGTTTTGACTCGATTTGCTGGAATCACATTGGTGACCTTCTCCAAGAGCCAGTCGTTGATGGTTTGGTTGGAGTTGCCCGAAATAGTCTGGTCCAATCGTGTGGGCACCAAGTAGAATATCTCTATTACTCTCAACTCTTCTCCCCAACGTATCTTCTTCAAGTCGGTAGCCAGGCATCCTAGCTTCCGAGCATTGATGTAGTAAACCCCTCCTGGAAATGTCCAATCAAGTTCCCATCCTTTGTCAATGCGAGTGGAGTGTGGCATATAAGCCTTCAACAGTATTTCCATGACATCTCGCCTGAACTGGTAAACAGGGGATCTTCGAGCTTGCTCATAAATAAGCTCAAACACTTGGAACTTCCGGTATTCTAGCACGGGGTCTTCCTGCAACACCAATGCAAGGAATTCGGATCAACTACCTATATACTTTCAGTTCCTTTTAAATGTTCAAACAATACGACTTTATTTTCCCAGCCTAACCTAGGCTCTGATACCAGGTGTGAGGTCCCCACCCCGCCGTATCAATTCAGCGGATGTGATGGTGAACCTAGTGGCCACTAGATTTATTGCGGAAGCAAACAAAATGGTTCAGGGTTCGACTAGCGGACGATCTCTCATCACAAAGTTAGTCGAGTCCGGGCCTACTAGTAGGTAGATCTAGCTCCACCTCGCAGGGGAAGCGTACTTGAACTATCTAACGATCCTAAGACCCACCTTCCAAGAGGAGAGAAAACCCGAGTGCCTTTTTCCCCATGTTTCAGTTGGAATTAAAAACTCTATGGATAGTATAGCATTTAGGCCAAACACCATGTTGTACGGTGTTGTTCCTATCGATGTTTTGTAAGCTACCCTGTATGCCCATAGTGTTGAGTGACCATGAATTCCTCTAGCAGATATTCAATGACTTCATTGAGAAAATGTGTCCCACGGTCACTGACAATTTCTATTGGTAACCCGTAACGTACAAAAACATTCTCATACAAAAATTGTGCAGTGGTGCGTGCATCTGCTTTTTGTGTTGCAGGGGGTGAGATAGGTCCCACAAAATCAATGCCCCATTTTGCAAATGCTCTTGCTCCCATCATTGGCCGTAGTGGCATCTCATCTCTTTTTATTGGCACCTTGGTGCACTGACACGCGTCACAACGCTTTACAAACTCTTCAGCATCCATGTGCAATGTAGGCCACCATATACCTGCGGTTAAGACTATTTTTGCCGTCTTATCGCCCGAAAAATGGCCTCCACTTACTCCGCTATGTGCATGTTCTAGAATCAGTAGGTATTTGCTTTCACTTGCACAAATTCTAAGTTGATTGTTCTTTCCTCGCTTATAGAGTTGGTTCCCAATTAACTGAAAGTCACGGGCCTCCAACTCTATAGCTTTTTTCCGTGCTCTTGTGATGTTCTCAGGTGTGAGGTCCCCACCCCGCCGTATCAATTCAGCGGATGTGATGGTGAACCTAGTGGCCACTAGATCTATTGCGGAAGCAAACAAAATGGTTCAGGGTTCGACTAGCGGACGATCTCTCATCACAAAGTGAGTCGAGTCCGGGCCTACTAGTAGGTAGATCTAGCTCCACCTCGCAGGGGAAGCGTACTTGAACTATCTAACGATCCTAAGACCCACCTTCCAAGAGGAGAGAAAACCCGAGTGCCTTTTTCCCCATGTTTCAGAGGCACGTACTCTCGAGGATTCGCCGCTCTAGGGGCAATGAGTAATACTAATATCGAGTAAGCACTATGGGGACAGAGAGTTCCCGACCAATCGGGACCACCCATCTCGTAGGCATTGGCAACCCGAGCCAAGCCCCCACTTTCCACCCCCACACTCACACTTCCTCGTGTGACCTAATTACTACCACAAAGGTTGTTCAACATAGATATTCCTTGTTTAATTCCGAATCACATGGTTCGTTAAAACAACCCTTCAACCAGTATTGCAAACAACACCAAGACAGAATTCTAGTAAAAATTCTACTCAAACTTATTCATAAAAGTTCCAATGTTCTGGAGGTACAACATCCCCACTTCAGCGAAAGTTCACTCCTCCCGTTGTCGCCTAGCTGCCCATACAACTAGGACACTCCCACCGCATAGAAAGCACGTCATGGACACTCCCACCGCATAGAAAGCAAGACGTGGGTTCCCACTGCATAGAAAGCAAGTCGTGGGTATCCACCGCATAAAAAGCAAGTCGTGGATTCAAGAGCCCTAACGAGGAACTCTGCACCCTGTGATCAGTAGGGGGGTAAGGACTGATTCAACATTGGAAATAAAATGAACATGTCGAGCTAAATTTTCCCTAGCAGACATTCTTTCCTCTTGCAAACAGCATACCCATCAATCATTTCTTTCCTACTTTATATTTAAATGTACTATGCATTCAATGCCGAGGTTTCTGTTGGATTTCTCCAACATGTTCGGGGATATGTTCATTTCTAACTAATCGTATGCAATGTTAATTAAACAACTTGAATAGAAATTGGGACCTACCTCTTCCATTTCTTCGTCAATAGCCCGTGAGATGGCTGGTATTTGCTCGTCCATGGGAGCCTTTCCTTTTCCGTTGACATTGCTTGTTTCCGCCTCGCGGTCGTGGGCTCCACCGAAGCGAGTTCTCTTAACCGGGGCCATTTTTCTCACTACTTAAATGATAGACTTGAAAAAAAAAGAAGAGCTAAGGTCCGAGAGTAACATGACAAACCAATCGGTAGATTAGATTTATTAAAGACTCCTCCTTATGCACGAGGTTAGATTTTTCCCTTTTTGCCCTAGCAATTTTTAAGGGTAATTCTGTATCCACCCTATGGGAAACGACTCTAAGGTTAATTACTTGGCTTAGATGATTAAGAAATTAAGAGTTTTTCTAATTGATTCATGAAAGATATGAAGTAAGCAAGCTCATTCATTTTCCTAGAGCAATATGAAGGTGAAGAGTGACCGCAGGCATGTGTGATGGAAAAACCTTCTTCTTATTGGACTAATGACGGATTAATTTTCAGCCTTAATCACATCTAAATGTGGGAGAAGATTAAGTATAATTTAATTACAACTCTATTGAGTAGTGAAAGATTGAATTCTTACAATCTACACTATTACTAGCTGACAATTTATTGACTATACCTCCTAGAGAGAGAATCTTTCCTAATCATACATTAATCCTTGATTAAGGATGATGAATGGCTGAATAAATTAACTAAATGAATGATAATTATGTAATGAAGTATAGCTATGAAAATTTAAAGAGCAGCTATAGAGAATTATAGCTAAAAGTAGGCATAGTAGACAAGAATTATGAGTGGGTAATGATGAGATTAAGAAGAGCAGTAATTAAACCATAATTACCGTGATTAGGGGCTGAGAATCCTCTTAAATTTCTGATGCAATGAATCCTCAAGATGGGAATTTCGGCAGCACCTCCCTCCTTGCTTCTCCTTCAAAAGCTGTGTGTGTCCGGCAGCACCTTCCCAGTGTGTAGGTGTGTGAGTATGCAATGTGTGTGTGTGTGAGCATATCTGTGTGTGTGTGTGTGTGTGTAGGTCTTTAAATAGGCTCCTACAGGCTGAAAATCGATTTGTGCTGCTAATTGCATTTGGATGAGCACTCAGACGTCCTTGCATGGCAAGTCCAGTTGCCTACCCACCAAGTGTCCAGTTGGCTCAGTAAACTGACTCTCACACTGAGTTGCAGGCTTGGCAGCTTCTCCAAGACTCCCACAAAGCAAGAGGGTGCCCCCTAGCTGCTAAAGTAGGTATGGAGTGGGCTGGGACCTGTTCCCACACAGCCTCGGGCCCTCGGTGCCTCCCGGACAATTTTGTGAAAAATTGGTTTTAGGCTAAAACGGGCCATACGAGTCGGATTTTGATGCCGTAAATTGCTATACTAAGCTCTAACTAAGACGTGCGGGTCTGAGTACCTGCCATATATAGCAGCCCGCGGGGTCTGAAAATGCATTTTTTCCAAATTCGGGGTACGGGTGCAGATTTTTGAGACGGACAAAACTGGACGGGTCGGGTGACCAAAACTTACTATTTTTGGAAATTTTTTCACAAAAATTATTTTAATTCACATTTTGAAGCTTAAAAACATTCTAAACATGATGGCACTGACAGAATCTGAAAAACTGCTAAAAATAGTAACTTATTCCATTATATTCATTTCATGGTACAAGGGTGCTCATTTTGATCGGGGTCAGAGACCTTCCATCAGGGAATGTCCTGGTGGTTAAGAAATCAATGATATATTGACTCCATGTAGGTGCAATATTTACCTGAAACAATGTCGCGTGATCCACTGTTCTTTTGGCACTACATATAGTACAATTGGTAACATAAGAATGTGTGTCCGCATACATAGTTGGCCAATAAACCCCTAACTGTTTCAGTCTCTGGTGTGTTTTCACTGTTGAACAATGAAATGCACAATCCTGGATATGTGCTTCTTCAAGGTAGCACTCGAATTCTTCCGGATTTATACATAATCGTAGGATTTGGTCCGATCCTAGATGATACAGCCGTCCTGCTATCAACTGGAAGTTTTTTGTTTGTCGAATTGTTTGCTGTTTGTAATTGTATTCCATATTATCAAACCCACTTCCAAAGGAAAGAATGCTAACAATTTCCTGTGACCATTTGGGTATCATTTCAATATTGAAAAGATAAGCATTTGGTATGTCATCATCTACTCCTTCAAGAGCTTCCCCGTTGTGTATCCTTGAATGATGATCCGCTCGTAGATGGGTTTTACCCTTTTTGACCACCACTGTGAAGTCAAACTCTAGCAATATAATAAACCAGTGTACAATTCTCCCTGTATTGCATGGTTTATTTACCATATACAAAAGAGCTTGATGATATGTGAAGAACACAAATTTGTTTGCGAGCAAATAATGCCGAAATTTCTTTACATCATAAATCATTCCTAACCCTTCTCTTTCGGTGGTTGTGTAGTTATTTTCGGCACTGCTTAACTGTCGGCTTGCATAACATACTGGAAAATCCATTGTTCCATCTCCAAGTTGAGCCAGAATACTCCCGATTGCATATGCAGAAGCATCAATGTGAACATGGAATATCTTTTCCCAATCTGGTGCCTTCAGTACAGGTGCTGATATAAGGTTTTCCTTCAGCTTTTTGAATGAAGTTTCACACTCCTTGGTCCAATCAAAATTGACTAGCAAACGATATAGAGGTTGTGCGATAACCGCATACATGTATATGAATCTTTGATAATATCCGCAGTGTCCCATGAAGGATTGCACTTGTTTCGCATTAGATAGCCTGGGTAGGTCTACAATGACTTTGAATTTGTCTAGGTCAGTGGTTATGCCATTTCTTGAGACAGTGTGTCTTAAGATGCGGCCTTGGTTAACCATGAATATACACTTTTCCGGGTTAAGACAGATTCAATATGTCCTGCATTTTTCAAAGACCTTTTGCAAATGGTCAATATGTTCCTCTCGTACACAAAGATCATCCATGTAAATTTCTAAGAATATTCTTAGGTATTCTTTGAATGCGTGCGTCATTAACCTTTGGAAGGTAGCTGGGGTATTAGTTAAGCCAAAAGGCATAACTCGATACGCATAAATTTCCCATTCTGTGGCAAACGCTGTTTTGTGTTGATCCTCCCTTGCTATTGCTAGTTGGTCGTATCCTGAAAACCCATCCAGAAAGGAATAAGCCCGTTTTCTGGCCACCCACTCAAGTATATGTTCTGTGATTGGCAAGGGATAATTATCCCTTATGGTGGCTACATTTTACCTTTTTGAGGTTTACACACACTCGCTGTTTTTCATTCTTTTT
The DNA here is from genome assembly GCF_014529385.1 of Adiantum capillus-veneris. NCBI lineage: Eukaryota > Viridiplantae > Streptophyta > Polypodiopsida > Polypodiales > Pteridaceae > Adiantum > Adiantum capillus-veneris. The sequence continues at coordinate 102,683,474 of NC_140940.1, read as the reverse complement.
GGGAACTACCACAATGGGTGACACCCAATCTGTATGTTCAATTTCATAGATGAATTCAGCTTCCATCAGTTTATCAATCTCTTCTTTGATTCGTTTAGCAAATGTGTCATTATATGTATAAGGACGTTGTTTGCTAGGTTTTGCATCTGATTTCAAAGGAATTGCATGTTGGCATATCGATGGATCAACTCCTTTGAGGTCTTTATAGGACCATGCAAACACATCTTTATACTTCTTGAGAAGTTGTGTTAGCCGTTCTTCTTCTTCAGGCTCTAAATCGTATGCTATATAGACCGGCTGAGGCTTTTCACCTGGTTCTGCAAGGTCTATCCTTTTTGCATTTTCTGGCCCATCGTAAGATTCTTGGTTGGTTCTTTCCCTGACTGGTGGTGTCATGATGATTTTTCTGTCCTGGATGGTAAATTTTCGATAGTGTGATGGTACATTCATGTTTCCCTCTTCAGACTCCCCTTTACCATCACTATCTTCTTCAGTAGTCCATATCTCACGTAAAGACCGTTTCAGTTCTTGGTATTTCTGTTTACGCTCCAATTTGGTCCACTCTTGGTCTTTTGTTGTTTCTTTTTTTGATTTTTTTGATTTTTGTGATTTTGTTTCTGTTTTAGCTTTTCGTACCTGTTTTATTTCCTCTCGCGTTCTTTCCCTTCGATCTTTTGAGAATCTTCCTGATATGTGATCTTTTACACAATCCTTTGCTTTTACAAGCATCAAATAGTGAGTTTTACCTTTTATCCTGGGCATCAAGTTTTCTCTCACTTTGTTTCCTGCTCGTTTCCTCCTATAGCGTTCCTGGCATCTAGGGTGTTGATTAGCAAAATCATAAAACTTGATATTCTTGGCTTCCCTTCCACGTTCACTTGAGGTGTCTGAACACTCATTATCTGCATCATCATTTTCTTTCAGATGTTCAGAGGAGTTGTAAAACTCTTCTTGTCCCGGTGGTTCTATCGTCTCATCTTCTCCTGGTATAATGTTTACCATGTAGTAGGGTAGCACATCATAGCCATCCTTATCGCAAAATTTTGTTGTTGGACTATCTGTAATGGTACAGACATCCAATGTTGCTAGTATGTGTTCCCATTCTATAGATTCCAAGGCATCTTCAGGGAAAGGTTTCGGAATATACTCTTTGTCCTCAATTTCTCTTTCTAAGACGCATTCCTCTCTTCTTAAGCTTCCACAATGTGAAGCTCCGCACATCCATAGCTCTTTTTGTTTCCCTAACCATGCTGGGAGTTCTGATCCTGCTACTGTAGCTGAATCAAACTCTTCCACAGGTGTTTGGTTCACATCTTTGTAACTATGGTCTTTCAGGTGTATTTTAGTTGTCGTCTCGCCATGTCTGAGGTATATGTGGTCGTAACCCCAATCTTGGACCATCTTCAATTGTCGCATGAATGGTCTTCCCAAGATGATCTCATAATTGTTCTTTTTGTCGAAATCGACTATCACAAATGTATGCTCATACTCGATTCCGCACGAAGTGACAATCACTTTTTCTAAGAGTCCTAGAGGTTTCTCCATGAACCCATCTGCCAATTGCAATTTCATTCTGGTAGCCCTCAAAGCTGGTTTTCCCCATTTTTTCCAGATTTCCTTGGTGGCGATAGCAACTCCCGCTCCATTGTCAAGAATAGCTTTGGAAACTACTCCTTGGAATTCTACTGGTAGCGTGGTGTTTCCATCTTCTCCCTCGCAATACTCTCCAAACTTGTTTAATGGTAATGGCCTAGTGTTTAAGTGAGGCCTGTCCAACTCTCTGATCCCTTCCTGTATCCTCAAGGTGGGGTCTTTTACTCCAATTGTTTCTAGGAATTTACCTACTGTGGTCCACATGTTTGGTCGTAACCTTAGGAGTTCTGCTAATATGATTGTGCATGCCACCGGGGTGGACAATAACTCAATCAATCCTTGCGAATCCATCACTTTGTTAGAAGAAAGTCTTTGAGATGGGATTGCTCTCACTTTCGACTTGGCTTCATACTCTCCTAGGTAAGAGGGTAAAGTTCTCAGCGAGTCTGGTTGGCTGTGCCCCGAACTTGTGCCCCGAACTAATTGATCCTTGGTCTCCCCCTTGTGAATGTATGTCAAAGTTCATTTGTGACCTTGCCTCAAATTATTCAATAGGAGGTAAGGTTACATTCTTTTATTTTCTCGTGCTATTCATGTGGTTACTCATCCTATTAGCCTCGTTGGCTTCACGGATTTGCTTCCACAGATCGTCTAGACCGTTACAGTCCTTACCCACTTCTGCCAATATTTTAGGCTGGAACCTGTCACTTGCCTCATCTGTGGTATTTGGCACTATGATAGACTCTCCTCTGGACTCATAGGCATTAGTGAGTCTTTCCTTTATTTCTACATGTTTCTCTAAAGTTGGTTGGATAGGGGTTGGAGCCGGTGCCTCATGCCAATTTGCAGGTTTACCCAGCGGGTCTTCCATCAATGATTGAGCTGTTTCAATCATCCTTTTACACATTTCCAACCTTTGTTTTTCTATTTTTGCATATGGATAAGTCATCCACCTTTGCTCTTGGGTTTGGTTCCTTTTGAGTTTAGCTTCATAAGCTTTTAGAAGCGCATCCAACTGCTCATTTACCTTGTCTGCCAGTACAGATCCTCTTGATCCTGCACTTTTGGGCTCTGCTATTTCCTTGGGTGCTATGGTTGTCGTGGTGTGTGAACTTAAGCTAGCTAGATCCTCTAACCGCTATAATCTATCCTTTGTATGTTTCAACTCCTCGGATAGAGCTGTTTGCTCTCGTTCCTTCCTGGCTTTTATACGTGCCTTTCTAGCTTTCCAAGTGATTCTCTGATCTTTCGTTTCTAAACTTTGGGCATCGGTTTTTGGCTCTTCATCTATCGGTTGGTTCGTCATTCTTTGAGCTTGAGCTCGTATTACTGCCTGAATAGGTATGATTGTTTCATTTTTCGACCCTCCACTGGAAGGTACTGTTTCTAGCATGTTCAAGGTGGTTTTTGCTCCTTTGCTCGGGTTTTTAGGGCAATCGGGAATCAAATGAGTAACTCCACACTCAATGCAATATGCATTGACTCTAATGATTTCATCATGAGGACAGTCTCTTAGCCAATGGTCTCCACCACACTTGTAGCAGGGTCCCTTGGGTTGTTGAGGTGCTCCTTGAGCTCCTCTTTGTTGGTATGCATGTCTTTGTCCGCCCATGCCTCCATTGGCTATGAACAACAATGTTCGTTCATCTAAGCTATATCTTCCTTCTCCTGCTGCCTGTGCACCAGTTGGTGGTCCTGTATTTCCTATCATGCTCCATGGTTCTGGTGTCGAGGGTTCTTCCGGTGGATAATAGATAGAGTTTGTCGCATATCCATTGGGATCTTCATAATATGCATGCATAGGTACCAAAGCCTTATCCTCTGATTCGGTTACGGTTGGGGTGTATCTTATACCGACTGGTCGTAATCCAGGTAGAGGTGGTTGTTGCCCCAACACCGATTGTGGTCTTTCTACACCTACAGGTCTTGGTAGGTTGCCTGCTTGATATCTAGGCATCAGTGGAACTTGAGGAGAAGCTACCGGAGCTTGGGGAGCGTAAGGTCTCTCTCTCACATATCCCTTGTTATAATAACATTCCTCGGTCCCATGGTTTGTCCATTTTTGTTCAATAGCACACCACTTGGGCTGTTTAACCTGGGGTTTGGCGTACAAGTTAATCTTTTTTAGCACTTCATCTACAAGCTGCTCTTGGTTTACATCTACTTCTCCTTTCGGTGCTATCTTAGAAGACTTGCTTCCACTTTGTTGTGAAGAAGAATCGTCGTCAAGGTCCTTGAACTCCCCCTCTTTGTAGACCGCACAATTGTCCACAAGGTAAAGAGCCTCCTTAGTCAACTCATTCAACGTCGTACTTCTCTTCATATGCAAGTCTTTTTGGAGATCCGCATTCCTTAACCCTTGGATGAATATCAACATGAGTCTGGACTGAGTTGGCAGTTCTTCCACAGGACAGAACTTCACATATCTTTTTAGTCTTAGGGCTGCCTTTCGTACAGATTCTCCATTTTTTTGTTTGAATTTATGGATTTGTGAGACGGTATTATTAGCTATCCCCCTTTGTGATAATTCCTCGATAAACTCGTCAAACACTTCCTCCATAGACTCAAAGTCTCTACGCTCTACAGAGTCAAACCAAGTGGCAACATCATCCTCTAGGGTTAGTCCAAACCCTACAAATTGGGTAGGAAAGTCTAACACCTCTTTGGCTCTAATTACACGCACAAAGGCTGCTACATGATCTCTTGGGTCTCTGCTTCCTGTGTATTTCTTGTTTACCCATTTTTGCACTTGAGAAGGTATAATTCTCCGATGGTCTACAAACCTCATCATTGAATCTCCACGTCCTAATCGATATACCTCCTCAGGTCTTCTGTAATAGGCTGGTTCCTCTCCTTCATACCTTGAATAGAGTGGTGGTTCTTGCAAATCCCTTATCCCTCGTGTGGCTTGATAACCCTCTCGGCTTCGGTCTTGTTCCAATGTTGCACTCTGTCGAAGCCATGCCTGCAATGATGGCTGGTTTGCTGGTTGGTTTTGGTTGTTGAATGCTTGTGGTCGGGTGGAATGTGAGGTAGCGTCATACTCATCAGAAAAGGGATTTGTCGACTTGGGGTGTAGGTGGCTCTTGGCACTTCTTCAGGGGCATATGCTAATGCTCCTGGACCTGTTGCCCTTTCTACCTCCTCTGGGAGAATACGTTGGAATTCTCGCCCGTATCTATCAACAAAAACTATACCCTTCCCCATGGCAGTTTCATAAGAGAATAAGTAAAGAACCTTGTCTTTGCTTAATTTGTTTACGTATGGTTCTTTGCTGCAAAAGTAAGCGACTATACCCTCACTATCATGCTTATAGATTCCCACGTTCTCGTTATAAGTTGGAACCCTGGTTGTTTTCTTATCATACATAAAAATAGCTCCGAGCCGATCAATGTTCGATGGCGGTTCTTGAGCTTCTGAAACCATTTTCCCTTTTGCCACATTATCTCCATATCTGTTGTAATCTTCAGGGTTACTAACTATCAGATAGTGGTTCCCCCTTTCGTCTCGGAATCTATCTCCATCATCATAGACTCGGATTATCTCCAATCTCTGAGCCGGCCTCTCTTCGATACAAATGCACTTGGGTCCTTGATAGTCAGAATAGAATAGGGCTCCCCTCGAGTTTGTTCCCTCTAAGAAGATCACAGTGAGCTTGGAATCATTCAAAGGATTTTGGGAGGTGCTTCCTCCTGGCATCGGTCCGTCATAGGTGAAACCTCCTGGCTGTTGACTACCCATCATGAAGAAAGATTTGTCTGACGAAGTGTCAGTATCACTACCTTCCTCAATAATCGGTGCTAGCGGATCTAGCCTTGCCTGAGTTACACTCTCTTCGGTGGACACTAAGCTACCTTGGTCACCTGCCACCTTCTGGTCTCTAACAATGTACCCACCTGATCTTAAATTCATCAAACTTATCAACACAATTTATCACAAATCCAACCACTCACCTGGCAAAGGATCAGTTTCCGCACAACTTCTTGCTTTGTTGCTGAATATACCTGTACACAAGCGTTTAATTTCGGCAATCAAATTAAAGCATTTATCTGCTAGAGGTTATCTTAGTAATGATCGGTATAACTGGAGAGTTAATCTCAACCACTACTGTATTTTATACACTGTTGATGTTCTGGATTAGGTCTACTAATGTGGAACTGTACTTCCCTCACACGTTGGTCAATTTACGCGAAAAATTTTGAATTCAGTCTTTGCTCCGTCAATTGGACAAACAAGGTTCAAATTCACTTCTGAAAGAAGTTCTGGAACCCTTAAGCCAAGTGGAATCTCACTGTCTAAGCCCAATCAAATTTTCTCTTCAGTAAGCCCCAATAGACATCCTACGTGTAGGATGTCTCTTGCTTTGTTTTGCCTGGATTTTTGCACTATGGTTTCCCCTTGATGTGCTGAGCCCACACCTGTTTCTAGTTTTTGATTTGGACACCTATAAGCTGGTCAATGAGTGAGAAATCTGTTCCGACAGCATGTTGTTGATCTTGATCAGTCTAATCAACTCCAATTTGGACCAAAATTGACTAGGAGGCTTGCCTTAGGCTATACAACACCTTTCTATGCCCACTGTCAATGTCTGGCTTCAATTTCTTGCTTTAGACATCCTATGCGTAGGATGTCTTTTTCATCAGAATGGCTTCAAACTCAAAGCACAGGCTCCCCTTGAGTTGTTGATCACTTTGGTATACTCAAAATTTGGTTTGGAGTCCAAAATCATACAGAAGACATCCTATGCGTAGGATGTTTTTTTGGCCTGTTTGACCCCAGACTTGACCCACAGTTTCCCTTTGATGTCAGTAACCCAGTGGTATGCTTAGATTTTGGTTTGGATTTCAAAAGTCCCCAATTTTAGCTGTTCTTTCCTTTTTCAGTCAAAAGTGCTAAAGTCCGCTTTGAACCCAATTTTCTCACCCAAATGAGGTGACACCCCTCTTAGTCACTCAATATATCATGCAAGACATGCTCATGCAGCCATCTTATGGTTTTGGTCTCAAAATAATGTTCTGGCACAATTTGGGTAGGATGTCTGGCAATTTCAGTCTATCTGGCCTTATCCTGTCAAGATATGGTCAAATTTTCACTTTCCAGTTGAAATTAGGGTAAACCCCACCTTCTGAACACACTGGTCAACTCAAAATCCCAAAATTCCCACCAGATTAGCCTGTAGACATCCTACGCGTAGGATGTCTCCTGGCTTGAAATTAATTTTTTTTTTGACAGAAATGCTCCTGATGCTCTCTAGCTCTATCAGAATCACTCACAGTAACTCTTGGACTTCTCTTAGGCTTTCAAACACACTTTTGCATCTTTTTGCGTCTTTTACAAACTTGTGATGACTTTACCAAGTAAGTAGACATACATGAAATGCTCTAGATCCTGAATCATGATGTCCTACTTACTCTACTCCTACTCATCATGTGAAATGGTGATAATGGTGTTTTGGTTGCTTTCTGGCCTCTCTGGACTCTCAAGCTCTCCTCTCACCGCTTCTACCACTCCAATTCCTACTTAAGAACTCGACTACTACCTAAAACTATCTTGGTCTACCTAAATCTAACTAAGTCGAAGGATCTAGGCCAGACACACGCTTCCTAGACTCCCTCTAAGACTTAGAGAGTCCTCCACCCTCTGATCCTATCTAAATGTAAAACAAGACTTTTGGCAAGCCAAAAATACCTATCCTCAAGGATTAGTCTCGGTCACCTACCTAAGGTTTTTGTCCCCGGCAGTGGCGCCAATGTTGGACGGATACGCCACGACGGACGTCAGCACAACGAGAACTCACCTGGCATATAATGTCAGCTAAGGACGAATCTCAACCCGCAGGCGCACTAAAGCAAGCATAAGGTGTCAACCTACACTCGACCGACTCCTAACTAATTCCTACAGAGGTCTCTACCAATTGTCTAAGTCACAGCCTTCAAGAGTGCATAAGAGGAAACTTCCTACAACGTTGTCTAGAGCCGAACACCCATCAAACAATCTCGAAACACCATAGAACTCAAAGGAGACCCTACTAATACCAATAGGTCGCTCTCCCTAAGGTCTATGAACCAAAACCCCAACCCAAAACACCCGGTGCAAAATCACGTAGGATGTCTGGCCGAAATTTGCAGGTCTTTGTTTTCGAAATCTAAAGTGCCTAATGTGTAGTTCTACTCAATGTGAACGCGTGGATATGTTGCAATGCAAAATCGGACAACGTATGCTCACCCAATCACCAGATGAAGCTCGTAGAAGGAGCTCGCAAAACCGGACCGTACGTGCACAATGTAGGTATCGACGCATAGCTCTTGTCGCGGGCAACACGCTGCACTTATCCGCACTCGATTCCGACCACCATTGCACACGTAGCGTCAAGATGAAGCTCACACTCTCTCGTACACAGTACGCTACTCACAGACTTCAAAACTTGTTTTAAAAATGACAAAAGGTTTTTTATTAAGGTCAAAAAGTGGTATATATACCTTACAATTCTCAAACCCTAAAGTTCCAAATCAACCATCTACTCCATCTAACTATCAAAACTAGGATACAATCTGGAAATTTCTGTAAGTCCCAATATTTACAAGGTGAAAAATCAGGTTTCCTCAATAAATGAATAATTACAAAAATAATAATCTTTCGAGTAGTTAGTTGCCGTGGGGTGTGTCCAGCTTCTAACAGAAGAAAATATACAAAATTAGAAGGTATGGCCACTTACGGCCACAAGTCTGCTTGGTGATGCACCGATACATCGTCCGATGAAGTTGCTCTCTATCTTTGAATTTGGCCGAGGCATGCCTTTAGCGTCATCCTATTGTTCGAAACTCCTTAGATGCAATTTTGATGTCGCCTTTCTCGTCGTCGCATTTGAGTGCCTTTATCGAGGAATGCATGTACGTATGTATGCAAGTGCGTGTGTGTGTGGGTGGGATGAAAATCAGATATTTTCAGCTCATGGGTTATCAAATATTTTTAGCTCATGGGTTGATTTGAGAGGATTTAGAGGTAATTATGAGCATGAAAATATGTGTGTGTGTGTGGGTGGTGTGTGCGTATGTGTATGTGAGTATATGCGACTAAAAAAACAACTTCTTAGCTTATGGTTGATCCGAGATGGAGGAAAAATGAGAGAAAGAGAGTGATTAACCATGCTTGAGAAAGAGGGAGAAAGAGCCAAACATTGAGAGAGAGAAATTGCGAGAGGTGTGTGTGTGTGTGTGTGTGTGTGTGTGTGTGTGAGAGAGAGAGAGAGAGAGAGAGAGAGAGAGAGAGAGAGAGAGAGAGAGAGAGAGCGAGAGAGAGAAGGGAGAACACCATTGATTTTTTTGAGAGGGAGAGAGAGAGATAATTTTCATCCATGGAGAGCTTCAGGAAGAGAGAGTTTGCAACCATGGAGAGCTTGAGAAAGATAAGCGTGAGAGAGAAGAGTGTGTGTGTGTGTGTGTGTGTAAGAAGAAGAGAGAGAGCTTTTTGTTGGCCAGAGAGAGAGAGAGAGAGAGAGAGAGAGAGAGAGAGAGAGAGAGAGAGAGAAAGGGGACAAGCTGAATTTTAAGCCAAGGAGAGAGAGGACAAGTTGAATTTTAAGGCAAGGAGAGAGAGAGAGAGAGAGAGAGAGAGAGAGAGAGAGAGAGAGAGAGAGAGAGAGAGAGAGAGAGAGAGAGAGAAGGAGGCCCCTCCATTCTACCTTATTGACTTAGCATTATTATTGGCCATCCCATTTTCAAACTAAGAAATATTATATTACCTAAATAAATAAAGAGTGGAGCCTTGTGGGAAGAAAAGCACGGAAAAGGAAGACGCTCTTGAGGGTGGAGCCCCATGGAAAGAAAAAACAAGAGGAAAAGAAGATGCTTTTGGCTTCACCATTGCTTGGCCATAATGCATCCTCTTGACCATCTATCCCATGGCAAACTCCCACCGAGGAGTTTTTGTGAAACCTCAAAACTTTTAGCGGCCGTTCCTCCATGAAGCCTTGAAAATTTACCGTCGAGTGTGCTCCAAAGAGAGATGGGCCAAAATTTGAAAATTGGCCCTCAATACCTCCTACCATGGAGATGACGGATATGGAGTTCTTTGATATGATTATGCTAGAGGTTGATGAGTTGATGCCATGATACAAAATCATGCATGTGTGAGAAGGACGTAGCCATATCAGTGTTGGCGATGACACATCCATATGTGATGAGTAGTCCTAATGATGCAATGCATGTAGATATCTGTTTGTGCAGATTTCATCAGCGTTCAGGTGTCTCATGTATGCCTTACTAGTGTTGAGGCCAAACCTAGCAGCTACAATGGGAGCGTTTACAGTTGGGATTGTCAATCGAGCGATTATTGACACTAGCATGATGCATCATGGAGCAATGCAGGTCATTATAGAATACTATGGATGTTGATTCTAGCAGAAATATACGCTTCTGTTTACCACTAGAGCCTATACGGTGGCATGCATTAAATTTGAGAGAGCAAGTGGGCATAGGTTGAGATAAGTTTCCTCCCTATATCTCTTGTACATACTACTAGGTCCTATAGTAGTACCACTTATTGGCACATTCAACTTTAAGTGGGAGATTGTTGGCATAAAGTTGGTGTGCCTCTTACCTTGGTTGGATGCGATAGAGGCATCTGACCACCCATCAGTTGTACGCACCTTATTCTTTACTACTTAGGGGCTCTCACACACATATTGTGGTGAACTGCCCCACCACATCCTGTGTTCTCTCTCTCTCTCTCTCTCTCTCTCTCTCTCTCTCTCTCTCTCTCTCTCCACACATACATCACATTTGCGCACTCACATATAGTTTGTCATATGGATAAAAGAATGGCTATATACATGGGTGATCGAGCACACATAACTTTAACCCAGGAATATGCACCTTGTGACCCTTGATAGTGATGTAAATTCTCACGAGGTCATGTGGTCCAAAAGTCAACTTCTAATAGAGGCAATCAACCAGCACTCATGAATCTCTTTTGTATGTGAGACCTTCACATTGGCATAACTAGAGGAAGAGTCCATAGAAATTATTTTCACCAAGTGCACGTTTTTTTCCTTCCTCACACCCTGTTCTTTCCTCTTGGAATAATCCTTCTTAGCATGATTACTTGATAAATGATTGAAACATATATTTTCTTTTTTGGCTCTCTCAAAGTCATGCTAAGACAGAGGTTCTCGAGGCCTCTTAGGTCTCTTAGCCTAATCACAAGTAGCTACAAGCTGTGACACTCTTGTATTACTAGCATGAGGTGATGAATCTACTGCATCAATATTATTATGCATGATGTGATGTGCTTTGTGAAAGGATTGAACAATTAGATTGTAGTTATTAAAATTATCATGAATGCATACTTGCTATTCTCTATGGTCTTAGAAACTTGTGTTGAATTGATTCTTAAGATTTGAAGCAAGACTACTAATAAAACCACATTTTCATATTGTGTCTCTTCCACAAACGAAGAAAGTAAAAAGAGATGTAATTTATGGTGGTTTGAAGTGTATGTATTATTTGTGCAGAGATGGAGATTAGATATAGACAATAATAGACGAGTATGTATGCCAAATATGATGCTTGTGAGCTAGATTTTCTTGCAAGTTTTCAAATTGTAGGTTTATGTCTGATTATTAGCGTTCAATATGCTCTTTAAGCTTGTGATATTTCTCCTCTCCACAAAGGAAGAAAGTAAAAAGAGTTGTAATTTACAATGGTTTGAAGTGTATGTATAATTTGTGCAGTGATGAAGATTAGTTATAGACAATAATAGACGAGTATGTATGCCAAATATGGCTTTTGGTGATCATTAAGTGAGTTGTTGATGCTTATGAGCTAGATTTTCTTGCAAGTTTTCAAATTGTAGGTTTATGGCTGATTATGTAGCATTTAATATGCTCTTTAAGCTTGTTTTTATGGATTTTTTATTGTTACCATATATGAGGTAGTGATGTGTGTGAACACACTTAGGACCATTGGGACATTTTTTCCCTCACTAGGAGGTTTTCTCCCCGTGCATTGTATATACGCCCATCATTCTCGGGCTAACTTATCTTTCCATTGTGCACTGAGTAATACACTCTCTGTTGTGTGCCTTGAGCTTCTTCATCTTCTCAAGTTGTGTGTGTTTCCTTGCAACCTTATTTTCCAACCACTGATATGAGAACAGGTTGCATCCACCCGGGCATAGTTGCTAGTGTTGCCAGCATATGCTTGCTCACTTCTCCTATTTGGGTGAGCTTTGATGAGAATTAGAAGGCATGAAAATTGTCTGGGACAACTCTAAGAGCTTGGTCTGCTAAAAATTTTCATTCGGGCTCGTTTCAACCTCCGTTTCCACTACAAGCAGTATTGTGCAAGCAATTTTTTCATTTTGTGTAGAATTTTGTCATTGCAATTTTTTGTAGAAGAGGTGTCTTACAGTCTTATTTGGGTTGTGCTATATAGCACGTGTTGGTCTTACTTTGTTTTACATCTTTTCAGGCAATTTTCACGTCAGGTGCAGTCACTCACCATGGCTACAACAACGCAAATGTTTGCAAGATGTTTGCTACTCAGGATAAACTGGACAAGAATAACTACCTAGTGTGGGCTTACATGATGCATCATGTTCTTGTGTCAAAGGGCATTTGGAATGTTGTACACGGCATTGATATTCGGAGTTCTACCAAACATCGAGCGAACTTATCCGAGCAAGCTCAAAACCGAGCAGAATTATTAAGTGAGTTGCTCAAGTATATGTATACTTATTCTCTAGAGAGATATATGTGTGTGTGTGTGTGTGTGTGTGTGTGTGAGAGAGAGAGAGAGAGAGAGAGAGAGAGAGAGAGAGAGAGAGAGAGAGAGAGAGAGAGATTTCTCAAAACTCATATAGATGCAGATGTCAGGAAGGCCATAATTTATTTGCGATAAAATTTAGTCTCTTTTGAGCTTGTATGTGCTCAAGACAAGGTGGTATGGAAATCTTGCTAGGCAGATGAGGGAAAGGGTTGCATCATATTGATAGCACATT